>NC_134580.1:95661424-96034757 GCF_037038515.1 Microtus pennsylvanicus | reverse complement strand
TATGATTAAGTATCCTATAGTCTGTGTTCTCTACAATAGTTATTTTTTCCAAATTACAAACTTAATATAACTCAATCTGAAGTTTAAAAAACGTATTGCAATATTACAGCTGTATTCCAGTACCATTAAAATGTTAATCCACCCGTGCAGATCTGCACTTAGAGCGAGCTCCACTGCAAAGCATATGAGCTGTCCATACATCCTCAAAACTTGATTTTATTGTTGTTTTAAAAACAGCTCATCTGTCTCAGGAAAAAAATAAGTTCTGAGCTACTGAGTAATAAGATAGGAGCAAAGGTCAGCATGAGTCACT
This sequence comes from Microtus pennsylvanicus, assembly GCF_037038515.1. Classification (NCBI taxonomy): domain Eukaryota; kingdom Metazoa; phylum Chordata; class Mammalia; order Rodentia; family Cricetidae; genus Microtus; species Microtus pennsylvanicus. The sequence continues at coordinate 96,034,444 of NC_134580.1, read as the reverse complement.
GTGAAAACATGCTCTGTACATCATGGGCACACCATAACAGGAGGTGGCTATGACGACCCACTGTGGGACAGATCCCAGATGTAGGATGTCTACCTGTTGACAGTGCCCATCCACATGCCCACTGTGTCTTCTGTAGTAAAGAGGAATGAAGTAACTATTCCTCCTCTATTAACTGGGCAGGATTTTAAAGGAAAAGTCTTTATATTTTCTAATAATTAGGAAATAGATGTTCTGAGATGCAAAGCCAAATGCATCAAGAATAGGCTGTTGTTTCTTATGTAGCTTTTATTCTCTGCAATATGTGCTTCCTTCATGAAAATTGAGGTTATCATTTGGACAGTGAGTAGGTTATTCATTGCACAGATACTTGAAGCTCCTCTATATGTCCCCAGTTGAGATCTACAGATAAATAAGTGAGGGAATTTTTTTCTTTCCCTCAAGGTACATTTCTGGTAAAGTGCCATCACATTTTCACACACACACACACACACACACACACACTCACACACACACACACACTCACACACACACACACACACACACAGGCTATATATATAGGCTGAGAAAAACTGACAAAAACACGTACAACTGAGTGCTTAATGGATTCACAAGGCTTCACTTAGGATGATGATGGGCCCGGGGGGTTCACACAGGGCTCCAGAAAACACATTGCTCACTGCTGGGTTTCTTATGAAAGTCAACAGATGGAAGTTTTCCAGTTAATGTTTACAGCTGGAGGCGGCAGGGTTGGGGTGGGGACACGCCCACTCCTTTTGTGGAAATCTTAATGCATTGCCATGGATAACTGTGGTTTAGCAGTGAGGAATGATGTAAGGTGAGATTGACGGATGAAGGACTAGAATGAGAAGGCCTGAAGGAAAACCCAAATGTCCAGGTTTTCATTGCAGATGGTGGGCAGCCTCTCTAGGTCCAGGATTTAGCCTGGGGTTCCATTTCAACAGAGAGCCATCATGAATTTGGATATGAATACAAGTGTTTAATTAGCTGACATCTAACGTTTTCTTCTCATATAAATGTGGGCAGCACATCATAGCTGTATTGTCTTCTTTGTCTTTGTTCCATATTCTAATATTGAACTGGAGATAAAATAGTGTTGTGTTCATCGGCATACCTAAATTACAGCTTATTGGGCATATTTTAGATCTAATTAATAGCCTAATGAAGGTTAATATATTTGTCAAAGGCTTGCTTTCCAATCTTTATGAAACTTTATTTCAATCTGATTAGTTCCCTTCGCAATCTTAAGGATTCTGTTGGTTTGAAAAACAACTTTCTGAAAGTGCCCCAGAAAATTTCCATATTGCCATAGAACTTGATATTAGGAAATAAATAATTAAAGTATTTTCCTTCTTTCTTTTTTGAGGCAGGGTTTCTCTGTATCATTGGGGTCAGTCCTGGCTAGCTCTTGTAGACCAGGCTGGCCTCAAACTCACAGAGATCCGCCTGCCTCTTCTTCCTGAGTGCTGGAATTAAAGGTGTGTGCCACCACTGTCTGGCAAAGTCTTCTCCTTGAAGCTCAAGACTATATATTCAAAACACCTGCATGCCAGGCAGATGGCATCAATGAGTAATTGGGCAAAGAGATCAGTTGGATCATTGAGATAACAGCAAAGAAAATACCTACTCTGCTAATTCTTTCCAGTTATTGGGAGTGGTATAAAAGTCACATAACCAACACTTTTGGTTTCTATTCAAGTTTGGACCCAACCAAAAGACAAAGAATACATCTGATAGAGCACAGACCATGACCTTTTAAACTAACAAGGCCAGTATTAGAAAGTGGGCTTATTTCCTGGCACCCACAACTGGGGGCCCAGCAGATAGACTGTAGGGAGAAGATGATCCAAGAGCCCTGCGGTGTGGAACCCTCTCAATGACTGCTTGCTGAAGCCTGCTTCCTATCTGAAGCCACAGACACTGATCTATTCAATCAACTCCCCCAGCAGGGCTGGTTTGGGCAGGCCTTTGTCTTCAGGAAGGAAACTTCTGCCCTGCGGCCTTGACATGGGTCAAAACAATGTGTTAATTATATGAACTCCAAGGCCAAAAATGCTTTCTCTGTCATGTCCTTTCTCAGGTTTTGTCCTATTACAATTGTCCAACAGAATCTTTCAGAGAATCTGCAGCAAAATTAAACCAAAAACATCATGTGAAACTTTGCTATTAAATTGCCAGCTCTATGGAGAAGCCTCAAATTTTACAATTGCTCTTTTTCATGTAAAATCATTGCAGAGGAATTAGACTCTCAGTTCCAATCCCTTTGCAGTTGTAAAGCTAAAGAAGATAAGACCTGAAGGGATTAAAGTCTGAAATCAGATTCTCCTGCTCTTGTAAAACTGCAGGTTGCTGGCTTGTGGACCTTTTGCCTCGCCTCTTTCAGCCCTTGCAGCCAGAGATTACTTTTCCTAGGATGAGTGTGGTTCATGAGGGGCCACAGAAAACACATTGTTCAGTGTAGAGTTCCTTATGACTGCAAGTAGTTACAAATTATAAAGACTGGTATTTCCAACTGCTGAGCCACACCTACCACATTAGAAAAGAAGCCAAACCACAGACTCTAAAGCAATTATTAAAAAAAAAATACATTCCCATACCATGGGACTGAGTGTGTGTCTAAGACTGTGTGCATGCCCCAATGTAATGTCCACCTAATGAGAGGCTGGGCATGTGCTGGCGTGGTAGGCAGGGTAATGTCCTCTGCTGACACAGTCAAGTCCTAATTGCGCAAGGCAAAAAGGGACCTTGCAGATGCCACTGCATGTTTTGAAGTGGAGGCATCTTCTAAATCCTTCAGTGAGCCCGCACTCATCATAAGGGGACTTGTGAGAGGACAGCTAGAAGATCTTAGTCAGACAGAGATCTGACAGTGTCATGTTGTTATTTGGGGGACACACAGGGAGCCAAAAGCCAAGGAACCTAGGCATCTGCTAGAAGTTGGACAAGGCAAGCAAATGGATTTTCCCCTTAGAGGAGGTGGAAAGCGCGTAACTGTGCCCACACATTGATGTGAGAGCTGTAGGTGTCATTTTGGATCTTTGGTCTTCGTAACTGTAGGAGAATAAATTTGCTGGGCTTGTGGTCATTTGTGACAGCAGTTGCTGAAGACTCGTACAGGTGGTTAGGAGTTTGGATTCCAGAGCAAAACCAGTCTTCTCTGGTCTTCGCATGACCATTTACTCACTGTGTGGCTCCGAGGCCAGCCAGTATACACTGAACTCCTTGCAGTGTGCTTTAAAGCATTGCTTAGCCCATTGGAGGCCAAACCGTCACAAGAAATGGACTGACTTATGCCGGGCCTCACATAGTTGGAGACTGTGAGGTTATTCTACTGTGTGCCTTGGCCGAGACTAAGGTTTTTCAGAGTCCCTCAGCTACCATATTGTTTGAGCCAAATGGTCCTTAAGTTTTCCTGCGACTCCTGTCTTTGTTGCAGGTCATGAAATTTTGCTTTGGGCCATCACAGTTCATAAAATAAGCAAACAGAAAGGCTCCACATATTTAAAAATAACACTGTGTATAATAAACAGCCATAGGGAAAGCCATAACCACCCATCAGGGTTGAACTATCAGAGAACCTGAAGTATAAGGCTTTCCCCAAAGTAGAGAATTAAAAAAGAAACTATAAAATTATAAAAAGCAACCTTATGAACCAATAAAAAGCCTTTACAGCCCACTGAGGTCAAAACATCTGTACCACATGTACAAAAAACTAAAAAGTCCCAAGCCCTCAGTCTTTGAAGTGTTTACTTTACAAACTGCTCTAAGCGTTTGTCTCATTTCTCAGAGTTCTCCCCAAATGTACCAAATGTTAGGTTAGGCTAAAGCAAGTCCCTTTCATTTCCCTTTTCCTTCCTCAAATTCAATTGAAAAATTAGACAAGAGAATAAGGCAGATACACAGCAACAAACCTGATCTCAGGAGAGGTGACTTACGGGTGCTGTCACAGGAAAATTAATGGGTTATAGTGGGAGGCCAGGAGCTGCCTAATAGTGCCCGTTCCTCCACACGGAAGGAAACAGCAGCCGTGGCTAAATTTACCCCTTGACCAAAGTAAAGCCTGCCATGGGTGGCCATGTGAAGCATAAACGTGGGTGCATGTACCATTCTGGTTAATCAAGTCCCATGGCAGGAACATGCTTGTGACTTCCACTAACACAAAGCCCCATCCCTGTGGGCCCTGGACCCACTGAATGCATTTGTTAGATGCAGCTAAAATGTTCCCAGGAGACTTCAGGGGCAAGTCTATGATATCATCCAGAGGCTGGATATTTTAACCTTTGGCCTGAATAAACTATTAATGCAAGGAGTAGTAATTTGGCATTGATTTTTTATTAACATGACTAATAAGAACATAACTCACAATTACCTGGAAAATCCCTTGGAGTTGACACTGCAAGATTTGTAGAACATGTATGAGCTGTAACTTAAAAACATGGAATAAAACCCACTCCTAAAACTCATTTCTAAGATGTGTTTTGAATATTGTTATATAGGTTTTTATATATATCCCAGCTGACATTCATTTAGTTACACAGGGAAGATACAGCTAAAATGTGAAAGCCAGTTTATACAGAACTCCTTCACTTGAAGCTTGGAATGAGTGATGCAAAGAATGGGCCTACCGAATACAAAGATTCTGACACTGGTTAAGATATCTGGAGCTGCCACGTGCTCGCAGCCCATACGCTTCATCTGGGTCTTCCTCGCAAGGAAAAGTGAGGCATTTTGCTTTACCGGGCATGCATTTCCAGGGTGGTGATATTTTCATTGTCAGTTACCTCTATAAAGTCTGTTCCCGATTTTCTGGGTCAGCACCAGGGCCCATGTGTATTCCCTAGTGGAACTGAGAGTAATTTATGGCCCTCAGATGTATCCTTGACTGACTCACATGGCTTCTGGATAGACATAACTCAGGAGCAACTAAAAGCCCAGAATACTGCTTCGTTGCCAACACAAACCTAAGATGTTTTTGTGCAAGGGTTTGGAAAGCTCAAGAGAACCCCATCACCATCGCTGATAATGCTGCATGACCCGTGTGCTCAACTGATACTCAAATGGGGGCTGTCTCTCCATAGTTCCCAAGAGAACTGCAATACAATTTTAATTTATTTAAAACATGCAAAGTGCATTGCAAAATTTGTTTTCAAACTGAAAATTCTATTTTATATACAAAGATACCATATTCGATCTGCAGAACCTTTAAAATAGTCTCAGTATTTCAAGTTGTACCTGTGATCACTTACTTTGGCTGGAAGGATTGCTGGTGGCAGAGGTTTCTTGAGAATGTTGCTTTGGTTACATCAAGGAAAGATCGTTTCAATGATCTGATCCCATGCTTAGGATATGTGGGTGTTTATTTCCTGGGAATCTTCCTTGAAGATTGTTCTGAGTCTAACAGAAGTGGTATTTTAAACAGTGTTACCATGGTGAGTGCACTGTTTGGAATGAGGGCATTTAAATTCCATTGTTAACACCGACAGTGCAACTTTACACTAAAGTGGACACGGTCCTGAGACATGCTGTTCCCAACCCTGGACTGGCATGGCTTCCACCTACCCACACTCATTTCTTCAATGTGTATATGTATGTGGACGGAATCGTGTCACTTGGCTCTTTTGTTTTTGTCTGTCTGGTCTTCTCTGCAACAAAATTGAGAGATAAAAGCTGTTTTGGAAATAATTCTCTATAGAGAAGGCAGCATGATGTCTCAGCTCTGCCTCAAGTTATCTGGATAATATGGAATAGATTTGGAGGATAAGGTGGGAAGAAATAGTGTTAAGGCTAGGCAACATGTAGGAAGGAATAAGATGCAGGAAGGTTCATAAAAAGGTCAGTCAATTGTTCAAAAAACAATATCTAACCAGATTATAAACCAATCTGTCCATATTACCAATTGTCTTCCTACAGCATGATCTGATATGAAAATATTGGCTATGGAGCTACTCACAGCCAGAGCGGTGACAATGAGATTGCAATTGTGACTGTGCCGATCCTTTGTGAATAGGTTCCCACCTGAATGTTCAGGTCCAGTACAAGTCAGGGGTCAGCACAGCATCAAATGGACGATGTTCATGGCAAAATTCTGAACCCATTAGAAAAGAATCACAGCCTGGAAGCAGGCACAGGAAGCAAAAATCAAATTAAGACAGCACAGTAGAGGACTGAGGGAAAGCTTGACTTAATGTGTGGATAGGTCTCTATGTCTCAGCCCTGGGTTAGGTTTACACCAGGATCCCAGACCTAGAGCCCTGTTGGGACTGGTGTTGCATGGTTACTTGTGGAGGAATGTCTGTGCCCTGTATGGAATTTAGTAGCCTTCCTCTCCTTCATTTAGTAGATGACAGCTATACTCCCCCAGCTGTGACAGCTGTCTCTAGACATTAACAAAGCATCCCTTAGTGGGAACATTTGTTTCAATTTACAAAGAATATTTATCAGCCAAAGACTCATGTCTATCTCTATTGGTTGGTAGTGGCACTTTCTTGATCAGGATTGGTTCAGGGAAAGGCAGAGAGCAGCTATGGTCCATGCAATAAGGTCCCCTGCAGTTTTCCTCAATAGAACTTGAACTTGGGAATTTTATCAGTTCTAAACTGAGACTTCTGCCATTTTCTTCCCATGACCATGTTTGCAGCACCCTTTTCCTTTCAGAGAAGAAGTTAAGTGTCACATGGTCTAAGAAGAGAAGCCATGTTAAGGGCAGAGGATGCCTGCCTGGGTACCAGCCAGAAAAGATTCTTCATCAGCTCTTTTCTAAACTGACTCTCGGGTTCCCAGAGCTCCTGAAAAGCCTGTTTCCAAGTGTGCCAGAGGCCCTGCTGATGTCTAAGACAGAGTCCTACTTTGGGGGAGCAAAGCTACACCCCATCTCAGGCAGTGATGGTTAATAAGGCACCAGAGTACATTATATGGCAAAGAGTTAAGATTCTGTATGTCAGCTTGTTTAGTAAGAGAACAGGAGGCTTTCTCCTATAATACTTTGAATTATTAGAGGCTTTAAGTCAGTGTATATGAAATGCAGGGTCTGAGCATGGGGTGGATTTATTTCTGTTCTGAGAAAATCCAAAGCAACCGAAGCTGGCTCCTCTTAGTGGAGAGATCTAGGAGATACCAATTAACAAATAGCACGGTAGCATTTTGACCTTTCTGCTTCTATGTACTCTTTCCATATTTGTAGTTGGATTCCTGGGGTTGAATGTTCTTTAGTTAGGAAACAACATTCTTTCAACTTGGGCAGGGATTGGAAATCCTGGCTGGGTTATCTGATATTTTAGCCACCTTTCCCCTACTGATGAGCGCTGACAGGCAGATTGTAAAGCTACACGCACAGGGATGATAAGCATAGATCACTGCTTCATTTCTGAGCATTCCTTATTTGAACATCATCAGTATATTTCTACACTCTATGAATGTTTAGAATTGAGTTTTTAATCATTAAATGATTGTGTTTTTATTTCATAGTAAGTTTTGATGCTGGTACAGGGAGAAGGGGAGATGAAGAGCGAAAGAGGGGGGGTGGGGGAGAAAGAGAATGCATTCATGTAGGTTTGCTTTCAGCGCCTTAAAGAGTTTAACTTGGTTATTCAGGAATGATCTCAATTTTGTTTTGCACATATTTTTCTCAGAATTTTATCCAGCAATTTAAGGCAAGATTAGCTCTCTGTGGCTTCAAGCTCATTTTCTTGCTGGTGTCCTCAGCCTGCATGTATTTTAAGCAGAGTGGACTAATATTCTCAGCACTCAAAGCTTAGACCCAGGTTTCTGCTTCTGCTCCTATACATTGTAGCACATTTCCCATGGATTGGAGTGCCGCTTGATTGTGCCTTTGAAACACGTGAGCGAGGCATGTGATAAGGCCTATGAAGCCTTCTTGATGGCTCATCTCAAACCCTAGAATGTGCCGAAAATACTCAAAGTAACGCACCAAGTCACGCTGACTTCTTTATTTCTTCTGGCTGACTGTTTAGCTGTGTGGCAGAATGTGCTTGCTAATAAAGTCCACTCAGCTGGCTAAGATTTTCAGCCTGTTCCTTACCAGAGCAGGGAATCTTGGAAACTGGAGAGATTTAAACTTCATCCTTTGGTTAACAAGAGTTTGAAGACTCACTAATGGTGATCACTGGTACAATCTCCCCATTTCCAGCAGCAAATGATAAGAATGAGGTAGAACTCTTGATGTGTTAAAGACGAGGTCTGAGCAAGGGGGAAAATGTGCTCCAAGGCCTCAGATAAAATCTCTATTAATAGAGACGGTCATTTTAATCATCTGGGGAGCACAAATTAAACTCAGAAATTAAAGATGGTGATAATGGAACAGACCATCCCTTCTTCATGTGACCTTATTGTCCTTTATTCTGCCTTCACATGGAAAGAGTCATAGGCATCTCCATCAAATGGACCAAGCTGTCAGGATTGTGGTTTCTTGAAGACACACAATGAGGAACGCCCGAGTTACAAAGACGGTGTCTACTCACTTCCTCCTCTAATTATTCTGATCTTTCTTTTCACCTCTTAGGAAGTTAAGTAGACTCTTTCTACTCATAGATGAAAAAAGTCAGCATTCTGTATTTGAGAATACATTCTTTGTAAAATGATGTAGATGTTCTAACATATGGAGTTCTATTTAAAATTTTGTTTAAAAGATACTAATCATTTGTTATTAATGCTAAACTGTCTTGAATATTTGTTATCTCTTGAAATCTAATTATAGATAATAAAAATGTGGTAATAGAGGAAATTACTGAATTTATATTTTTATACTAAAGATAGAAAAACTATTTGGTCATCAACCGTGACTATGAATACCTCTTAGAAATGAAGAAAGGAAGGAGGACTAGGAGTTCTGGTGAGTTATTGTCAACTTTACATAAGCTAGAGACATCCAGCAAAAGGAACCTCAATTGAGGAGTTGGCTCAGCCAGGCTAAACTGTGGGAATTTCTGTGTTGGGGAGATGTTTTCTTGATTGATTTGACAGGGCTCAGCACACTCTGGGTGGTGCCACCCATGGGCAGGGGTTCCTGGGTAAAATAAACAAGCAGGTTGAGCAAGCCAGGAGGTGCCAGCCAGTAAGCAGTGCTCCTCCATGGTCTCTGCTTCAGTTCCTGTCTTTGGGTTCCTGCCCTGAGTTCCTGCTTTAGCTTCTCTTGATAATGGACTGTTCCCTGTAGGTCAGATTAACCCTTCCCTCCACAGGCTGGTCAGTGTTTCACTGCAGCAACAGAAAGCATTGAGGACATTAGGTGTACTTGCTTGCTTGTTTCAGTTGGTATGAGTGAGCTAAATCCTATTGAAAATGACTGTGTGGCCTACGATTCACAATCCCAGAGAACCTAGACAACACAGAGAACTCGAAAAGAGACATACATGGATCTAATCTACATGGGAAGTAGAAAAAGACAAGATCTCCTGAGTAAATTGGGAGCATGGGGATCATGGGAGAGGGTAGAAGGGTAAGAGGGAGGAAGGGAGCGGAGAAGAATATATAGCTCAATAAAAACAATTTTAAAAAAGAAAAGACTGTGTAAGCAGAGCAGGAACGCCTTGAGTTTGTAGGTAGAAGAAGCGCTGCAGCCATGGCTAAGTTCTTCCTGCCTCCGTGTCTTCTGCAAGACAGTGGGCCTGTTTGGTGTTGCTTAGTTTAGAAATTGTTGAAAACTACAGGGCGATTCCTCAATCCAGCATGCCTACAGCTACAGTTTGCAGGCGTATAATGATAGCTTATAAATTGCTAGCAAAGATGGTTCCATCCTACTTAACTCTAGACAGGATCGCAGGAAGATGGACACTTTGTTCCCTTTCATGGGTTGGCCATCTCAGATTGTTTCCTCCTTCCATAGGAAGAATCTTTATATATGCTACATAGAACTACTCGATTTGCTTTACAAAAGTAGACTTTGGATGCAACTTAACCCAAATATAGAAAATTGGAAGTATATTGGGTCTTAATATGTTAACCATATCATTGGTCTGCGCAATGATGGGTATGCTAACTAGCCAATTCTACCACAATGCAACACATGGAAAATATCATCAGGGGTTAACACTCAAAAGCTGGCAGTGACACATGGCGAGATGGAAAACTCATGAAAATGGTGGGACAGTTTTGCTCATAGTAAGTGGTTAAGAAATCTATAGATAGTGGGGAGGATGTTGTCAATAAATTATTATGGAAATAGTGGAATGAGATGATTTTTAGGTGATGAGAATGAATGTGGGCTGGTGTCACCTATGACCCCCTGAGAACCGTGACAGCTGGCATAGTTTCAGGTATAGGCATGTGAGAATTTCATGTGTTCTTACACGGCGCAGTTCAGCCAGGCACCGCTTCCTGTGCTCAGCAGTGATTTCTCATAGACAAGATGCACACAGCAAACTTGAAATTTGTATTGTATTCTAAATGCTCCTTAGAATTATGAAATGTGTTGGGATTGAAGTCAAGCTTTCAAAATAAGCATTTAGAACAGAACTGAGGAAGGGGACATAAATGATTACAGAGGGTTTCTGCCCGGCTTCATTTAGGAAGAGTATATATTTGATAACATCATACCTTGCTACATTTTTGGGGTTAGTCATTGCAGAAATGCAGCTTGTACCACAGGGCAGGAATTCACCATTTACATTCCAGCAGTCCTTGTCTCCTGTGTAAAACCACAGCCCTGAGCTCATCTAATCCCCTGCTTTTCTGTTTTGCGCTACAGCCCAATGCTGTCTCTTCTCTCTGGTCTTCTGACCGCAGCACAAAGTGAGTTATTTGTCTTAGCTCCACCACTCCCTTTATTCGTTTTTACTGGCGAGGGATCATTGTGGTAGGAAGTGGTAACAGAAACCAGAAGCAAAGTATCTCTAGGCTTTGAAATGATAAAGGCTTGACCTCACTCATTTCCACTATGTTTTTAAATATAGTTTTTTTGCAACTGTTGTACAATTCTCAAATTAGTTTAAAAATAAAAATGCTTAAATTGCCCTTTGATTTTTATAAATTACAATTCTTTATTTCTTTTTCTTTTCCTTCCTTCATGTTTATTTATTTATTTTTGCTTATTTTGTTTGTTTATTTTGAGACAGAGTCTCTTTTTATAGCCCTGGCTATTCTGGTACTCACTATATAGCCCAGGCTATCCTGCAACTTGCAGAGATTTGCAGGCCTCTACCTCCAGAGCGCTGGGGTTAAGGGTGTGTACCACTGAGGTCTAAGATTCACTTCTTTTAATAAATAAACTTTCTCACTTGCAGGCAGAGTGGGTAACAGTTACCTCACCTTAGTGACTCTCAATTCCAGGTGTGTTAAAATTCATAATCAGGGAAAGTTTTTTTTTTTTTTTTGGTTTTTCGAGACAGAGTTTCTCTGTGGCTTTGGAGCCTGTCCTGGAACTAGCTCTTGTAGACCAGGCTGGTCTCGAACTCACAGAGATCCGCCTGCCTCTGCCTCCCGAGTGCTGGGATTAAAGGCGTGCGCCACCACCGCCCGGCGGGAAAGTTTTAAAATCACTTCAAAACAGTGTCAACAACCCTTTCCCTGTTCTCCCCTACCCCAACCAAAAGTACAAGAAGCTAAATGAGTTGAGTAGGGTAATGATTTTCATCTGTATTCTCCTGTGAGGACAGCCCCGGATAGCATAGCTATTTATTCCCATCTACTGACAACCAGCCACGTGCCGAGCATGAGAGAAGAACAATGTGCTTATTGAAACAGACTCGAGTCAGAGGTTGCAATGGTCTGAAGGATGTGTAGGGATATACTGAGCGAGGACTGGAGTAGCAGTAACCCCATGGAAGGAAAGAAGAGACTTCAGGGGAGGTTTTCAGAGGTACTGTGTGACTGGAGATGCAATTCTCACATGACCTTCCTGTATAAAGGACCTATGCTCACTCAGCGGTTGGATGGGAGTTGACTGAAGAGGCTGCTTTCCCGAGGGCCTCTCGGGACACTGCTGGTGGCTGCTCTCATTACTGTCTTTGTCCTCTCAGTCTTTCTCTCTTCTGTTCCATCCACCGTAGGTCTCCTATGTGGTCATTCCATCTACAACAGCATCTCCTTCCTCGACTCTTTATTCTGAGGATTGGGAGATGTGAAGGAGTTCCAGGAAGTTTCTAGAGTTCCAGTTTTTGTACCCACACTCAACAACTCTAGTAACCCAGTGTGGCCTTTCCTTCTCATGGCTTCAGCATCCTCACCTGTCAGGTGGGAGATTAGACTGAGGGCTCGCTACCCTCTACCTGGGCTGAAAGAACACAGATTACAGAAGCTTTCTAGGCCAAAGTCTTAACTTTGAAACATCGGATTGGTTATTTATTTAAATTATATTCCTTAATAGCCACTGCCAGGACACCGTGCCATTTGAGAATCTCTCTCTCTCTCTCTCTCTCTCTCTCTCTCTCTCTCTCTCTCTCTCTCTCTCTCTGGGTGTGTGTATGTGTATACTCAGGTGGTTTGGAACTCATAATCCTCCTGCCTCAGCATTCTAAGTGTTGGGATTACAGGATTAATTACCTTGATTAAGACATACACATTTTATTTGCACATAGATTTAGGCAAAATTGGAGTTCTCTCTTTCTATGTATTAGGATAAATATGGATATATCCAAATGAACTTCATTTAATTTTCATAGCTCCAGAAGCCTTGTATACTATAGCCAGAGAGGAAAATGTCAACAGTCATCACTTACATGGAACTCTAATGCTATTGCACGTGACAGTGGTGATCTCTGGGGTGAGAACGATTTGCTCTTCCACACTCATGACAAGAAGTTTATTAAGGGCAATTTTACCCAACTAAGCTAAAATAACAAAGTAATAGTGAAATATATCAAATGTGGGTATTCATCAGAGGTTCTTGCTAGGTAAGCAAGTTGTAGCCACCATTTTGGAAGAGCATTGGGGAGTATCTTGCTGAATGTGCAGATACCTGCAGAGTCAGCAATGTGGTTTCCAGTATATACTCAGCAGAAGTGAGTAACTGCGAATAGATCAAATTGGAAAGTACCCAAAGGTCTCTCAACAGTCGAACAGTAAAGAAAACGTTATCTGTTCATCCAGTGTGATTAATTGCAGTTTAATTAGTAGGACAATGAGAATGAAAATCCCAAAGTGCTCAGCAATGTGGAGGAAATTCATAAACATTATTCTGAGTAAAATTTAAAAAAGAACATTCACAGAAGAGTTTAAAACACTTGACACTTCCATATAATGTGGAACCTGTTTATGTTGTTAAAACACTGAATGGTGTTTATCCATAGAGAGTATGAGAAGAGGTCTGGGGTGGTGTCTGATTTCTTCAGCTGTATTCTAGTTGGGTTTATACGTTTATTTTGTGGACAGATGTCTGACATCACATCTATGATTAAGCTATTTTCTCTGTGTAATTTATATTTCAACAACAATTTTAGCAGTTTTTTCCCATGTGCTGGTTCAGTTAGCTTACACAATAGCCCTAGGAGATAAGAAGAGCAGGAAAACTCTCTCCCAGTTATGAAGAAATTGAACCTGACTTAAAGTTTTGGCCAAGGCCTTTGGGCTAATTATTCATAGAGTTAAGTCAGGTAAGGAAGACACTCCTTAGAGACAGAATGGCCTTAAAGTTATTGAGTAAGTGCTACCTGATGTTCACTTGTGGAGTTTCTAGTCACCAAAAGGCTGTCATTTTGCTGTGTGTGTGTGTGTGTGTGTGTGTGTGTATGCGCGCACGCATGCACCTTATGTCCTGCTGAAACACTTGTATTCTCTCCTCAGAAAGAACCCGAGATGAGCCCTGATTCAAATGCCCTTCAAGCTGCCAGAATACCTGTGGAAAATTGTGTAAGAGTGTCCCTCTAGGGCTTAGACGTGGGTGAGTCAGTCTAAGTTCTCAGACAGTGCCCATGAAAACAGGAAAGTTCACTTCGGCAGAAATCCATGCATGCGACCTCAGATAAATCATTGAGCTTCTTTGGGGGCAATAGTCTGAGAGACCAATAGTGTGAGATTTTTTCCCTTAGAAACTGTGTGTGCCCCTTCTGTAGTGTACCTTTGTGAGACCCCTATGTGTTGTTCCCTTCTACTCATATAATTAGATCTCATGATTTCAGAGATGTCAAGCTGCATTCAGACTTGACATTTCCCTTTGGGTCACTGAAGATCAGATTCTGCTTGTTTGCATTTGAAATTCAGTGTGGTCCCATTTTGCCTATCTGTGTAGTTGAAAGAGAGATGAATCAACTGAGCTATAGAAAGAATCAGAAGTCTTATGCAATTTCTTAGTAATACTTCCTCAAAAAATGTACTCTAGATGAGCTGGGATGGGGCTCAGTGCTTGCCTAGTATGGCACAAGGCTATGAGTTTAATCCCCAGAAATGCAAATGAAATTTTAAAAAATATATAACTTTTCTTGTCAGCATAAAATTCCAGTTATTTATGATGTGTTAAAAAAGAAGAGATACAAAGTCCCGGAAATGGAATCTGTTATGGCTTGGATAATAAGAACTCTGGATCATCTTTGGAAAAAAAATGTAGAATGTAAAATGTTTTGATTTAGGGTTCGGCTGTAATGTCAAGGTCATCCAGTGAGCCCAGCAGGAATCTGAGAAAAATAAAGAGATAAAGAGAAGCAGATGTTTGGAAAAACTTGAATATTGCTAGGAAAATTGTATGATTAGAAATCAAAATGTCTGTGTTGCGTCTGTCACCCTAGCAAGGCTGTGATTTCAAGCCTGTCAGGGGCCGCACAATAACAACTTTGTAGAATAGAATCGTGGTTCCATATTCTCCGACTAAATTCTTTTATGATCTGTGTTTTGAGATGAAGTTCTTGTTAGGATACCCACAGGGACGTTTTCCATCATGGTTTTTTGTGAATCAATGCTTGTATTTGAAATTAGTAAAAGGTAATTTTGATGGGAATAAAATAATGTTAAAAATATTTTGGCTTCCCATTGGTCAGCACTCATCTTCTCAGAAACAAAATTCTCTTGTCTTTATTTGGTAAAGGAGGTACCACTAAAATTTTGTTGGATTTTATAAAAGTCCTATTTTATAGTTAGATGTTGAGGATTGATGTGTTATTTGCATAAATCAGTGGAGGATATAAATGCCTAATAATCAAGTCTCAGTGACCAAAATACGACTTGGACATAAGGTCCTTTGAGGTCCTCAGAGGGAAGCTGGACAAGTGTTATGTGAAATGGGCCGAGGAGATTTGATTTTAGTGTGGGATTCAGGAGTCTTGAGAAGGGAGGTGGTCAAGCTTAGTGAGAAAGGTTCAAAAACGGCGGTAAGGATCCTTATCTGACAGTTTTGCTACTTTCTGGCTTGTTCTCTGGCTCACTTTCAGGGTCATGCTTAGCCAACATTTTTATATAACCTAATACCACCTGCCTGAGGAATGGTGCTGCCCACAGTGAGCTGGGTACTCCTACACTAATTAGTAATTAAGGCAGTCCCTCACAGACGTGCCCATAAGGTAATTTGATTGCGGCAATTCCTTAATAGGAGGCATTCCTTTCAGATAATTCAAGGCTGCTGAATCAAGTTGAGAATTAAAGATAGGTACAGGACTCCCTTAGCAGATCTCTACTTTTTATAAATAGCGTGAAGTATTTGCGTAATAACTGGTACTAGGCACACAGTTGTTAATACCACTAACAAACCACTTTTGCATATTGTGCTATATTTTATAAACACTTCTGTAGACAGAACTATAAACCTCAGATAATAAATACATGGGACACTCAGTCTTTAGTGGTTAGGACTGTGAAAATAGTGCGGATCAAGAGCATTCTCCAGATGGCCAACTGGTAAGAATTACCAGATTAATTATAGATGAGAGTTGGAGATGGTGAGAATTAAACATGAAGACTTAAATCAAATTCCTATAAATATGTGTATAAGTCAAATACATCATCTTGTGTACACATTTTTTTTCTGAATGCTTTTCCATTCAGGCTAAGCGTCTAATAAGCATTTATTGCTAAATGAGTTAAGTGGTTGCATGAGCAAACCATGTTCTAGACTACTTTTCCATGCTTATTTAACTTCTGAGAATGTGTTCTTAGGACAAGACATGGAAATCAAGAGGCTGCCCATGCAAATGGCAGGGACTGTGAGAACAGGGCATTGTAGAAGCAAGAACTCTTCTTAGCCCTGGCCCCCAGTGGCAGTCAAAGCATGACAATTGCAGAAGCCAGGCAGGTGCACAGTTAAGTGAAGCTCATGTGTCAAGCAGTCTGGGGAGTCTGGAAGCCAGACCACTCAGGATGACAGGCTGTGACAGTCCCAGGCAGGCACCATTCACCTGAGTTAGAATCTGCATGCTCATCCTGTCTAAGATTTGCAGGTCTGGTTACTCAGCCTGGCAACTTGCTTTGGTGAGTAGTTTTGTTTTGTTGTATCGTCTTGACACAAGCTATCTTTTGAAAAGCAGGGACTGCCCCTGAGGAGTTGCCTCTATCAGATGGACCTGTAGGTAAGTCTGTGAGGCATTTTCTTGCTGGTGATTGATGTGGAAGGGCCCAGTTTACTCCACCCCAGGGCAGGTGAAAGCAACCTGAGAGAGCCATATAGAACAAGGAAGTAAGCAGCATTCCTTCATGGCCTCTGTCTCTGTTTCTGCATTGAGTTCCTGCCCACATTTCTCTTTGTGACAGACTATAAGCTGTAAGATGAACCAAAGCCTTCTCTACCCCAGGTTGCTTTTGGTTTTGGTGGTATAGATCCCAGCAACAGAAAGCAGATTAAGACACAATGCTGGGAATACAATTACACCTAGGAAGGTGTTGCCTGCAAACACAAGGAGAACCCCGGGTCAGTGTCCATACTTTACAAATTCTTTCCACAAGAGTCCTCTTGGATCTCTGTCAGTATGTGCCTTTCTCACCTTCAAACAAGTAATAGCTGGGCAATCAACTTGGTTATAGCCTTTTTCACAGTTTTGTAGAATAGTTGGAGTCTGTTAATAGGCTCACAGCATGCAGGGAAAGGGAGAACTTTCACTACCCCCAGGAATAGCTGGCAAGATCACTCAAGCAGCCAGCTAGTGTCTTGGGAATCTATTTCAAGGAGGCTCCTAGTTAGTTCCTGGCTGCTTAGCCCCAAAATAATCACACAGAAACTGTATTATTTAAATCACTGCTTGGCCCATCAGTTTTAGCTTCTTATTGGCTAACTCTTATATTTATTTAACCCATTTTATATTAATCTGTATATCACCACAGGTCATGGCCTACCAGCAAAGCTTCAGCACGTCTGTCTTTGGAAGCAGATTCATGACTATGCCCTTCTTTCTCCCAGCATTCAGTTTAGTTTTCCTCACCTACCCAAGTTCTGCCCTGCTATAGGTCCAAAGTAGTTTCTTTATTTAATGGCAATCAAAGCACGATGAGGGAAATCCCACATCAGAAATCTCCCTCCCTTCCCTTTTTAATCTGGAACATGCTTTTATGACAGTGATCTTTGGTAAGAGCCGAATAGCTCTGTCTTGATTGCCATAACACCTTGCCTTTCACAGCATCATTGTGGCTCCACCAGTTCCTTCATGACTTTTGTATTTGTTTATAATTATTAATTTTATGTGCATTTGTGTTTTGCTTGCATGTATGTATGTGTGCATGTACCATATGTATGCCTGGTGTTCCCAGAGGCCAGAAAATGGTTTTGGATCCCTTGGGGTTGGAGTTATTGATGGTCATGAACAACACTGCAGGTTCTGAGAACCAAACCCCAGTCCTCTGTAAGATCAGAGACTCTCTTAAGCCCCAAGTGTCTCTTCATGACCTTCGATGGGGTTTCTGCAGCCCCATAAGATAATGCCTCTTTAGTGGACCTTAACAAGCTCACACAAGGAGTTAAAACTTCACAGAACACCCTAAAACTTACTTGCTGGTGTCTTCCTAACATGGTAACATGTCAATGGCCACTGCATGACAGCTTCTTCCTGGATGACGACGTACCTACGTTGCACTGAGGAAAACAGCACACTAGGCTAGGAGATGGTTTGGGACAGGAGGCACTGCCATGAGACCTGGAGTGTAGGATCTCAGGAGCTTCTCTGAAGCTACCACCACATGGACACTTCCTTGATTTTGTGACCCGTAGCTACTTAGTAAAGTGAACACGGAGTTGGCAGATCTGTGTTGAAACCTTCTACTACCATAGAAACGAAACAAAACAATAAGCATTATGTTATTAAGGGACAGGGAAATGGCTCAGTCCCCAGCACCAACCTGCAAAAGCCAGTGCTGACCGCACAAGCCTGCAGTCCATCGCTGAAGTTAGGGCAGTGGAGACAAGTGGAGCCTGTTGCTCTCTCTGATCATTGCCTTGACACAGGGTCTCTCACCGAACCAGAAGCTGAAGCGTAAGTTGCAAACAATGCCACACCAGTTTGGAATTATGATTAATAGCTGTGGTGTTTGCAAAGGCAGCATGTGCTCTTAACTGCTCAGCTATCTCTCCAGTCCATCACTGTGTATCTGTCTAATAATGACATATTGGGAACTTTCTTTACCACACCAAGGCTCCAGCTTGCTTTTCTGAACTGTGAATTTTATGTTAACTCTAACTTTTCTTCTCTATGCCATTTACTTAGAAAGGAGCCCACAAAGTGGCTTTCAGCTCACCTCCAACCTAAAAAAGTAATCTAATGTCTTCAGAATCCTTTATTTCTCTTCCACAGCAGACTTCTTTTCCTGTCATTTTGTACAAAAAGAAAAGAAAGGATTGGGAGAGCAAGATTGACCAATTATCCCATGGTGCCTGAGAAACATAAAAAACTCATCCTCGAAGGAAAATTCTTTTGTTATAATGTCTCAATTAACATAATGTTTGTGGTCTGGATTTATAAATGGAAACTGAAGTCCATAGAGGCTCAAAATTAAGTCCACAAGCAGACTGTAACTGCTTCTGGGTGGGTACAAACAGAGGGCAACTGAGCAAAAGACTATGTGCAAAATTCTCAACTGGTTAGGACAATGCAGGCATGTGATTTGGGGGTTCCTGCTATAGATGGTTGGTTGGGCAGGGGATGAAGACTTCCAAAACAATGAGGCTGAGGAGAGATAAGTACTGAGGACAGTATTTGTTTCTACATTTACTCTTTCATTCTAGATAGATATCAAGATGGATAGCTAGATGCATGGATAGATGACAGGTAGGTAGATAGATAAATTGATAGATAATAGAGCTAACTAGCTAGGTTATAGTTAGATTGATAGATAGGTGACAGATAGATAGATCGTTGTCAATAAATACTATATGATACATGTATAGTGATGACTATTTAAGTATAGTTAGATAGATTAATAGATACATAGATGAATAGATGATAGATATTTAAAGATGGAGAGGTGATAAATAGATTTATATATATATATATATATATATATATATATATATCATCACTAAATACTATCCAATACATTTGTAAAGATGATTGTGAAGGTACAGTTAGCTATATGGAAAGATAGATGGATTTATAGAATATACATATGGATAGATGATAGAGGTTGTATATATAATATTTATTTATTTATTTATAATCACTCAGTACTATTCGATACATATATAAAGACGACTACACATATATAGCTCTCATCTTTTTGGACTATTTCAGCATAAAGATTGAGCAGCTAAACAATAAAACTAATTACAGTACTTGGGAGATAGCCTAGTCAGTAGAAGTGCTTGCCAGCCAGTCTAGCCTTCTTGCTGAACTACAGACCAATGAGAGGCCTGTCTTAACAAAATAAAGATGATGTCACCTGTGGAATGACACCTGAGGCTACCCCTTTGTTTCAGCAGACTCCTGAAGGCACAGCCACATGCACCCTCCCCCACAAGCTACTTACAGATTGTAGTGGTTATTAATTAGAAACAAGCACGGTGCTGTGATATCCATAACATAAGACCAGGATTAACGTGATGGGATAAATGGCAAGCCCTGCCACACATTCCAAGCCTGAGGCAGAGTAGACAGCAGTTCTGCCCTCTGCCAGAGTTTCTACTGATCATGCAAGGCTGGAGTCAGGTGCAAAGCAGAAATGTTTCTCCCATGCAGAGCAATCCCAGTCTTGCCAGGAGTGATCTGGCTTCATGCTATGGCTTCCTGTTACTTCCAATTCTTCCACTTAGTTATTGTGACCCCTTAATTCTGACCTACTTGCAAAGAGGCAGGATGCGTTCATTTACCAGTGAAGACTGTGTAGTTGTAGGGATTTGAGAAGCAGCCGGCACCTGTTGGGGCTGCCAAGGTTGTGCTCAGAGTGTGTGTGGGGGGGGGGGGTAGTTGGGCAGGGCTGGGGCGGGGCTTACCAGGAAGGACAGAGGTTCTGAACAAAGAAAGCATTCATAGCTGGAAAACCCACAAGGACCAGAGATGAATGGCAGCATAGAACTTCTTGCTTAAGCTTTTCTGACACTGAACTTTCTGGAATTGTTTTGGTACAGTTCTACTTTGTGGCAGAGGGTTCAGTAGGCTCAAGTGTTCTATTGAAACCTAGGAAGTGTCACACCGAGTCCTGCCCTCTTTACACACACACACACACACACACACACACACACACACACACACACACACACACACAGAGAGAGAGGGGGGGGGCGCATATATTTAAAATTCTTTAAGGCAGACTTTCCTTGGCCATAGTACTTTAACTGCATGAGCTTTTCCAGATGTGAGGCATTCACTCCATGGGAAATAACAAAGAATTTGTGAATTAAGGAAATTACCCAGCCTTTATGCTATTTTTCCCCTGCATGGTTATATATTATAAACAGAATGTTGAGGTCAATCAGCAAAATTTGTTAGAAAATGCACTCTCAGAATTGTTTTACTTAATGAAAATCAGGTTTATTGAGGAAAAGTAAGGCAGCTGTTTTGTATTTATAACAAGCTAGATGGAGTTTACTCATTTCAGGGCTCTGTTCTAAGTAACTAAAAATGGGGGTAAGTAGTCATCTTCAGACTGAATAGCAGATCCCAAAAACTTCAGTAAATAGGGAACAACATAAAATAAATCATATATAACACTTACGAACTATTTTCCCTGTAGTTTTATTTTCTTAGAGCACTGCCTGGCTTACCTGTTTCGGATATATTTCATTTCATTTACTTGCTTGATCCTTTTGGCCTGATATGATCCTGGCATTGTCTTATTTTGATTTGTGTTATCTACTGGCCTAAGTAATGACAAGCACTGTGCTCCATTTTGGTATATATAGTATTTGGAGGTCCGTTGGCATTTTATACAACCACTCCCAACTGCCAGGTCCTGTGCCACTGAGTTGTCTCTTCTCTTTCCCCCAAAGACATATGGTTCCCTTGGAATCATCTTATCTGGAGGGTTACAAGACCACAGGGGCCTGGAATACCTTTGGTAATTTCTCCAAGTCAGCATTAAAGTCCTAAGGAGAGTCTAAGATTTTTGTTCCTTGGGTGAAGTGGGTGCATTTATTCTAGATCATCTTCAAGACACTTTGAAGTATATACCTTGTATCCTCTCTGTTCCTTCAGACCACATTCTAAAACTCCAAGAATTCTAGAGAAAGTGGTGGGCCTGTGGTGTTCTGCCATAGACTTTCTGGGTCAGGGTTGTTGTTCTGAAAATTGGCATCCATCTCTTCTAGGAAGTCAAATCCTGGTATTACTGGAGTTGTTAGGGTTGCCGCTTAGTCTTGGCAAGCCTTGCAAGGTAGGATAAGCACCTTTGTTTCTTTTCCCATTGCTGTAACAAAATACTAACCAAAGCAGCTTCAAGAAGTAGGGTTTATCTGTTCACAGTTACAGGTTACAGTCCATCATGGCGGGCATGTCATAGCAGTGAGTGCATCAGCAAACTGGTCACATGGCACCCATAGTCTAGAGTGTGAAGCAGTGGATTAATGGGTGCATGTTCAGGTACCTTTCTCCTTTTTCTTCACTTTAGGACCCCAAATAGTGCCATCCCCAGTGAGTAGGGTCCTTCCACATCTGTTCACAGAAAACAGCCTCTTTCCCTAAGCATTCCCAGAGGCCAACCCGATCCAGATACTCGTTCATGGAGACTCTCTTCCCTGGCGATTCTAGATTGTGTCAAATTAACAATGAAACGAACTGGGGCAATCAGTCATCTAGAGGCAATAGTGAAAACAGAGGAAGGTGATTTACTCAGTGTGGTCGCATTGCAAAGAGGACACAGAGGTCCAATGACAACCATCCCTACCCATTTTTAGGGCTCGATATGAGGTTTGGGTTCACATGTAAAACAAGAGATGTGCCGGCCAAAGGTATGGGTCCACTCTCACTGACCCGGCCTTGCCTAGGCTGTAGTAGCTCCAGCGAGGTGCCCTGTCAGGTGTCAGAATCATGTGAAATCTTCCGCTGCCTGGCAAGAAATGCATCCTTCCCTCTCACACAGCGTGAGACTTCCAGAAAAATTCCAGATCGGTGGGTGCCATTGTTTCCATAGCACAGATGTCTCAGTTCTGCCGGGATGTTTATACTCGCTGATATACAATGTTTATATCTATTAGAAATGCCAAATAAACACCATACTCATGTTCAATAAAGTAAGAAGTGGGTCATGGGAGGCAGAAGTGGCAACTTTGGTTAAAAAAAAATATCCAAAATAAATGTTAATTTTGTGTGTAGATAAGCTTCCTGTGGCCCAGAGAGTTTGGACTTAGGCAGAAGAGTTTATATTAGAGCTACCCCATAAAGAGATGCCCGGTGTACCTTCATTCATATATATTAATAATGTTTCCCAATTATCTGCTCAAGTGAAGATCAATGTGTTGGTATATAGAACTACTTGGAAAAAATACAAGTGTTTATTAGCTACATTTTTACATGTAAAATAAAAATAAACTGTGAAAAAATGAGTTTACTTTTATTGCTAACAAAAACTGTAACAAATTGAGTGAGAATAGAGGCAGTCCAGCAAGGCTTATTTTTTTCCACTATAATATTTGTGTTGGAGTCGTGGAAATAAGTTCAGCAGAAGCAGATTAGATTCTTTATTATTTTATTATTTTTTTCCCTTACATCTAGAAAAGGTGTGGTAACCACCTTGTCCAGAAAGCGCCTTCCCTCCCTGTCCTCTTTTGCTATATTTCCTTCTCATCCTTCTAGCTAGAGAGAATGTGTATTCCAAGGACTCACAAAACCTTTCATGTCTGTTTGTTTCTTAGCGAAAAATCTCAAGAGTTCCTTCCATCTGTAACAGTCAGCTTTCATGGTTGAAAGATGGAAATCAAAGTCATAATTCCTCTCCTTAAGACAAGCTGTCTCAGTGGACCTGGATTTAATGTTTCTTTGAAGCCAAAAATGGCCCACCCAACAAGCTTGGCCAGGGAGTGATCAGCTAAGGAGAAGCCAGACAAGAGAGATGGCCAGACTTGCCTAAAGTAAGAACCTGGGCTCTGAAGGCTGAGCAACCTCAGCTTGGCAAGACTCTATAGCTTGGAAGGCAAACTGGCTCCACTGACCTCTCTAGTCACCATGACCTCTCCAGACAACAGGACTCACAACTTGATTAAACTACTGAAATAAGAAAAATGAGACGTCCATTAAATACAGAGACTGATCAATATGTTTATCATTGATGTAATTGCAACAAATTGTTATGACATGTGATGGCACATAGAGACTGGTGAAATGTGTGGGGTGGGAGAAGATGCACGAAATCTTTTCATTTTGGAAATGAATAGAAACAGCTCTGATGGAGAAAGAAATGGTTGTTTGGTATGGGAAGTCCTCCTGTATATGTGTTGCTTTTATTGCTTAATCAATAAAATGGCTTTGGCCTACGACAGGGCAGAATAGAGCTAGGTGGGAAAACTAAACTGAATTCTGGGAGACAGTAGGCAGAGTCAAAGAGAAGCCATGTAGCTGCTGGAGGAGACAGACACCCAGGAACTTTACCAGTAAACCATGAGCCTCATGGTAAAATATAAAATGATAGAAGTAGGTTAATTTAAGATACAAGAGCTAGCTAGCAATACACCTAGTGATTGGCCAAGCAGTGTTTTAATTAATAAAGTCTCTGTGACTATTTTGGGTCTGGGCGGCAGGGAAACAAAAGAGCAGTCTCTGCCAACAGTTGCTAACATCTTGAGACTCTGATGATGCCCATTAAATCCATTTCCTGGTTCCTGTGAGGATGTGGGACTACAACAGGCCCATGGGATCCAGGACTTGGCAGCCACTTCCATGTATGTGAATCCTGTAGCACACACAGGAAGGTGAAGAGTGTGCAGCACAGACATAGACAAGGTCTGACCACGAAGTCTAGGCCTGACCAATGGGAGGGGCTTTTCTGTAGGCTTGATAATCTACAATCTGTCCTCATAAGGGTGCTTTGGAACAGACAGAAATGCTTTGACTGAATGATTCATCTTTTTGGAACTTGTCTATTACAGTAAATAGCTCAGAAGGTTACAGCTACACTGAGAAATGAGTATAGGATACAGGATCCTAACGTGAATTCACATCTCCACATCTCCAACCCTAAACAAGCAAAACCTATGTGAAATTAACTAAGGAGTAGCAATTGCCCATCCTGTGTCAGGACCCTGTAGTTGGTTGTTAGAATACAGGACCAAAGGATGGCATTATGACTTCATGCCAGTGACATAGCAAACCTTGTTTCCGTCCATGCTTTCTCCATAATGATGGGTGAATCAGATAGCCCTTTCTATCCTCATACAGTGGTCATAACTCTGGGAAACGCATCTCTGTGGGAAACTGGAAGTCAAGGCCTTGTTCCAACATGAATTGGAGGAACAAGAGCCTGCATGGTGTATACCTCCCCTGTGGGCAGAGCTATCCTCAAATGGCCTTCGGCATGCTTTACTCCTGCCTCTGCTTGTTGGCAAGTTCAAAAATACCTGGGATGAATCAGTAGACTTTTCACTATAGCTTTCAGCATGGGCTGGGCAGTTCCTTTGAAAAACCTAGATCTGACTTCTTTGCCTGTCAGCCAGATAAAGGTGAAGCCTTACAGACATCTCTATTCTACTAGAAGCAGCAGATACTGTGAAGTCAGCACACTGATAAAAATGCATCTTGCCTGAAGAGTTGCTTTTTAAATGAATGAATGAAGACCCATCTGGCCTTCATAAACATCTGCTCAGGATTAGTCTTCTGAAAACCTGCATTCGAGATTGTCTCTCCATTATCATCAACTGTCCTTTGTTGCTAAGAGAGTCATTCGGGTGACAATGATCAAATGTGTGCTATACATGACCTCTGTCTTTTCAGTGATGCAACAGACCACACGGAGTAATCAACGTGCTTTTAAAAAAAATGATTTGTGATCATTACGTCCAGTGGCAGCAGCCTGCTCTTGAATGAATGGAAACAAGTAAAGATGGATCCCTTTGTAAACCATAAAATGATGAGTTAGATTAGGCTATGTGAGTTGAATGCTGTTATTCTGTTTTAAATAAATCAGCAGTCCTGTGATGGTCAGACCCTGAGAGGACCCAACATCCTTCTGAGTTGTTCTTGTGTTCCAAGCAAGCTCTTTTCACAACACATATGATTTGCCTTTTCATCTCTTTGCCAACTATTCTATAGCCAAAGTATATGATGAGTGTAATCGAGGCAGTGGCACCAAATTATGCTATTAAATACCATTTTCTTCACCACCACTGTCTCATAGTAAAACTCATCCTGAAACCACGCAAGGATATCCTGATAAAACAGGAAGAACCAATGATTTTTATTAAATTTTGATATTTGAGTAAGCCTTCTTTCTTACTGTTCTGTATAGCAAGATGATAAATCAAGTTTAAAACATCTCTTCTTTATATTTAAGGATCATACATTTCAAAAATGTATGGTTTCACCTGAGTTCCAAACCACATTAGATGTTTTAAAAATGAACCACCACTCACTTCTACTGAAAGAATGACTAATTATAGTTATTTAGATTTGAATGCTTGACATTTTTTTCTGATAATTAACAATGTCTGTCACTTCCAGTATAACAACTCAATAGTAGAATCTAAAATTTCAAGCAAATTTGAAAATTTTAATTTGAATATCTGTCACCCAGAACTTAACACCTTCTCAGTATTTTAAGTTGTTTTCTGACCATGTTAGTGTAATCTTAATGAACTTGACTTTCTTTCTATAGTTGTCAAAACTTGGAAACTGTGTGCGGGAGAGACGGCCCAGCAGTTAGAGCACATACTGACTGCTCTTGCGGACGGCTGGAGTTCCCAGCTCCCAAAGGTGGTTCTTCCCAACTTCTGCAACTCCAGCTCCAGCAGATCCCAGATCCGATGCCCTCTTCTGGCCTCTGCAGGCTCTTCATTCATGTACATTTCCATATATTTATATATTTTTAAAAAAATTAGAAGACTTGCCGAGCTTAGTGAATGGGTCTTTTCCTGATGAGGGAAGTATGATGTTGCAGCTTTCCTTACGGTAAAAGCTACAGGCAAAAGGCAAGAGATAGCCATGAATTTTATCAGTAGCGTGTGGAAGGTTTTCTGGTGCAGTTTTATTTTCCGTATTTTAATTAATATCCAAGAGGCCGTGCTCGTCAAGGTGTGAAATAGTGACATGGCTCTGAAAAGTTATTAAGACACTCCTCGGTTTCTAACCATAAATCTCTCCTCATGTGTTTCAGCTAAACAACCTACCGCAGTAGCTTAAATACTGGAACAGGCATGAGAAACCAGATGTTTTCTAATTACGTATTTTCTGTTTTAGAAACTGCAGCTATTTCCATAAAAATATATTACTGAGGTTAGTGTATAATGTGCCTTTTCTTCTTTTAAAGTACTCAATAGGCATGTTTTAAACTTAACTTTTTGTTACTTTTATGTTATCTACAGACATAACTCACACAAGCAAAAGCTATTTAAATTCCTCAATAATCTTTTAGTGTATGAAGGAACCCTGAGACCAAAACATTTGAGCTATTTTAAGAACTGGGCAAACTCAATTCTGCAACAGCTATTATCACTGAAAAAGTATGTGCATTGAGCTGAAACTAAAGGTACTCTATTGCAAATTAGATTATATGCAAACTTTTTTTCCTATCTGGTAATGTGATATTGCTCACTAGAATGTGAATAGCAGTCTTTGGGGGATAATTGTAGACAGGGCATTTAAAAATTCTGATAATTAGAACTGTGCTTGAAAAACACATGTAAACATTTTGGACATATTGAAATCTTAATTTCCTTTAATTCTGTAACAAATGAAAAGCCTTTCCTATGGAGCAGAAATGGCTGTGAAGTTATTGGATGTTCCTGGATGAAGTTTTCCTCTTCCCTTCACCTCACAGTTCAGATTATGACTGATCTGTGGTCAGAAAGAGGCTGCCTGTGACCCACAGAGCAGAGCAGCTCTCTAGTCCCTACCTTTTCTCTCCTCTCCTCTCCTCTCCTCTCCTCTCCTCTCCTCTCCTCTCCTCTCCTCTCCTCTCCTCTCTCCTCTCCCCTCCCCTTCCCTCCCTTCCCCTCCCCTCCCCTCCTCTCTCCTCTCCTCTCTCCTCTCTCCTCTCCCCTCCCCTTCCTTCCCTTCCCCTCCCCTCCCCTCTCCTCTCCTCTCCTCTCCTCTCCTCTCTTCTCCTCTCCTCTCTTCTCTTCTCCCTTCCCCTCCCCTCCCTCCCCTTCTCTTCTCTCCTCTCTCCTCAGTCTCCTCCTTCTCTTCTTCTTCCTCTCTCTCTCTCTCTCTCTCTCTCTCTCTCTCTCTCTCTCAATGAAGTTTTATTTTTATAAAGTTTTTCAGCCTTGTGGTGATAACATGTGTTTTTAAACATTGCTTTTTAGGTTGAATCAGTTAAATCATAAAACTTCAAAGCTTCCTGAGCTCATTGCCAGTACATCTGAGAGGAATTGTTATATGGAGCTAAAGTGAATTAGACCCTTTCCTCCCCAGGTTGTTTTAGGTCATGGCTTTATCCACAGCAGTAGTAACCCTAACTGGGGCATGGGGCACGTGAGCTGCAGTTTCTTCACCACAGGCTCTCAAGCCTCCCCACTCTCTTCTGAAGCTTCACTGACTCCTTCCATGCATCTCCTATACACACGACTCATGTCATTTCCTCAAACACAACATTCTCTAGCATGTGTTGAGCCTTGAGTTCCAGGTTTCTATTTGTGAAGTAGTTTTATTCCTCTCCTTTTGTCCCTACCCAACACGCTGTCCCATCCACTCACAAAGAACAAAAGACAATTTGTCTTATCCATGTTTACTCAACTCAACAAACGGGGGATATTCAACGTTCCAGCTAACTTGGACTGCCAACATGACACAGCATGGAGTTCCTCTATTAAACACTCTCTCGATCGGAGCACTGCTGGACATATCTGTAGGGACTGTCTTGACTATTAATTGATTTAGGAGCACCCGCCCATGGTGGGGGGCACACTTCCCTAGACAGGTAGTCTTGGTTGCATAAGAAAGTTAGCTAAGCATAAGTCCTTAAGCAATCCAGTAAGCAGTTCTCCTCTGAGGTTTCTGACTTCAAGTTCCTGCTTGAATTCCTACCCCAACTACTTTAAATGAAGAATTTGTGACCTCAAAGTAACACTAAAGATGTCCTCTCTTCCCTACGGTTGTTTTTGGTAAGGGTGTTTCATCACGGTGACAGAGAAGCACCTAGAATGTTCTGCAAAGGTCAGAATGGGTCTCTGATTTCACACGTTAGAGTATCCCGTAAGTGGAAGTGGCACAGTCTTACGTAAGGAATCGGAACCCAAATGCTGCGAGTGTGGGAGTAGAGGGACAGGTTCCCATAAGGAAGTAGCATCAAATCATGACAGGGATAATCAGAATGGGGGAGTGCTCAATACGGGAAGGAAGGGACATCTAGAGGATGGGGCTGGAGTGCAGTGAGTCAGGGCAGCACAGTGTTCTTGAACTTGGAGTGTGCAAAACCCACAGACAGAAAGAAACATGTGAGCATATTAGTTTTTAACCTAAGAGATTTATAGAACTTTAAGAACTGGAAAAATGATGGATTCTCAGACCTTATAGTGATTCCTGTAAAATGGATTAGAGATAGTCCAGAGTCAATACAGGTGATGTGAGATTCCCCTCTGTATGCTGTGAATGTTTTATTACCATTGGTTAATAAAGAAGCTCCGTTGGCCTATGGCAGGGCAGAATATAGCCAGGCAGGAAATCTAAACAGAGATATATATATAGAGAGAGAGTAGGTAGAATCAAAGAGACACAATGTAGCTGCTGAAGGAAAAAGATGCCAGAACCTTACCATAGCCTCATGGTGATACATAGATTGATATAAATGAGTTAATTTAAGATATAATAGCTAGCTAAGAATATGCCTAAGCCATTGGCTAAGAAGTGTTGCAATTAATATAGTTTCTGTGTGATTATTTGGGTCTGGGCAACAGGCAAATGAACGCACAGACTCCATTTACAAGTCACAGACTCTGTTTACAACAGAGAGACCAGCCATGCAAATGGTTTAATAGTCATCTGGCATAATGTTGACTGCTTGTACTAGGAAGGTGAAGGATGTGGAATTGAGACTGTGTAGGCAGTGGAGAGAGAGGCAGGGGCCAAGGATGAAACCTGGGATTCTAGTTCAAGCAACTCAATCTAGAAAGGTCTGTATACTGAACCAGTCAGCTCCAGAACAAAGATGAGGCTTCAGAGATAGCACTCTTGACTCCCTTTGGCACAAGCAGTGGCTGCTCTAGTCCTAGAATCCTACTTCTGACTGAGTTGAGGTGAAGTGTCCCCTCTAGGCTCAAATGCTTAAACACGTTCTCAGGGTGGCTCTTTTCTGTGAAAATTTGGGAAATTGAGTCTCTATGGAGGAAGTGGATCATGGTAGGTGGGCCTTGAGGCCTCGAGCCAGCTCTGCTTTCTGTCATCTCTCTCTTCATCCTGGTCCATGGAGAAGCAGGCAAGAAGCCTCACCCTCCTGTCACTGCGCCTTCCTCCCTACAACAAACTGAACTCTCAAATCATAGGCCCCAAATAATTCTTTCTTTTATAGTTTTTTTGGTCAGGTATTGGGTTACTGTAGCATGAATTCTAGTTGGTCTTAATAATAAAAACCCAGAGTCAGATAAAGAGGTTAATGCTGAAGATCAGAGAAGCAGTACAGCCAACCACTAGAGAGACCTTTCACCGCTACCAATGCTCAGAGGAGGGAGGGTCCTGTCCTCAGACTCTGCCCACCAAACCTCAGACTGCACTGAGCTCCTGCCTCATCTTGCCTTGTATTCCTCTCTCAGTGCAGCCGTATCACTTCTGTCTCCACCTCCCTAGTGCTGGGATTAAAGGCGTGTGTTCCCAAGTGCTGGGATCACCTTTGTGTGAGCTGTTTCCCTTTTAGACAGATTCAATCTCAAGTAGCCCAGGGTGGCCTTGAACTAACAGAGATCCATCTACCTCTGTCTCCCCATCCCTGGGATTAAAGGTGTGTACCACCACTCCCTGGCCTCTAGTGACTTAGCTCTGCATTCTGATATTCAGGCAAGCTTTATTTTGTAAAATACAAACAAAATACCACTATAGGGTTACAGCAATGAGAAAGTATCTAATCTCTTTCTTTTATAGTACTACCATTTTATATAAGATTTGTTAGGTTTAAAGCTTTTGGGTAGTATTGCCCTGTGATGGAGCAATACACATTTGTATGAACTTTGACAGGTGACAGAGAACAGAAAAACATAGGCACAACCAACCCCATATGGAATTCTCAGATAAATTTGTCTTTGGCTGGTGCGGGAGGTCCTTCTGTCTATGTGTTGCTTTTATTGGTTAATGAATAAAGAAACTGCTTTGAGCCTATAGCAGAGCAGGGAATAGCAGAGATAGGTGGGGAAACTAAACTGAATGCTGGGAGGAGGGTAGAGTCAGAGAAAAGCCATGTAGCTCTGCTGGAGCTTTGCTGGTAAGCCACTGCCACAGATTAATGGAGATGGGTTAAATTAAGGTGTAAGAGTTAGCAAATAAGAAGCCAGAGCTAATGGGCCAAGCAGTGATTTAAATAATATTGTTTCTATATGATTATTTTGGGGCTGAGCAACCGGGAATGAAACAAGTCCCCTCATCCAAGATTTGGCAATTGATTGAACCCATATTAGAAACAAGTGGCATTGTCATCCTGAGATACTAATGCTGATTACATTAATAGTGGCAGCAGTTGCAGGGCCAGAGAGCCAGTCAGACTGTCCCTGCAGCACGTGCATTGCTGTGCATACTGCTTAGCCTCCTTGATACCTATCATTTTATGAACTCAACTCCATGTCCTTCCTATTGAGGAGAAATCCATCATGATGCTGGTGGATGATCTTTCTGATGGTGATGACAGTAGCTAACATCCGCTGAGGGCCTAATGTGAGCCAGGCATGACTCTAGTTAGTTCAGATATAGCTTATTCTTTAATCTTTACAAGTGGCATATGCTATTTTAGCTCTTGTGTCACAAATGAAAGAGAAAAAAAAACGGCATGTAATCAGTGCTACTTTTGGTACTGATTCTTTGTCTAGGTAGAGATAAGGACAGAGGGAAGACCTCAGAGCCTGAATTACTATTCTTCTTCTTCTTCTTCTTCTTCTTCTTCTTCTTCTTCTTCTTCTTCTTCTTCTTCTTCTTCTTCTTCTTCTTCTTCTAATAATAATAATAATAATAATAATAATAAATAATAATAATAATAATAAAATTCTGTGGCTGGTTACTGAGAACCTGCCATACATTTGTTTGTGGTCTGTTTTCCCCTTTGAGTCAGTGAGTATATTAAGGTTAAATGCTGGGTATGAATTGCCTTCTGTGTTTCAAACAATGAGATTGCAGTTGAGACTTAGAGCACCCAGGCAGCAGCAAAGACAGTTCTTCAATTAACAGCCTGCCTTTACCCTGGCTATCTGCCTCTGCTCACCTGGCCTGGGGTGGGGTTCTCAGCCTCCCCTCTCCACTTCTCCCCCCCCCCCGAAAGCCTTGTCCTGCCCCATGACACTGTTCACCCAGGGTTACAGGTGCCAACACAGTCATGAAAGCTCCCATTGTATACCATCTGTGCAAAGGATTCATGTTGAGGTTTTTGTGGAGACAAGGGAATGCTAAAAGCCAACTGACAACACAATGGGGCAGAGTGAAACTGTGTAGTTTCGATTCCCCAAGATTCGGAGAGCCCGTTTGTTTAGTGCCGTCGCAGCAGCCAGGGAAGCAACACAGTGTCCGCATTCCACGCCAAGAGAGCTCTGTGCCCAGAGCCAGCAAAGCAGCAGTCCCTGAAGGTGACTCTGTCCTTCCTAGGGGACTTCCAGATGGTGACGGGCAGAGCTGCAGAACCTTAATGAAGCAGCGTTGGGGGTGACAGAGGCTCCCTGGAAAACTGAGAAGATGGGCGTCAGAGGCTGAGGATGGTCATCTGTTGCTTCTAGGTCCCTGACACGGAATGTGGATAGCACAGTCATAGTCCCTCTGAAATGTGGTCTAAAGCCGCATATCCAATTACTCCTGTTCACCATCTCTGAGGATCTATGTCCCATGGCTTCAGCACTGAGACAAAAAGCAGTTTTGAACTTTCCCTCTATTATCTTTCCTAAGATGAAGACTGGGCGTGAAGGAACCAAGGCACCTTGCTAGTTCCATCATCACCACCCATTCCTGCTCCTGAAGGTGGCAGTGTGTCCTGCCATTCTCATGCTTGTGGTGCTCTCTGCTGGCAGTTGCAATCTGTGTTCCCTCTGCCACCCTGCTCAGAGGTCTTTCCACTTACAGGAAGCAGCATGGAGGACATCTGATTCACAGCCAGTGTCTAGAACCTTCCTTTGCCTGCGGCACTTCCTTGACCCATTTTAGCATCAATTGTCCTCCGTATAAAGATGCGGTCAGAATTAAGATGGACTCTTCCCTTAGAGTCTTGGCTGGCAACTCAATCTTATGTATGTCCAGCTGTTTTGTCTTGTTTTGCAAATGGTGGTACCAAAAGCAAGAGCATCACTAGGCAAGGAAATGACAACATTTCCCATTAGCAAGCACCCATTCTCAATGTGCATTAAAAGTAGGTGAAATCAGCACGCTTGCAGCCATTGCAAATCCACCTTGCTGCCGGCTCTCTACCACCCAGTCTGGACCAGAATTCACCCCAGTTTCAAAAGACAAGAACCTGTATTGTCGCTCAAGCGTCATGGCCCGGTCTCAGTGATGCCCCTTGAGCACATTCTGACCCCAGACTGCTGTTACCCTCCAGTCTCTATTACAGTAATGGGAAATGAGAGAAAAGGGACAGAAAATCAACATTAATTTTCTTTTCAAGAAAAGGATTTCATGAGAAAGGCCAAGGGAAAATATACTCAGACTTAATTTTATTGAAGTTTAAGATTGTGATACAGGAGAAGTGGGCCCTGAGGATGGAGATTGACCAGTCTGCAGGGATCTTTGTCTCCACAGCCATCACACTGGCAGAGTGCTACTTTATTTTAAAATATGGAAACTAGAAAGAAATGTGTGGCTGTACCTTGAGTATGCAAACAGTATCTGGGAGGGCACACGAAGCCAGTAACAACAAAAGTTTGTTGGTACTTGTTTTGCGAGAGACACGCGTCTACATATTTTGCATGCCTTGGTTTGCTTCAGTCTTCCTAAGAACTGCATGAAGGGAATTTTGACTATCCCTGTCCTCCAAGCAAGAAGACCATGGTACAGAAAGATAAGTATTCTGCTCATAGTCCTGCCAGGCATGCTCAGATTTAGAATTAGGGGTGAAACAATCTACCTTCTGCCACTAGGAAGCAGGACTAGTTAGACCCCAGGCATTGGGGAAACAGCCCTCTGTTGTAAAAAACTGCCTTTTGGACTTTGAACAATAAATTTATGACCATATATTCAGTGCATAAATGAATATACATTAATATTCTCCTAATAACACGATACATAGAATTCTAAAGTTAAAAGGGGAAGGGAACATATTTATCTACTGTCTGCTCACTCTTAAAGAGTCCAAAAAAAGCAGTTTTTAACTCATAGAATTGACAATAACATAGTGACAAGTCATTGATTACTTGGAGTATATATAAATCCCTACGAAAATCCTTAGAATCTAGAGAAAAGTTGCAACACCTTTTTCTACACCTCTGTTTGCACAAGGGCACTCAACATGACGCGCAGCGAGAGCTTTCACTAGTAAAAGGAAATGACAATTCATGAGCAGGGACTTTGAAACTAGAAAGGATTCTAGAGCAATTCTGATTGTGGGCTGAGGAGATGGCTCCGGGGACCAAACTTTCCTGCTGTGTCAGCGTGAACACTCGAGTTCGCATCCTGAAAATCTATGGAAAAGTCAAACGCTTAGCACAAATGTCTGCAATCATAGTGTCCTTGTGGGGAGATTGGAGGTATTGGAGGTGGATGCTGGACAGTCTCCGGAAGCTTGTGGGCAAGCTGGCCTGACATACACAGCAGAAAGCAATGAACTGATGTCGTCTCATTCAAGGTAGAAGGCGAGGTCAGAATCTGATTTTGTTCTCTGGCTCTCATACACGTTCTGTGGCACATATGACAATGTGCACGCATACTTTGGTGGCGACTGAGTGGGCAGTGTGAACAATGAACTGTTCAGACTCTTTCCACATTGATAAGACCCAGTGGTCAAAAGGGTGACGCTGTGAGAAATCACACAGGGATTGTCAATTCTTTTCACTGGCTTGGCTGATGCTGCAGAGATGTAAATATGTACTTTCACAGGCAATCTTACAGACTATGGATTCTGCTGCTTGGAAAGTAGGGGCAAACCTCAAGACCCTGGAGAAGTCAGACAGCAAGCAAAGGGCCTGGGGGAGATGATGATTGGGGTAGCCCAGGTGCAGGACTGCCTCTTGCTTGCTCTTCTAGGATGACTTTCATCCCACCCTAATACCCTCCCCCAATAAAGCCTTCCTCCCTGTCTTGTTCTTCTTTCAGATTATTAGCATCACTGAGCATCACCGAGCTACAGGAACCACCGCTAACTCATTGGTCCTTTCTTTTCCCTACGAGCACCCATATGACATCTGCCATGAGAGACCCTGGAGGGTTTTCTTCATGGATTATATATAGCATTACTAATTGAAACTGTCTCCACAGAAATAAAAAGAGAGTCCCGTTGAGGCATACAGCAAGGTCACACTAATTCACGCTACTTTGACAAAACTTGGAAGTCACTTTTGTTTCAGTCTTTGCTACAAGGGATCCTAATGAGTTCTACAAGAGCATTATTTTTTTTTCAAGAAAGCTCCACAAGACTACAGCTGTTTTCTTTTTTTTCAGTGCGCTGTCTTCAACTTTTAGAATAGTGCTCAGTACAGAGTAAGTGCTCAATAAACACCTGAATGAATGAAATGATACAATTCACTAAATACAGAGTAGTAAAGTCACTTAAATATTGAGGAAACTGAGACCCATTGAGCTTTTTTAGGCACACTCTGGGCCATAGAATACCATTGTATCCATGGATCCATTTATCTTGGCATCCTATCTTTTCATCTTATTGTCAGTCGAGGTCATTGTAATATCCCTTGACTTTACCTTGGATCTAGAAACAGAAAGCACATGTAGGCTAGACTAGGCTTGGGTTTGTTTATGCTGTTTTCCTTTGGAACTAAGTTCCCTATGTTCAAGAGTGCAGATGACTAGCTGTCCTCTTCTGTCATGTATACCATTCACCTCTAAGCAGAGAAGAAAATACAGGTTCTATGGGAATTCAATGCAGCGTGTAACCAGGTAAACAGAATCAGTGTTTCTAGGAGTGTTGTAGAATGCTATTTTAAGATGTGTTACATTTGCTTCTGCTATGGAGCATTTGCTTAATGATACAAAGATGAGTTGCATTCTTTTATGTTGCATTTGTTCAACTCTGTGAACTTGTATTACATTGCCGGGCTAAAACACCAGATTGATCTAATAAAGAGCTGAATAGCCAATAGCAAGGCAGGAGAAAGAAGAGGTAGGACTGTCAGGAAGAGACAATAAATAGGAGAGGATCGAAGAATAAGAGAACGAAGAGCGAGAAAAGAAGGGGCTAGCTACCCAGCTGCGTGGAAGTAAGCCACGAAGTAAGAAGGAAAGAAAAGGTATAAAGAAATAGAATAAGACAAAAACTCAAAGGTACAAGGTAGATGGGTTAATTTAAGTTAAGAAAAGCTGGCTAGAAACAAGCCAAGGCCAGGCATTTATAGAAAAGAATAAGCCTCGGTGTGTTTATCTGGGCTCTGGGTGGTGAGCCCCTCAAAGAGCAAAGAGTCAAAAGAGTAAAAAGCAACCAACAGCATAGAACTCTCTGAAGTGAATCAGCACTACCAGATAGCACACAGCCCAATGCACAGCCTTCTGAAAGCTAAAGGTGTTTGTTTTAACCACTGGTGAATCCCAAGCACCTGGGATGTCTTTTAGTATTTACTAAACATCTGTGAATGAATTAGTGCAGTTAATGAGAAAGAGGAAAACAGAGGGACAAGAGAGAAAAGTAAGGGAGAAACAGTTATGTGCAGGATGTCAGCCTTGGGGTGAGCAACTCCTATTTTCCTCCTGTTTCCTAAGAGAGATGTATTCCTGGCATAAAGAAAAGAAAACTGACCTGAAAGACTAAGAGAATTTTTTTAAAATTTAAATTATGGGACTTGGTGATTATGATCACATTTGAAGAATTATGCGACTTAGTGGCTAAGCACGGTCACATTGGATGTTACCTCATTTCCTACAACGAAACTTTCTGCCATGCATTGATGAACATCAGAGACAGCCATGGAAACATTCCTAGGAGAGAATAGAAATCTATTTATGCTATTTTTACACGACATTCTGGAGCAGCACCCTCATGAGTTTTATTATATTAGGCATCAGTTAAATGACTAGTGGGGATTTTGCTCAACTTCTTAAAAATGTGCCCTGAAGCTTTCTTTGTTGTGCTTCCTCTGTGCCCAAGGCTAGTTTCAATCTTGCTGAATGATTTTTATACTTACAGCAAATCCCTGAACCAGAATATCTAATTCTGGAACTCGGTCTCTTAGAGACTAACAGATCTACCAGCCCCAAAGACTATAGGGAACCTAGAATGTACAATGTTCGTACACTCGATTTCAGTGCAGATTCATAAGGCGAACCATCAGGCCATTTTATCATGAGTTGAAATCATTGCTGAGTTCACCCTTTAGCCTCTGCTTGACTGATACCCATCACGTAGCCAGAGGGTGCATTTTCCATTGGTGGAAACCAGAATAATTTCCCCATGCTTCCATGTTAAAGAGCAGAGGGCTAAAGGAAAATAGACAGGTACTGTGAGAAAGAGGTAGACCCTGGGTAGAGAAAAAAGTGGCTTTGTTCCAAATTTCAACCTGGAGTCCCTGTGACTTTAACCAAAATTCTTACCAGTCTTTTTTCTGGAAATAAGAATGGTTGTTTGAAAGGAACCCCGAGTATGGAACAAAAGAACTCTTAATTCTTTGTTTTGATTCCTCAATGAGTTTGGGCATTTTAAATGGCTGGTGACGAAGTAATTA
Source organism: Microtus pennsylvanicus (assembly GCF_037038515.1). Classification (NCBI taxonomy): domain Eukaryota; kingdom Metazoa; phylum Chordata; class Mammalia; order Rodentia; family Cricetidae; genus Microtus; species Microtus pennsylvanicus. The sequence goes on along the minus strand of NC_134580.1, from coordinate 95,996,997 downwards.
TATCATAAAGTATGATCATATTTTAATTGTTCCTAAGCTGCCTTTCATTCTCATTAGAGTTCTTTGAATGAAGGTTTAAAAACATTTCAAAGACGTTATTTAATCCTTCACACACAAGAATCCCAGTTCAATGGAAAATAGGCATTAAATTCATGTCTTTTAACTTTGTGTCTCCGGCCTTTTATTTATTTGATTCCAGGTGATTTAGTGAAGAGAATCACATGTGCTGACAAGCGCTTTGCTTAAAAACATGCCCTGTGCTCCCATTTCGAATATTGCATCAGGGAAGAAGAAAGAAAACATTTCATTGAAAATTCCCTTGTGTCTTCACTCCATTAGGACCATGATTAATTTTCTTGAAGAAGAACTCGGTGTCACCAACATTTCAAGGATATTTTCCACAATAGAAGGGCTATTTTTTCCTTGAGGCTTTTATCTTCCATAACCCAAACTAACTTCCAAATGCATTGCTGTGTAGTTTGAGGAATGTCTGTCTCTGTTTCTCATTACTTGCTTCCAATTTTTGCCAAGGCGATTTTGAAATGATTAGCGGAAAATCGAGCTACTGCAAATAATTAATAGCTGGCAACATGGGCAAAGGAGGCAGGATCTGCAGCAGTGGAGGTGACAGAATGACCCACAATGTGTCAGTCATGTGTCAAGAATGGCCATGCAACCGGAATAAACATTCAAGAAGTAAATGCCATGAATCTACACTTTGGTTTGCTGTAGTCTTCTGAGGATTCCTGAGGGTCTGAAATTTGTAATTCTTTTTCTGTTTTCCTCTCACTGCCAGAAGATGATTGCTAATATTGTTGACCACGTGCTTTCAAGATCTTTAAAATAATAAAATTACAACGTTTTTTTTTTTATTTGTGTAGACATACTTCCATAATTGATGTCACGATAGTAGTGAAAGTAAAAATAGCCCTATAAATATGTCTGTCCTTGTGTGATCGATCTGAAGTAATGCAGCCAGAGAGTGTGGAATGATTTAGAGTTTTAAATGATACCTTCTCCTTAATTTATACTGATCAGGAGGGAATTTGGATGAGAAGAATTAGTTATGCCTTCCCACGGCACAGTATGATAAATCCAGGGGCCTTAAACTATCAGGACAGCAATGGATAGAATCCTCTGCTCCTAAAATCCCATAAATGCGATAGGGAAACAAAACCCAGGTGTGATTACCCTATTTTTGATGAGAACGAGTCTCAGAACTGCAAAACAAAAAGAAAGGGGGCCTAGAAGTTGTAATAAGAGACACAGAGGTGGAAGGATATGGAGAATACATCTCGCTGTGAATGTCAGGGGAAAAAAACTGGCAAAGTACAATTCTACAATGGGGCACACCTGGAGGAAGCAGGCGCCTCGGCTCCCACAGTGGGAATGGGGCGCAAGAGGCTAAAGCAGGGCCCTCCTCGATTCTCTTTGGTAGGAAATATGGACGTATATGGTGATGTGACTAACAAAGACTTTCAAATCAGTGCGTATTTCCAGGAAGCAATTGCCACTGTGACAGCAGGAGAAGGTCCCCTGGAGACTAAAAATGCTCATTTTAAGACATATCATGATTGATAAGAGGAACGATTTTCATCTGGACTAGAGCCACTGCCACATGTCTGTGCAGAAACCTGGAACAAATGCTCCACCAAGAATTAACTTCATTCACATGTGAAGGCCAAGCGGAACTCAACATAGAGAATCATAAATACTTGAAAGTGTGGGAGGTGGGGCTGGAAGGAATAAAGGAAAAACAAATTTCTGTGAAAAGAACTCACTGGAAGCAAAATTTATGTTAAGTAGATGGAAAGTGCAGACTTAAAAAGTTAGAATTCAGTTAATGATATTTGTATATAGTAAACTGACCAAATACTTTGCCTGGCCCTGTCTCTGGAAATAAGTGTGATGAATATGTTAACATGCACAATACATATAGCATATATTACACACACATATTTATTTATTCGTTTAAATTAGTCAGTGGGGTAGCAACAAGTATGAAATACTCAGACACCAAAAACTCAATGATGCAAAACCAGAGAGGTCAATAGGTCATTGGATAGCATGAATAAATTTGCACGACAACCTCTTTTTTTTTTTCTTTTACAGTCTGTTAACCTGCAGGAGAAAGAAAATCTTGACTTGTTTAGAAGACATCTTTGAAAGCTTCCTCCCACAGTCATGGTACCTCAGGTGACATCAACATAAAGGTAACTACTAACAGCGTGCCGGTGTCCCTCTGGGTATATATAGTAGGTCAACCTGCCTTCCCATTGTACTGGGAAAGAAAAGAAAGTGAAGAAACAAGTACTTCCTTAGGATTCCATGACTAGAAAATCTCTTGGGTGGGCTTTAAAGCTGCAATTGTAAGTACATGGTGATCTGAACCCTTGAGTAAGCAGCTCTCAAACTACCGTCCGGATTGTAGAACATCTGGAGATCATCCTGAGTGGCATGGACCTTTGAACAGCCTTGCTTTTCAAATCCATGGACATGGGCTAACCCTTCCACTTATTTGTATCATCACCAAGTTCTTTCATGGGTATTTACATGATTCTGAATCTTTATCAAGCATGTTTATAGTTATACCAAGTTTTGCTGAAGATTAGAAATTTCTACAAGTGATTATACTCGGGTCATCCGCTAGTAAGGCAACTTCACTCTCTCCTGTTTTGATGGCTTTCTTTCTTTTTTCTTGCTTACTTGCTCAGCTTAGGGCTTTCATTACTAAACTGAATATACAAGTGTTAAGTAGCCAGTTATCATGATTTGGATATGATCTACTCCACCTCCATCCACTAGCTCATGTGTTGGTAGATCCAATCACTGCTAAGAAATTTGTTCTTGAGGACTCTCATCTGATACATGAATTGGTACCTGGGGGTTCTAAATCAATAAATAGATTAATAGCCAGTGGATTCACATTAGAAGACTCTTATTGGGAGCGAATGGAAGACACAAACCTATTGTAGAAGTCAAGTCCCCACGGATGTGTTAGCAGTAACATATACTTTGATCATGGCTCCTCCTTCACCCTCTCTGTTTCCTGGTTGTGATCGAGTCTGTTGTTCTTCTCCACTTATTGCTCTGCATGAAACAAGTCACAGGAAGAGATTCTCATCATGAAAGGATGTCAGAGTTCATGTAATAGTTCTCTGTGTGTGAGGTTACTCCTGTGAGTTTTCCTCTTCATCCAGTGAGTTTAGATGCTTTTACCTACCTGGCCTTTGTTGAATAAACCTTTCCCACCAGGGATAAACACCACTTAGTCTGGCAGCTGATTTTTTCCCCTGTAGTATCAAATTGAGTATGTTAGTATTTTGTTGAGGCCTACTGCATCATCACGGTCTGTAATTTTCTTTTCTTACAGAATCTTTGATAGTTGAGTTCTGGCCTGTAAGATGAACTTATATACAGAACGTCCACACCTAAGCACATATACACACAAAGTTAAAATCAGTATGCCATTGAGATCCTCATTCTGTAACTGTGGACAGGAAAATAGCACTGGGTGTCTGCTTGCTTGTCACCATGGAGATGTTATGATCACATCTGGTTAGACAGGCAGTTTCTCATCACCAGCATGACCACGGCTTCACCCATATCTAATCTCAATAATATTTCCTGGCTGTGCTCCAGAAACTTAGACATTTTGTTTGCATGCTTTTCTTTTTATTTCCCCTTTGGAAATTAAGCTTTCACACATATAAGAACAGATGTTATCATTCACATTCAAATCATTTTTATGTTTCAATTTCACATGTGAATTTGCGATGTATATGTTTATGGAGAGGGTTTGTTGTTTGTGGAAAATGAGGCTATCTTAATAACACCAAATACCTAGATTATCTTGTTCTTTATGTCAAAGAAGATTCTTTGTTATTATTTTGAGGGAACAGAAACACGTCTCTCTCGTGCCAACTTATAATACAACACAGGCGATTAGAGGAATGCATTTCTTCTGTCACTGCCAAAGAGCTCTGAACTCTTCTCTTTTGCTTCTTGAGAGCTATCATATGTAATGATGTCCACTTACCCTCTCAGTAGAGAAAAAACTTCCACTAACAATTTTGGAGGGGTTAGCTACACTGAGGAACTGGGTTCCACAAAGGAGACCGTTCGGGAACTCTCTTGATTGCTCTGTAACCATGGACGGGATAAGCATTTTGCCTGCAGTAGCCTGCCTGAGGTGCCAGGTATCTAAAGGGTAGTTCTGATCAATGTCAGCTTTCAACGAGCCTGAGATCTTAGAGTTCTCAGATCCATGAAAAATTGAGTTTAAGCATAGCCTTGTCTTCCTGGCTGAGCTATCTAAAGGGGCAGCCACTTGCCAGTAAACGAATATGCCCAGGCATCACTAGAGAATGTAGCTTAGCTCCATGCCTATTCTGAACTGGAATATTGTTGACAGCACACAGTTTCTTATTGAACCTACACAGTGATAAAATAGCTTATGATGGGTAAATGTGATTCATATCTAAAAATTCAACTTAATATTCCTGAATGAAAAATCCCATGTCCAAATTAAGATAAAGTTTAACAAGTGGTTGGAGTCAGAGGGTGGAAAGTTGGAACAACCTGATTTGTGAAGTAGTATATAATTTCCTTGGTATAAATAAATATACCAAATCCTGAAGTGTAATGGTATGAAACGGTGCCTATGTAATCTCTGGTTTTTGTTTTCAGTACAGCATTCACTAAAGTACAAGATGTAGTTGAAAGTTTATTGTAAAATAGGCTTTGTGTGTGATGGTTTACACAACTGAAGGTAAATGTAAGTGTCCTGAACCCCTTGAAGGTAGGTTAGACTACCTACAGTCCTTAACAGCTAGGCATATTAAGTGCATTTTTGATTTAGAGTATTTTAAACCTACCTGGAGATCATGATATAGCCTGTGTTCTCACTAATTTCAAGCTTTCAATGTAAGATCAGCACACACACATACACACACACATACTTCACCTCCTGCTAGCTGCTACCAGCTAGTACTTCACTGATTATGGACTGGGTCTTTTCTCATTATGATATAATACCAGCAAGTGGGTTGTGATGATAATTTTTTTTGTTGACTTGATACATGTTATATTTATTGGGAAAGATGGAGCTTCAGTTGAGACTATGCCCCCATGCTATTGGCCTATGGGCAAGGGTTTGACACATTTTCTTTATTGATGATTGCTGTGGTAGGGCCCAGATCATTCCAGGAGCTGTCAACCATGGGCTGGTGGTCCTGGGTTCTATAGGAAAGCAGGCTGAGCAAGCCCTGGGGAGCAAGCCAGTAAGCAGCACTCCTCTATGGTCTTTGCTTCAGTTTTTACTTCCAGGTTTCTGCCTTGTCGTTCCTGAATGATGGATTATGAGCCGTAGGATGAGATAAACTCTTCCCTCTCAAAGTTGCTTTTAGCCATGGTGTTTATCATAGCCACAGAAACCTATCTAAGACACGAGTCACAACTTTATCCACTACAATAGAGTGATTCAGAGAAATGGACTTTAATTTGAATTTTGATTACTTATATTTGGTGTTCAGCTATGATTTTACTTGGCATGTTTTAAAACTTATTACTTTTATAAACATTGAGAAAAGAATATGATAATTTCACTCACGAGATGTCTTTCTGTTGTGGTAATTGTCTTTGGCTATCTTAGAGCAGAATCATTGAATTTCAGCTACACTAAGATTCCAAAGAGGAATATTTCACATTACGGTTTAATCGCCAGAATGCCTCCAACTTGGTATCTTTCACTCAGGACTGCTTTAGTTATTTTGAATATTTTGTTATTTCATATGAAGTTTATGGTACTTTTATGTTTGTGGAGAATGACATTGACATTATGATATGTATTGCATTGAACCTGCAGATTATCTAATCTAGTGTGGTGTGGTCATTTAAACAAACAACAAACAAAAAGCCGGTTGCAGTGTACCTAAGTGGACAGCATTGGAAGAGATTTCGTTAAGTTGTAAAAGCTAGGCACAGAAGGAGGAATACCACACTGTGCTGGTTATGTCAACTGGATGCATGTCAAAGTCATCTGAGGGGGGGAACCTCACGGTGCACGCCTTTAAACCCAGCATTCAGGAGGCAGAGGCATGTGTCTCTCTGTGAGTTCGAGGCCAGTCTGGTCTACAAGAGCTAGTTCCAGGACAGGCTCCAAAGCTGCAGAGAAACCTTGTCTCGGAAAAAAAAAATGCTTCCTTATGATTGGGCTATAGGCAAGCCTTTAGGGCATTTTATTAATTAGTGGGGTTTTTTTTTTTTTGGTGATTTATGTGGGAACACACAGTCCATTATGGGCAGTGGCATCTATGGCTGGTGGTCCTGGGTTCTATAAGAAAGCAGGTGAGCAAGTCATGAGAACAAGCCAGGAGGCATCACTCTTCCATGGCCTTTGATTCCGTTCCTGCCTCCAGGTTCCTGCCATGTCTGAGTTCCTGCCCTGACTTCTTTCAATGGTGAATAGTGATATAGTAGTGTAAGCAAAATGAATCTTTTTCTCCCCAAATTGTTTTTGGTCATGCATGGTATTTCATCACAGCGAGTAACCCCAAGTGAAACACACATGATTTAACCAATGTGAGGAAACAAAGAAGCAAAACAAACAAACACTGTCTTTTAGAAGAAGAGCAAGGAAGAGTGGTCACTAGAGACCAGGAAGACTGTTGGAGAGAAAGAACAGAGAGAGGTTTGATAAGGAAAACAAAAACAAATCAGAGGGATTAGCTCTGGTGGTCTATACTGGCAGAGCAACTGTGGTCCACAACATTCTGTGTTCTGATTCAGCAGATAAAGAAGAGACTGCAATTCCCCAGTGTATATAAATTATTCATGTATGCGGAGCCAGAAAAGCAAACTAGCCCGATTTGATCACTACACTTCATATAAATTGCTCTGTACTCCATAAATGCCTACAAGCATTCTTTATAGCCTTGTGAATTCTGCTTCGATGTCACATATAAAAGTATGAGAGAATGACTACTAATCTAGCATCTAGTCTTTCCCCATCATAAAATACCCAGAAGTCTGATAGCATGACTGGCTTTGGCCAGTTGGATTTAGAAGTTATTGCTTCACTGGCCATTAGTGAGTCCTCGGGAGTAAAGCCCACCTAAGAAGGCTACAGCTTTGACCTAATAACCCAGTGCTGGGGCTTAGGCACTAACTGCCCTTTGAGGAGAGCTTGGCACTCTCTTTTAGTCTCAGCTCCAACATCAGCTCAGATCAGCCAGTCTTTACAGGGTTGTCTCTGAACTTGACTGGCTTTGTCCCAATTGTTTTTTCTTATTTGGGGAAATTTCCCTTTTCCCCTGAATGTGCTAATAGGGAAACATCTCTTTATTCTTATTCAGCTTTTACTGACTTTCTTCACACAGCTTAACCAACATCTCTTGTCTGTTCCCACTGAAAAAGCCCCTCTCTGGATGGTTATTTGTACATACAGAGAGCTGACAGATGGCTGCGTTTGATAGCTATCAGCTGACTGTGCCCATCACTTCATTGATGTTTTGAATAGAATCAGTGGATCTAATTCACTGACTTGGAATCTAGTAAATATAGATCAAAGCATCAGTAGGGTTTGTAATCCTGATGGATTACAGGTAAAGACTCAAGTGTCCCTGTGGTTGCTGCAGCAAACAAGTCAGGCCGTGGGAAGAGAAAGACCCTCAGAGTCAGAACGCAAAAAAGAGACTATGTGGGGGAAAGGCAACGTGGACGGAAGGAATGACTTGGTGTGCATGTATGTGTATTGTTTTTATTTTTTGACATTTTACAAGTTTCCAATACTTTTTTCTTCATTTTTGGGTCTGGTTTTATTCCATGTAATAACTTCCAGGCCCGACCTGTGCCCTCTGAGCTGTTCAGAGCTGAGATTACTCACTTGTATTTGACTTGATTCCTAGGACATCAAAACCTTGTGCTTCGATCTCAAGGTCCCCAGAGTCCTGTGAACTGACTCTGGAACTGCAAAAAATAAACAGAAGACCAAGTCATAAGGAAACAAGTCCTTAGGAGCCTCTTGTCCCACCCTGAGAAGAGCTTACTTCACTTCTCATGTGATCACATGTGTGTGAGAGGGAAGAGGCAATAACAACAACTCATAAATCCTCCCTAGTGCTGATAAGGGTCCAGTAGTTCAGTTCTAAAAACACTCATTCCTTGAAAGAGTGGACAGAGCATCCTCCCATAGTTACTGCCTCCACGAAAGAGCTTAAGGAGAATTCTCCATGAAATGATGTTGAAAAGCTAAACCTCATAGAATGACAGAGTACAGAGTATGCTATCCAGATGAGGGAGTCATGTCCAATTTATGTCTTTGAAAAGCAATTGAATCTCATGCCAGCGATCTTTAGCACCAGCATTGTCTACTTCACACAGTTAAAGGCCATACAGCTAAGTTCTTGACTCCTGACCTGGACAGTCTGGCCACGGGACAGTGTTTTACTGTGTGGGCAGGACCATCTCCACAGCCTTTCCCAGCTACGCTGACGGGAAAGCAATCTGAATTTGCACAGCTTGGGTGATCCAGCATCCCTGACAACCACACAACAGTTGCCCAACCCTGATTCTCTGTAGAATATTCCTTTTCTTATCGCAGAGATTTTCATTGTCCAAATTCCTCATCTTAGATAAGCCGAGACAGATCGTTTTCCTAGAGGAAGGCTACTTTTATAAGGCTTTAAAAGAATTATGAATTCAAATGCTAAATCATTGCTACATCTTTCTCTAAGAATGAAGGCTCATCTATTGAAACAAGAATTGCTGCTTTTCATAAACAATGGCAAAACACTTTCCTGGACTCCAAAGAGGCTTTCAAATTCTCTGAGCAATGAAGGATAGTAGAGCTAAACAAATTTTTCCGAGGAATCCTGAGCCCAACCCAGGTAAAGGATGAAGTATGTATGCAAACTTCTTCTATATCCTCATTGTAGACAGGACTTCTGGGCTAGAGTTATTTTTCAATGTGTATTCATTGTATCCATGTGGATGGTTATCTGGGGTGTTAACCTCACTGCACACCATGCCGTGGAACAGTGCAAAATAAAATTCCTCAGCAAGGATCACAGAAGAGGAAGGAAGCCATGACCAGGATAAAGGATGGAATAGAGGGTGAGCCTTCAAGACTAAGTGGTTCACTGACAGCTTTATATGGTCTGCTTGTGAGTCCTTTTTAAGGGCATTAAAAATAGAATCTTTACAATTGAGATTTTTCCACTTGAAAAAATGGACTCTTGATTTGTCAATTTTGCAGGCATGCAGACCGGGAAATCTTAATAATAGTACACTCCAAGCTGATAAAAGAATTATTAAAGCTATTCACATTGTAACAGGGTTGGCATGGATACAGTAATTAGAGCATTTGTGTGCTTTTGCCCATCCTAGTGCCCAAAGGAGTGGAGGGATGGGCAGCAAGCATTGGCCATGATGGCAGTGATCCTGTTCTGTTCTCTCCCTTCTGTATTAATGGCATGCTATCACTCCTGTAATATAAACAACAAGATAATAACCGAGAAGCATTTAAATTATATGTCTCAGCTGTGGAAGCATAGACTTTAGAAAACATCACATTCCAAGCTGAGTGTGAGCTGTTGAATATATGTGCACTTCCAACGTGTTCCTTAGAGGAGTTTGGCCCTCCTTGTATATTTTAATACATAACTCAGGAAAGCTGTCTCTAATAGTGTAAGTCATCAATATGTGACTAAATGTCTCTTTATGGAAGTCAAGTATATATTAGAGCTCAAAAATAAGAAAAGATGTCACTTTGGATGCAACTGTAGATAACAAATTTTTTTAGCTAATATTTGCAAAGTGATTTATAATTTTGAAAGCACTTTATATCTTTGTGTACATTATAATGTTAGCGTTACAAATAGCATTCATTTTTATCTAATGCAATGTTTCTAACAAAAGCTTGAGAAAAATATCTATTGTCACTGATGAGATCCAACCTTCCACTTTAAATTGTTTCTCTCCATTTGTAACCATACCAAAAAACCAAACCCTTCAGATTTCATCAACTGTCTGAAAGAGTCCACATTTACTCTAAACCAGCAAAACCCCCAAATCCCAGTGGCCATGGCGGCCAAGACTTACTCCATTATCATACTTATGATAACCAGGGTCAGCTATGGTCACAATTGCCTCAGATTGGGCTGGCCTGCCAAATGTCTGTTGGGGGTTATTTTAATGGCTAATTGATACAGGAAGACCCAGGTCATTTGAAGGCTCTTCTGCAATTATTACACTTCGGATACAGACTAGTGAAGACTCTAGGAGAGGGAGCAGCATCAGTCAGTTCTAAGTTCAAGACATGTATACCTTGCTCCATCTACTCTAATGTTAATACATTTGATGATTTAAACAAAATATTTATCAGCCTTTCTGTCCAGAGATTTTGAAATAATAATCCTAGCATGTGCCATAAGGGAAAGCAACTGAAAATAATAATGAGAAAAGAAATTCCAGTATACTGGAGTTTTATTGGTAGTGGGCTTGGACCTGGAGAAAAATTCAAAAAAAGAACATTTCAGTCTTGGGTGTGCCTGGCTCACAATGTCATTTCACTTTGTCCCTCTTTATTCCTCTTTATCCTTTGGTCACTTGAGGTCCTTTATTTCACCGTTAAATTGGTTAATTTTGATAACTTTGCTGCTTGGTTTAAAGAGGATGTCAGTATTACAGCTTTTGATATTCTTTAGAATATTAACTTTATCTCTGCAAACATTAACAACTCTTCCCCTGGAATTATAGGAGAGCATCTTCTCTAATGATGAGGTTAGGGACAAAGAGATAGAAAGAAGGGGTGGGAGAATCTGAAGTTCACATGTGTAACTGGATCAGAGAGAGAGAGAGAAAGAGAGAGAGAGGGAGGAAGGAGGGAGGGAGGGAGAAGGAGGGAGGGTACGCCAGCTGTGAGATGACAAAAACCTCACATTATAGTCATGAAGGAAACAAAGAGTTAAAGTCATATCTATCAAAATAACGCCTCAAAAAACAAAACAAAACAAAGAAACAAATCCATGACTTCCCTAGTTAGCTTTATCTGTCATCTTGACAGCTTGAGAAAGGAGTCTCAACTGAGAGTGTGTCTAGATCAGACTGGCCTTCTGAATGTCTGTGGGAGATTGTCTTGTTCGTTAATTGATGTAAAAAGGCCCAGTTCACCATAGGTGGTAACAGACCCTGGGCTGAAGAAGAATGCTCACTAACTAAGAGCCAGTTAGCATTTCCTCACGGCTTCTGCCTCCCCTTGGTTGTGAAATGAGTTCCTCTGTCAGAGGTAATGCTCTGTGGAATAGCAAGTGGATCTACCTTCAGGTTCGTGCCCTGAGTTCCTGCCTTGACTTCTCTCGCTTATGGGCCATTATCTACATTCATTGGCCATATAAACTCTTTCTTCCCCTAAGTTGCTTTTGGTCCCAGGATTTTATCACAGCAACAAGAATCAAGCTAGGACATGGAGTGATGACCTCCAAAACAGATCCACAAGCTGGTACCCGGGGACCATGAGGATGTCAGTTCACGTAGCACAAGAGACTGTGGCACAGAAGGAAAGTGGGAGAAAATGCTTTCCATATATTTATACATTTCCTAACTCTTGGTCAGTTTAAACCATTTCTAATATCCTTTCCAAGCTGGGTGACAGCTGACAGGAAGTAACAGAAGGACTGTTCACTTCAGGCTGTATTTCCTGTGGCATCACAATACCCAAAGTAGCAGTCTTGCAAAACCTAAAGTAAAGCCTCAGTTCTTGTGGAATCCCTCCCTTGCCCTTCTGGTACATTCATGCAGGCAGGGGAAATGTGCCCAGAGGTCAAACTGGCTTGCACAGTGATTCCCCTCTGAGCTGCTTCTTTGGCTGTTCTCTTGTCTTCTCTGCTGTTTCTTCTCTCATCTTCTGCTCCTTCTCCTTATTGTTCTCTATCTCCTCGCCATCCCTCTTATTCTTGTTCAACTTTATTGATGTATGTCTGGCAAGAGTATGCCATATACATTTAAAGTATACTAAGTGATCATTTTATATTTGTATACATTGCAAAATGATTACCCAAACCAAATTAATACTTTATAACTTTGCACAATTGCTCCTTCTGCTGTGAGAAAAGTTGAGATCTCTCTCCTTAGCCAATGTGAAAGCTGCAGCATGAAATCATCAGGTCGGTTTACCAAGATGTGCATCAGATCCTCAGAACTTACTCATCTCATGACTGGAAAATTTGTAACCATGGACCAACATCTTCCTATGCTTCCAACATGGCGCCCATGGAAAATGATGGTATCCATTTTACTTTTAATCAATTATTTTTATATTTCTCAAATAGTGAGATTGTGTAGTACTTGTGTTCCTGCACACTAAACACATGTTTATCACACTAAATACAATGCCCCTCGTGTTGTCACCAATGACAGACTTTCATTTCTTTGTAAGGACTGAATACTAATCTAATGTTTATTAATGAGTGCATATTAGACCTTGTTCTTGTATGAATGGGCATTACATTATCTGAGGAAAACAACTTATGTAAAGCATGAACAGTAGCACTTGACATGGTCTCTGAAATCACACAATTCATCAGAAGCAAAACCATGAAACATCATGTGGAGAATTCTTGGCACTGTATATGATTCTAAGCTATACTTCTTTCAATTTTCATTCTAAGCTTGGCCATCATGGAAGCAAGAATATGTGGTAGAGGATCTGTGTACCTCATTGAAAACAGGAAGAAGGGAAAAATAACTGGAAGGGGCCAGAGACAAGATACGCCAAGGTCCACCTACTTCTACCAGCTGTATTCCACCTCCTAAAGTTTCTAGAACTTCTCCGAATAGGACTATGCACTGGGGACCAAACATTCAAACCTGAGCCTGTAGAGCAACATTTTATGCCAAGTCATTGCAGGCATGCCAATTATTTGCATATTTTGGCTATTGTGCAATGAACATGAACATGCAAATATTTCGCTGAGATTCTTATTTTGATTATTTTGGCCATATTCCAATTTTTTTCTGAATCCTATTATTCAAAGAATTCGCATATGGTTTCCAAAGCACTTACAGATTTGCTTTTAACACAGTGTCTTTTAGAAAGACAAGGCTTTCTGAGGATTGGATGGGGGTGGGGTGGGAGGGTGTGTTGCAGGAATGGGAGGAGGGGAGGAAGTAGGAACTTGGATTGATATTTTTTTAAAAAATCTGATAAATTAAAAAAAGAAGAAAGACAAGGCTCTGCTCATTCTACCAGTCCTGGGGGTGAGTGTAATTGTGTGTGCCCATAAGCATGCATCATCTCTGTGATTTTTAAGATGACAAAAATGATAGCCAGGATTCTACTGGAAACTGAATAAAGAGCAGTTTGGGGACATACACAGGGTAAGAGACCCTTCATGGCCAGCTCTGAGTGCTTCGAGCTTTGCTTCTGAGGAGTCTCTGCAGAACTTCAGAGATGATGCCCAGTCTTCTGCCCGAGCCTACACACCATACCTCAGTCCACCCATCTTCTCAGTTATGTAGATGGAAACAAATCTCAGTTGAGCCCATCCAGATGGTGACATATTTGATGGATTTGCCTAAGAACTGCCCATGAGAAAATGAGAAAGTAGTTGATAGTTATTTGGTAAAAATTAAATTACCTACATCTCAATGTGCCTGGGTATTTTTTTCAGTTGTCCAAATTTCAAAATAAATTTTGAATAATATAAGCTCCAGAAAAGCAGAAGCAATTGTCTCATTGAGGCCACATAGTTCTTTTAATTTAGAAAGCTATAGATTATTGAGTTTCTCAAGTAAGACACCCAAGGCTACAAGTTCATTGCAAACTATTGAATCAACCATTAAATCAAATCTTGGAGGAATATTAGGACTAGAAATAAAACTGTATGCTTTATAGAAAATAGATGATGATGAGATTTATTTAAAGATGACACAGAATAATAACTATTTGCTGTGGCCCTTCTATGCCCCTCACTCTGAGCCCCCCCCCCCCAAGCTTTAAGCATCTTGCAAGCATCATTCTCAACACAGCATTCACTGGTCCCCTGTGCTCCAAGTTAGTTAATTGTTTAACTGAGGGCTTAGGGCTGCAGCTGATACAGTTTGCTACCCTAGAGTAGCTTGTGAGAATGTCCTAGGCCGTTCTATGCCTTTCATTTCCCAAAACTGGGGTCCTGTGTCTCTGGAACTCTGTTTTAACTTCTTATAATTCTATAGTTTTTTCTTTATCTACAGGGAAGTTTGGGTGTCCCTGAAATCAGAACAAGAATGTAATCTATTCATGTTTTAAGCTTCAAACCAGCTTATTATCTAGGAGGTTATTGGATTGGGATATCTAAATTTATTAAAATGTGTCTCACTCAGCATAACATACTACAATGACCTGTCTATGTGTCCATTATACCTGGACTATGGAAAGAAGATGAACTCCTTTGTTGTCAAGGAGGTCCAAGTTTGAGGCTGCCTGTAGTCTTCTTAGAAAGAAGGCTGATGAGAGTCCAGTGATGGGAACTCCTCAGGTATCTCCTGATAAGAAGGCTCAACAGAAAGAGCTCACCCTTGAGAGGGAACCAGATATTAAGTTCATGCCATGAATATTAGATAACCCTGGACACAAATTGACTGTGGTTTCATCTTCTCTAGGCTCTTGCATCACCAGACTAAGGATACGTCTGACTTAAATATATATAATATTTATTATATTCCAATCAAGAATTGTTGCTGTGCTACCATCTCTTAAGGATATTGAAAAACTCAGCTTTTGGTAATGTGAGTTTCAGGATCTGAGATGCTTTGCCCACAGTGACTGGAATCCTCTTGGGCACAGAAATGAGTCTGGTGGGATGACTGTGCAGGGAAATGGGAGAGTTGTTGTGTTATGGTCCCCTCACTCGGTGAACAAAGTGCAGACTTGCCACCCTGGAGGGTGCCTGTGTAGATCTGGCAGGAATTCTTAGGGTCAGAACCTTAGAGACACTCGCTCATGAGGATTGCTTCTAAGCTAAGGAACTGTGTCTGTATGTGCACATATATGTGCATGATAAATGAAACTGTGCAACATATATTGAACAGGAGCAAATTTCCTGCATTCTTTGATATCAAAAGAGTATCTTGCACTTCTTGGTTTAGATTTTTATTTTACAAATTATTCTTTATAGTGGTATATTATTTGTGTTTTAATAAACAAAGCTTGCCTGAAGGTCAGTGCAGAGCAGCCAGACTAGTCAGCCATACGGGTCAGGCAGTGGTGGCACACACCTTTAATCCCAGCAGCCACGACTCTAGAGAGCCCTTTCCTCTTTGAAATCTTCAGACTGAAAGGGAGAGAGTTCCTGTCTCTTCCCACCTTATATTCCTCGCTAGTGTTGGGATTAGAGGTATACACCACCACCGTCCAACCTCTGTGGTTAACTAGTGTGGCTGCCACACACAAAAAAGGTCCTCATGCAACATGTTGACACACTAAATCATTATTTTCTATAAGCTATCTTTCTTTAATGCATGGAAATTTATGTTATTGAGACAATAGTAGGCTATTTTTTAAAGATAAACTTAAGGTAGATTGCTTCCCAATTTTCCAAGAAGCCACCATACTGATTTCAAGAGTAGCTGTACAAGTTCACACTACCACAGACCGTGGAGTGCTCCCATTGCCCACATCCTCTCTAGCATATGCTGTCCTCGGAAATTTTGGTCTTAGCCATTCTGACAGGTGTAAGATGGTTTCTCTGAGTCATTTTGATTTGCATTTCCCTGTTGATTAAGGATGTTGAGCAATTCCTTAAATGTCTTTTGGCCCTTTGAGATTTGTCTGCTGAGAATTCTCTGTTTAACACTGTATCCTGTTTCTTAATTGAATTATTTTGTATTTTGATTTCTAGTTTCTTGAGTTCTTCATATGTTTTGGAGATCAGCCCTCTGTCAGAAGTGGGGTTGGTGAATATCTTTTCCCATACTGTAGGCTCTCATTTTGTTTTACTTACAGCATCCTTTATCTTCAGTTTCAGGAGGTCCCATTTATTGATTGGTGCTCTTAGTGTCTGTGCTACTAAGGTTATATTTGGGAAGTGGTCTCCTGCATCAATGTGTTCAAGGCTGCTTCCCACTTTCTCCTCTATAAGGCTCAGTGTAACTGAATTTATGTTGAGGTCCTTGATCCAGTTCATCATGAGTTTTGTACATGGTTATGGGTATGGATCTTTTTACACTCTTCTATATGTTGACATCCAGTTATGCCAGCACCATTTGTTAAAGATGCTTTCCTTTTCCCATTGTACCATTTTGGTTTCTCTGTAAAAAATCTGGTATTCATAGATGTATGGATTAACATCAGAGTCTTTGATTCAGTTCCATTGGTCCATGCATCTGTTTTTATGCCAATACCAAGCTGGGTTTTTTTCTTCATTACTATAGCTCTATAGTAGAGCTTTATGTCAGGTATGGTGATGTCTCTGAAAGCTCCTTTATTGCATTTTAGCTATTCCTATTTTTGTTTTTACATATGAAGTTGAATGTTGTTCTTTCAAGGTCTGTGAAGACTTGTCCTGAATGCAAGTTATAAATGCTACATGTTATATGCTTACATTTACCAACCAGTGCTTACCTAGTCTGTGAAGGTGGATAGTTCTGTGAATCTACAGTCAAATTGATTGATACCATATTTTATGTTCCTTTTTATCTTTTTAGGTCATTGTAACCATGATGGTCAATATATTGAGCAGATTGGTTATATTATCAGTTTTAGACATTGGGCAACTCTTGTTCCTACTTGATCTAGAGGGTCACAGTTCCCCCAATGTTTTAAGTGACATTAGTCACTAAAACCGGTGATCTTAAGAATAAGCTACTTCTTGCCCTGCCTTCACTTCCTGGCTGGCTACTTGCCAATCAGCATTTATTTAAAATACAAGTGACAAGATACAAGCCATTGTCCCACAGCACTCTCCCCCCACTTCTTTTAAACAAGAACTCTGAATCAAATTTCCTTTGGTTAGCTTTTCCCCTGAACATTATCCTCAACAACTTGTAACCAACACTCTAAACAAACTAATATAAGTTATAAGAGTTATTTGTGATGTTATGGAAGGAAAATAAAGGTTTCACCTTGAAGTTCCTTGATTTTCTTGACAAAGTATTTTTCTTTAATTATTATCTTCAGATTGTCAGTTTCAATTATCTATAAATTTATCCTCCACTGATTCTCCAAATATGTCAGTTCTGTGAAATAAAACTGTTAAAACTTTCTCATCTAGAGCCTAACAGTTTTCACATTAAAGAGTTCCAAGGGACAAGATAGCCTTAAAGGTGCTATAGTGGTACTTATGTCTTGGGGTTAACCAACAGCTGTCTAGTTGTACTTAAGGCCTGATGAACAGTAGGTAAATCATATCTGGTACTGGAAACCTAACCAACTACGAGGGGCTAGTGAGGTTACTGATATCACAGGCAAACCTACTACTATTTTTCTAAGTCGGTGCAATTCCTAACTACATTATAATTACTTATCCTTATACCTACAGATCAGTGTGGCTCTCATCCTTCATTAAAGAGACTTCTGTCTGCAAATACAGAAACCATTACAGAAAACAACTGGTCAAAATGCAGAGAACAGCTGGTTGTGTGGTGCTCAGTTCCAAAGGACACATCTGCAACCCAGCTCCTACATCTCAAGCTTAGGAACATTGTATAAGTGGGGCCTAAGAGATTGTGAGAGGCAGAGGAGCAGGAAATCAGCTGTGAGAACATGTGTGCTAGAAATTTCAGAGATGCTATACCCATGAAGTCTCATTCATACGGCTACTAAAGTAAGACCTCAACAACTGCACCACCAACAGACATTCTAATTTGGGAAAACTCTCCTGAGGGCCTACCCCTAGACAAAGAACTGCAGACAACTAAGAAAAGCTGAGAGGGAGAGAAATAGACTTTCCCTGGAAGACTCCTCTAATTGGTTATCCAATACCAGGTGGTCAGCCCTGAAGTCATATATACATGCATAAGGGAAAATGGAGTGAACAGATTGTATTTGTATATTCGTGTGTTTGTGTGAGTGCAGGTGTGTGCACAGCAACAGAAATGAAAGAAAAGGGAGGCTGTAAAGTTTAGAGGGTGTGTCTATGAGGGTTGGAAAGAAGAAAAGGAAGGGGGAGATTCTATAATTACATTTTAGTTTAAAAAAAAAGAGTTCCAGGAGAATATACTGAAAATTGCTAAAGACAAAAAGGATACCAGAGTTAATAAAAAAGCCATTTCCTAAATCATGCCCATGACATTACTGCCCGTGGCATCCTAAGAAAAGTTCACATTCCTAATAGAATTACAGACACATCCAGGTATACAAATAATTCTGCCTGAAGCTTGGCCAAGATTCTTTACCTACTCATAAAAAAAAATTTGCAAAGATTTTTCAAAGCAAACATATTTTAAAACAAAGTTTGGCTATAAGAAATAATACTTTTCCCATTTTCCCCAGAAAATGGCCTACAAATGGAAAACACAAACCACTCACCTCTCCCATCTTTTTTCACTTTTACTTGTGTCTCAGCCACTTTTCTATTGCTGTGACAAAGCGCCATGACCAGGGCAACTTATATAAGAAAGCATTTAATTCGGGCTCAGGGTTTCAGAGGTTTCGAGTCCATGACCATCACAGTGGCAAGTAGACAGTCATGGTGTTGGAGCCATAGATGAGAGCCTACTTTTGACCCATAAGCCTGAGGCTGAGGGAGCTAACTGGAAATGGCATAGGATTTTGATATCTCGACACCCACCCCAGTGACACGCCTCCTCCAACAAGGCCACACCTCTTACTTCATCCCAAACTGTTCCACCAACTTTGAATCACACATTTGAATATATGAGTCTATGGGAACCATCGTCATTCAAGCCACCACAATGTGGATATGTCTATGATGTCTACCAGGCACTGCGTATGGCCCGTCATTGTGTCTGCCTGATGCCGCTTCTCAACAGCATTATCAGTTCCTCGTTTCCACTTAGAGTGAAGGAAACTGAGACACAGAGGAACTGTCTATCTGATGGCAGTTCGGTGGGGTTTCTAAAATATCCAATTACACTTTACTAGCACTACAACTTCCTTGAAGAAAGTAGAGTGGAAAGCGTACCCCTAGTAGGCTGATGGTGAGCAGTTCATCTCCAGCTGAACCAGAAGCAGTAGGCAGCCTGAGCTGTGATGGTGAAGACAGAGGAGTTGGGCCAACTCTTTCACTGACCTTTGCTGTTACATTCTTGTGCCCAAGAGCATGAGGATTTTTTTTTAGAAGAAACTTAAAGTCCTTAGAACAACTTTTATTTCTTTTTGGGTCATAAATAGTTTGTGACTAATGATCAGTCTCTACAGAGTAAGGGATTTCACTGGAAAAAATGTCTAAACCTTAGGCAACCATAACCTGTAAAAATGTCCCAGTGGCCCCAGAAAGAGCAGAAGTCTATACTGGTGCCATGAAATCCTGCAGTCTTCCTCCTGTGTGTCTGTCAGGCACTTGAAGTGTATCTATTTTTGATTAAAATGTATTAGAAGGTTAAATACACATGAGATTACAAAGAGTTAATAAGACAGAAGTAAAATATCTTCTTATGATTGTTTTTATTAAATAGGGGAAGGAAGTTCTATTGTAGAGTAACTATAGATAACAAGAATTTGTTATATGTTTAAACAACTCAGAAGAATTTTAGAAGCTTATTTATATATCTTCATTAATTAAATTAATTCTTAGTATTTTTGCACGGGTAAACAATGCATTAGATGGGGATTTTGAAAGCTTTAATGTAAAAAAACAAAATGAAGGCCTGGAGATGTGATCAGTGGGTAAAATGCTTATCCTGCACATATGAGGACCCATGTTCAGATTCCTGTCACCCACAGAAAAAGCAAGATGATATACCTATAATCCCAGTATTAAATCCAGCATGGAGTTCTGGCCTCTGCACAGGTGCATGAGCATGTAACTTTACACACATGTGAACACACACATGCACAGAGGTAGAGATAGAGAGATAGAGGGGGGATAAAGTCTTGGAGAAATAGAGATTAACCAAACTTACATTATATAGTTACAAAATGTGTACATGTGTTAAAAGGTACTGTGGGGAATGCTGGAAAGATATCTCTATCCATAAAGGTCTTGCTTTGCAAACATGAAGGCCTGAGTTCAATTCTTAGAATGGAATGAACTTGTAACCCTAGCTCTGTGAAGGGAGAGACAGGCAGATCCTTGGGGCTTCCTGGGTCCTCAACCTTGTATACTCATCAAGTTCCAGGCCAGTGAGAGACCGCCTCAAAAAACATGGCAGATGGCTCCGGAAGAAAGCACCTGGCTCTACTATGAGGAAACTTTCCATGGGTAGGGGACTCTTTCTTAGACCATAGAGACTTGGGCCTTGGCTTTTTCTAACTTGGATATCCCCCTCTGCAATATCCAAGGTCATGGTGCTCATTTTTGTCAATCCCATTAGTTTAAATTTAATCATGCCTTTCTTCCTGTGGGATCTTAAGGAAGAGTGATGTGGGATTCCCCTCTGTATGCTATGAATGTGTGTTATTATCATTGGTTAATAAAGAAGCTGCTTTGGCCTATGGCAGGACAGAGTAGAGATAGGTGGGAAAACTAAAATGAATGCTTGGAGAAAGAAGACAGAGTCAGGGAGACACCATTCAGCTGGTGAAGGAGACAGATGCCCTGGAACCTTACCAGTAAATCACAAGCCTTGTGGTAAAATTTAAAAAAAGTAGAAATGGGTTAGTTTAAGATGTAAGAGTTAGTTAATAAGAAGCCTGAGCTAATAAGCCAAGGAGTGTTGTAATTAATAAAGTTTTTGTGTGATCATTTCTCGTCTGGGCAGCCAGGAAATGAACGAGCAGCCCCCTACTATAGAAGAGGTCTATTTAGGCAGATACAAAGATGTCAATTACACAGTCCATTCTCCCCACATATTAAGCACACTGGTTCCCCCAAGAAGACACACAGTTCTCTCCAGTGTTACCTACATATCAGAATCCAGGAAGTCCAGTGATATATGGCTCTGTCATTTTTCATCTTTTGAACTGTAGGATTAGAAATTCAGCCCCTAAAGGACTTAAAAGTGTAAGTGCACACACACACACACACACGCACACACACACACATTCACATGGGGGAGAGATGAGGCATTGGATGAGAAGATACATGAAAGGAAATATGATTAAAAGTATTGAGGATGTTTTTAAAAGAAGCCTGGGGGAATAAAAACATAAGCCAAGGATATGGGAAATGAAGACACATAGTAGAAACATAGAAAAAGAAAAGATATAAAATCCATTTAAATAACATTGTAGTTGACTGATGCACCTAAAGCATTACCATTTACATATATCATACTACGTGTGTGAGTGATATAGAAGGGGGAGAAATATAGGGGCTGGTAGAATGTGCTGTTTAATCAATGTGGAAAAACTGAATGGAAAGGTTGGAAACGAAGCAAGCAAGAGGAGAGCACAAGAGACCTAAAGTGCATGTATATGTGTGTGTGTGTGTGTGTGTGTGTGTGTGTGTAGTCGAATCATAATAAGTTTCTCCTTTCCAAGTTTCCTATGTTAGAGGTCAGTTCAGGAGAACTCAATGCTCTGTATGTTGTTCTCCTTCCCAAGGGCATAAGTGCAGCCCAAGTTAAACAACCTATATATAGAAAAGAGCAGTGCCCCCAGGAGATGATGAAGGCTTCATTCACGAGTAACGAGACCTCTGACCATTCCAGGAAGCCCTTAACCACAGTTCTTTAAGGCTGGATACCATAGCCATATATGGGCCTCCACAGGAAAAGAAGGAATATCTTTCAGGAGTCCCAGCAAATGCTGTGTACAGGGTCCAGTGCCACTTCAAGCCAACTCAGAGTCAGGGGAAAGGGTCTCTGTATGTGGAGGATAGAGACTCAGTAGACCAGAGAAAAGGGGTGGATGTCTTCCTTGCTTTCCCCCTCTGTGGAAAAGAACCAGTGTTCTGGGGTGACCCTTTCCTGTGTCTCAGAGGGCACATTTTTTTCTGATGTGAATTCCACTATCACCCTGTCTGCACTTGGTGACTCACAGTAGAACTGGCATTCCCAAAGCATTTGCTTTATCACTGTTGAGAGACCAGAGTGGTGGTCATGTCAGTCTGGCCCCATCCTGGAGTTTATCCTACGCTGGCTGTTCCCAAGGCAGGATGCCAAGTCAACATTTCTGTGCTGATGGAGACAACAGACAGGAAGTGGAGTCACTTGAATTTGAATAGCAAATGCTTTGATTGGGATCTGTCTGCACAAACCTCCCAGTTTGGAAGAATATGGAAACCCACTGGTACAGTAACTGCTATGATCAGGGTATTGTTATTTGTAATTATTGATACCACCCAGGGAAAGGAGCCAGTACCATACCTCATCAAGCACTCTTCTGGAATGTAATATCTGAACCGGAACTGTTTCGGGTTAATTGACAAAAGGTAAAGGGACTTCAGCAGTGTCCATAAAACACTACCAAAAGAATGATCGTGAAAACAGACCTGAGTGTCTCATCCAGCTTTCCTCACGGTGTCTCATGCAATCAAGGCAGATGCAGAGTAGACAGTAGCTTCATACAAGCTCAAACCAAGGACCTTTTCTTTTATTCTGCCCCCCCCACCCTGTTGTCCTGAGCTTGGGGCAATTTTCAAGTTGTATATCTAAAGGAGATTCTACAGCATTAATACTGGATGGATTAATCCTCTCATCAGCAATTGTACTAACCTCAAGACACTGTGAATGCATTGGTAAAGAAATTAGTTTTTATTCTACTTTTAAATTTTTTTAGAGAAACTGTAGGCACATACAAGCAGTAGTAAGAAATATAGAAAGATTTCCCTAGTAATAGCTTTGTATAGTTTCCTACAGGAGTGACATCCAGCTAGATTTACTTGCACAAAACTACTAAAAGAGTGGCGTGGATACAACTTCGTGACTTATGTGCAACTGTTCTGATTTCCTTGGCTTGCTTGGACTCCTTTGTGTGTGTTTATAGCCCTGTGCAATTCTGTCACCCATGTGGACTTGCTTGTCTACCGCCATAGCCAAGGCACAAACCCATCTCCTCACAGGAATCTCTAGGTATCTCAATCAAAGGAATATTTCCCACTGAGGAGAATTATCTGTCCTTAAGACACTGTAAGCATAATGAGGGAGGAAAAAAAAACCAACATCTTGACCTTATAAGCTGATCACAGTTTAGCTTCCATTGAAGTATAATTAAATAGCTCATTTTCTCTCCTCTTTAATTTACTTGACAAACATTTAGGGAAGATTGTGATGGACACTAAAAATTAGTTGTTAAGGCAAATGGTATTTCAATGAAGAGGTTTAAGAAGCCAGTGGTATTTTAGTGAACAATACAATGGAAAAAATATACAAGGTAGTAAAGACCCACATTTAATTGCTAGTGTTTACAGCTCTGGTCACTATGCCAAGCTCTAGAGGAACGTCAATGTGTTAGAATGATTCTGTCCTGAATTTGTCTGGAAGAGGACCAAGAATTGCTGTTATTTTCCTCAAATGAAAGGATTTTGCCGTTGTTTTTTATTGTAAGTTTTTATTCTCTACACTGTATTTGAATGTGTGAAAAGCAAGTTATTCAGCATGTACCTGACCACTCTGGCCCAGACCTGTCAGAGATAACCGTATGTTTGTTTGTGCCTTCAAATTTACACCAACACTTCTACATATTTCTAGGAAATTTCATAATTATAAAAAAAAACGCGAACATGGTCCTCTACAGTCTGAGCAGAGAGCTATGCTAGTAAACTCATCAGTTAAATAACAGGAAATGGACTAGGAATTGGGAAAACAGAAAAATATGTGTGGTACAGTAAACGCTTTTTTGGAGAGCTAGAACTTGAACTGGACCCAAGACTCAACGAGTTGAAAGCATTTGTTTTTTCAAATGTGAAATGTAAGCAAGTCAGAAAATGCAGAATGTGCATTCGAGAGCTATGAGAATCCAATCCAATCAAGAGTGGTGGCAGCGGCGGCACAGAAGGCCTGGATTCAAATCCCAGATTTTGACTCACTAGCTTTATGAGCGATGAAGCTAATTAAACTTTCTCTGCCTCAGTTCTATCATCCGCCCAATGGGAATATTAATCATATTCATCTCTTGGGATCATCCCAGTGAGTGAACAGAGATGATTTATAAAGGTCACACACATTTACATATGTGTTTATGGTATCTTGATTATCATTTTGCTGGTTCTAAGGCAGTGCTTTGGAGAACCTTAAATGTCATTACAAACAAGCCTGTTTTTAACTTGGAAAGTGATATGACAATTTTGAAGAGAGGTTTTTAGGTCAACATTGTTGAAGGAGTGTGTAAATGAAGACAGGGAAA
This sequence comes from Microtus pennsylvanicus, assembly GCF_037038515.1. Classification (NCBI taxonomy): domain Eukaryota; kingdom Metazoa; phylum Chordata; class Mammalia; order Rodentia; family Cricetidae; genus Microtus; species Microtus pennsylvanicus. The sequence continues at coordinate 95,972,612 of NC_134580.1, read as the reverse complement.
ACATATCTTAGGAAAAAGAAAATTTCTCAGTGTGAAGTGAGGAGAACCTGAATCTGAATGTAAGACAAGAGACTCCAAAAGAAAACTGTATGAAGGAACACTCAAGAAGAAAGGGAAGAAATGCCTTTCTGTTTCCCAGATTTCAAACATGAGTTATCAAGAGTCTGATGGAAAAGAAAAGGAGTTGGCTTGGGTACAGAATAAAGAAGTCAGCGAGTTTTATTCTGGTTAGTTAAGTTGAATATGTTTGTGGAGCATTCTGTATTAGAGTCGAAACAAGAGAGCAGCAATTGTTTGAATATCTATCCGGTTACCTATCACCTTCCTCCTCTACCTAGTGACCTATGAATTGGATGCACATGAGCATTTATGGAATCCCACATATACATGTTAGATATGTACAAGAATAGTACATATATGTGGGCTTACTTGAAATTAGCTCCTACAGTTATAGAGGCTGGCTATGTAAGCACGGATCCACAAAATAGGCATCTAGAAAGATCACATGATGTGAAGGCAGAAGTCCAGAGGTTCCAGGTGAGTTATGAAGCCCACAGAGGCAGAGAAGTTTCATACTCAAGAGGAAGTTCAGCTATCTGCTTGGCATCTCTGATTCCCTATAAATGGCTTCCCATCGACAAGGCAAAACACTACCAGGTACTCTCTGTCTGGGTGAAACCAGCCAACTGATTTGGGCCTTCAAATATGTGTGAAAAAAAATCCCTTTGCTGAGTAATGCAGCCTGTTGTTCATTGAGCAACTGAGAGAAGGCGTGTGTGTGTGTATGTGTGTGTGTGTGTGTGTGTGTGTGTGTATGTGTGTGTGTGTGTGTGTGTATGTGTGTGTGTGTGTGTGTGTGTGTGTGTGTGATTCTGCTTTTCCTCAGTTCCCTAAAGAGAGTGACAAGCTGTGCTAATCAGAAAGCTCCTTGAATAGAAAAGTCTGAGGAATGTGGTTCAGCCTAGTCAAGCCCCGAGTTTACACATCACGAAGTCATCACACGTTCCTAGAGGATTCCTGGCATAGTCTGAGGAAAGAGAGTGAAAGATGAAAGCAGCTGATAAGGATTTGAGTTATTAACAGGAAAGTGAGAGGGAGATTATGAAAAAGGAACTTTTCATAAGGAAAGGAGAGAGAAAGAAGGAAGAATGAAGGTTGGGGAAGGTCATAGTTAGGGTCTTGGGGGGAAGAACCTGGAGGTAACGGAGCATCATGGGTGAAGAGCATGATGGATATAAACATGAAAGACTGGGTGCAGAGAAAGCAAGAACATACCATGATCCACTTAAAACACTGAATGAACCCATTACCTGCAAAACCCAAACCACAGCTATACTCAGTGACCTTTCACTTAGCTTCCCCCTTCTCCTTCTGCCCTCCCTCTGTACTCATGGCCCTCTGCCCTGTGTTGGCTTTTCTCCCCAGCGTTGCTTCATCAAATGTTCCTCATCTTCATTTTACACCCTGAGTTCGTTGCTTGTTTGGAAACAGGGAATGCTTAGCTAGGGATGAGAAAACGGGTCATCATTTATCCGTTCATTCATTTATTTGTTTTAAAAAAAATGTAAACTTTTTTCTTCTTTTGAGATACACATGGGAAAAGTATCTGTGGGAAAGTCTGGCTTCACATTGTCACTTGGTTGTGACTTAACAGTCAAGAAGAGATTATTCTTCAAGTTCATAGGCTGGAGAGATGGCTCAGCCGTTAAAGGCTAGGCTCACAACCAAAAATATTCTTCAAGTTCTTTAAAAAAGGTCTCTGGATCTACTATGTGGGTTAAGTGAGGACTTAACTTAGGGGGAAGGGCTTGAGATGACCTGAAAGTGCAGAGACTGTATCTAGAACTTGAAACAGACAACAAAGGACATCTATAACCATCTCTAGAAATTCTCATGCAACAGCACCTCTTAACCTCTGTGACAAAACTTCAGGGATAAAGAAGAATTTTGATGATAGCCACTTGTTTTTCAAAGGCACCACTTACATTCTATACTAAGGCATCATTTCTAGGCTAAGGACAGTCCTGGGTCACTTGTTCTTTCCTATGGTCCTTTCTTGTATGGAGTCACTCTTCCTGACTACATTAGTTATCTACCATGCTGCATTGTTTGCCTGCATCAATGGATTGTTAAGACTCCGGGACCATGACCATCTGCTGTGCTTGTCCAAACACTTCCAACATGGGTAGGGGAGTGGTCAGAGATGTTCAGTAGGGGGTACCTCCCCTCTAGAAGTTCATTTGTCACAATACAAAGCTCATTCCTTTACTTACCCGCTGCTCAGTTGACTGCCAGTCATTCCTTAACATTTAAACTTCGGCTGCATCTGTCTCCTGGTAGAAGTGTTCTTCCTCCAGGAAATTAGAACTCTAATTCTGATCCAACCTCAGTGTTGATATCCAATTCTAGTCTCAGTAAGGGTCAAGACTATAAGGATAATTTATCCACGACTTACTTTTAAATTGAAGACTAATTTAATAACAGGAAATACAATGTTCAACAAAAGAAACCTCAACTCTAGATAGGATAGGACTACATCATTTATCAATATTAATCTAGGTTTTAGAGGGAGGAGTCTAACTTTGTTACCCACTGTCACTGTGAGAGGAGATGAATTACCCACCCGGGGTATTGTTCATGTCTTCTACAGAGTCAGAACTGACTCCTTGGTGGGGTTTAAAGTCTGGAGTAGAGCTGCATGAAAGAACTCACAGTAGGTGATCTTCGCTACAGCAATTCCACCATCTCCATGTTGATTTCTCATGTGACATGGAGTTCTCAGCAGAAAGAGACTGTCCTTGTCCCTCTGTCTCATCTGTGCTCCCCTTTCTTCCTCCCTCACACATAATCCTGAGTGCCCTCTGGGAAAGATAACCTAGGAAACCACAAAACAAATACAGAAGTGTTTACATTTTCTCAGCAACAAAAATAGCCAGAGTGACTGGTCTTTCTCAAGACTCCTTGATGCATGACTAAGAGACTTTTGAAATGTCTTTTAAGTATTCCTACTAGGGATATTGGTATTTCCCCACCACCTCACTCCCATCATCTGAAAGAGCCACGCCATTTCTCAGAGGTTTGCTCAGGCCTTCCTCTGCAGTTATTTTGGGACATGAAGTAACCTCTTTAGCACGATGAGATGTGATATGCATGAGTGTTAGCCCTGGGTCTTGTGTAGAGTGATGCATAGGTATGCCAAGATTGTAAGAAGAAGCCATACTTTGGTGGTGCGATTGGAAGTGAGAATGAGAAAATGAGACGAGAATGCCCAGATGGAGTAGTGTCTGCTGTGTTGGTCGAGGGGGTAGTGTACCAGGGAATAAGCGACACCACCTCACGACAGCCTTGAATCTACACAAACCCTTCCTTTTTAGTGTCTTTCTGAGCTCTACACTCCCCTGACATCTTATAGACACTTATTTCCTCCTTTAGGAAACAGGAATGACTTTGGTACTGGCTTTATGAAGGTATTGAGATAAATCAGAAGAGATGGCAAACGTTAAGTGCCTTGGGCACTTAGTAATGAATGTTACTAAGTTTTAATAGAACTCCTATTATTTAATAGAACTCCCTCCAAAGCCATATCCACATGGAACTAGATTCTGGCAGAGCAAAGGAATAGCCCCCATTTTAAATTCTTCATTGTTTACTCATTGGATGGATAATGTTTATTATATTCAACATGCATTTTATCGATTATTTTACCTGCTTGCCTATGAAAATTTAAAAATTATGATTGCCCAAGTAGGCCCGGATGTGATTTGCTTGAACCAGTGAAACAAACACTGTCATGGTTAATCTCAGTGTTCAAGTTAACTGGCTCTAGAACGAGCTAAGAAGCAAGCCTCTGGGCACGCTTATGGGGGATTTTCTTGACTAGGTTAATTGAAGTGAAAAGGCCCACCGTAAATGTACACTTTCTGGTGATGACGGAGTGATAGGGAGTGCTGGTGGAAAATCTTTTTGCTTTTTGGCTGTTTGCATTTGCATCTTGTTGGCAAATTCATCTCCTCATTCATGAGTTTACCTACCTTGTTAAGAACTCAGACTAATACTGGCATTTTACTAGTGAAACTAAGACACCCAAGGGAGGACTTCCACGGCTACACTGGAAGTTTATATGCCAAGTAAAGAGATGAAGAGCATCTTTTAGGACCAGTCTTTGCCTCCAAAGCCTGGCAACACAGCTGTAGAGGTTATGACAGCAGCAACAGAGGGAGTAAAGTCAGCTGGGCTTTGTTGGTCTCAGAAATGTAGTCACAGTGAGGTTACTTTAGGGCAAAATAGCCCCTGCTCCCCAGCTCTTCCAAAAATTCTTTAGGTACCACATCTACATTAAATCCCTTACTTCACAACATTTCTGTCCTGTCCTTTGCCTGATAATTTTGGGTGTTTGTCACCCTATGGAAGTCATCAAGAAATTCAGCTACCACAGGTCACTCAATCGTGTGTTTCAGTCCAAGTCTGGAAGGAGGTCATTACCAAAGTGTTTTCAATTTGTCTTACTCATCTGCTTGAAAAAAACTAAATACTTAGCTCTCTGTAGTCATGATGTATTCTTTATTTACCTATTATTTCACATATTTATTCAACCACTACCTATTGAATGCCTACTAATATGATTGTATCTTTTGCGTACATATGCCAGAGATTCAACCCAGGGCACCATACATACAAGGCATACACTCTATCCAAATTACTTCCATATCCCTTGTTCTAATAATCAATAACAGACCACTAAAGTGTGGTAAAGGTAATGGAGAAAATTGAACAAGGAAGAACAGAAAACATCTTTGTAAAAGGGGACACAACAGAACCTCTGAGAAAGTGGCAGTAGCTCAAATAACTGAACGAAGAGAAATTGAAGAGTGTGGGCATACTGGGGGAAGAGCTCTCTGTGCAGAGGAAAGAGCAAGTCCGAGGGTCTAAGCTAGGTGATTGCTTCACAAGGGCAGGCCAGCAGGGAGGTCAAGAAGTGGAGAGACAAAGGAGAAGGGCAAAGATTGACCATGGGGTGGAAGCCTTGTAAGGACCTCTTACTTAAAGAGAGGTGAGGAGGATGTTACCTGCCCTAAACTGAGAGTAAGACTTGCCACTGAGTGGAATAAAAAGTTTATGGAAAAGGAATGAAGGAAGGATGGCTGTAAGCATTGATTGCAATGATCATACAGGAAAGACAAAAGGGGGGGGGGAGTCTTAGCCACCACCTGTGGGAGCAATACTCTGAGTTGAAGGAATCTCTGAACTGGAGGCAAAGCGGGGCTCAAGGTCTTTAAGTCCCCTCCACAAGCAATCAGTGAACCATTACAGCTCCCTGACTGAGATAGTTCCCTTTGTTATAAGTCAGTTTCTGAGAAGGGACTCAGTTGGAGCCATCAACCAATAGCATTTGTGAATGATTGACACAAAAGTATCCCTTGGCAGTCTCTAGGTTACTCCTCATCCTATCTGCCCCTGCTTCCTCCCTCCTTCAGCTCATGTAGAACTGCTCTTCCAGGACACTTGGCAGAATCTTTTTTTCTCTGGGGCAAAAGCTAGTTTTATGGCTACTACTGGAACTTGCCCTATTTAACATGCGTTTTGATTTCTTTCCACTAGGCTAGTTTTCCTGTTTGCTCCAGTAGCTTCTGTGTTAGGGCAACTTAGGTTTTCATTGCTCCGGTCACTGTGTCCTTTCACTGTTTGTCAGTTTACTGTCAACACAGGGAGATGACCACCAATTCCATATCATATAGTGATGACCAATCAACATATTTGCTTCTTCTCCAAACTGGAATGAGATTGGCCCCTTCCCAAGTCCATAGTTTCATCAGGACAGAGTATCTGCTTGTGTGACGTTGAGTGGCTCTGGTGGGCTCTCTGTGTTTACTATAGAGCCTCTGATGCCGGGCAATAGATTTTCTAATCTGATGCTGCATCATGTTGAATTCTCCTCACTAGTAATCTAAACATGCTCACTTAGCTCAAAATGACCTCTCAGAACTAAGGAGTGGGTTATCTACATTGCAGAGGAAGATGTACATGCATGCATACATACATCTATACATACATGGTATGAGAATTAGATTCAATAATCCGATAGAATTTTTTAAAAATTCCTAAATTGAAATAAAGCAGGAAATGAAAAACTCACAAAGTCTGATAAAAGTTCAGCAGAAATATTGACAAGATGGATCATGAAGAAGACAGAATATTGGCTTGAAGACAAGATAGAGGAACTGGATCACCCAAAGGAAAGATTAAATTAAAAGCCCTCAAGAATAGAATATGCAAATTGAATCTCATGACATTTTCTTGTAAAGCAAAGGAAACTGTCAATCAAGTAAATAGGCAGCCCAGTGAATACTAGAAAACTACTCCAGTATACGATCAGCAGAGGATTAGTGTCGAGAATATACAAAGAACCAAAAAACTAAACACCAAGAAAACAACCTAATGACGAAATGAGCAATGAACCTAAACAGTTTTCAAAAGAAGAAATTCAGATGACTAGAAAACACTCAAAAAGGTTTAACCTTTTTTAGCCATCAGGGAAACGCAGGTTAAAAATCTGCTTTAAGTTTCCGTGTCACCCCCGTCCAAATGGCGATACCGAGAATACAAATGACAATAAATGCTGTCATGGAAGGGGGGTGGGGGGGAGAGGAAAACTTTATACACTGCCAGGAGTGTAAACTAGTGTGTCCTCTTGGAAAACAGTCTGGATGCTTCTAAGAAGGAAAAGGAACTGAAACTTCCATGTGACCCTGCTATGCCCCTGTGAGAGACCCTGCCCTCACATCGGTCAATTGCTGCCCTATTCATCATAGCTAAGAACCAGAAGCAGCCTCAATGGTCTTTATCTGATGAATGGATAGTGAAAATGTGGTCCATATGTATAATAAAATCTTACTCATCTGTAAAGAAAAATTAGATTTTTAAGTAAATGGATGAAACTGTAAAGAATTGTATTAAGTAATTCAGCCAAGGCCCAGAAAAACAAATGCTGTATATTCTGCCTCATATGCAGATCCTAAATCAAGCTTTTAGCTTTGTTTATTTAACATGGAGTACATGTGGAAACCAGGCAGCTAAGGAGGGAGCATTGGGAGAAGCTTCCCTTAAAGGAGAGGAATAGTAGAGCGAGGATAAAATGAAAGAAGAGAGGGGAATACTGGGGATGGAAGGGTTAAGCAGGCAGAAGAGTGGGAACGAAGGGGTTAAGCAGGCAGGAGGGTGGGGGTGGAGGGGGTAAGCAGGCAGGAGGGTGGGTTGGAGGGGGTAAGCAGGTAGGAGGGTTGATGATTGGGCAGGTGGGTGGGAACAGGGAAGGATGAAGGAAGATGAAGAATGTTTGAGTAAGCCATATGGAAATCTATTACCCGGTAAAGAAAACAAAAATGCCAAGAGCAATCCAAGGGCCCTTGTGGGGATGGCTAGCTGCCCCTAGAAAGCCATTGGCTACTCAACAAGTTCCCAGTCCTAGATGTGGGATGCCTGCTCGGGTATGGGTCAGGAAGACTCCAGAAGTTCCTCAACAATCCAGACTTGTCAATCCTCTTGGTTGCCCACCAGAAGTAGAAGATAACACCCCACTGCTGAAGAAACTGCACACCTTACCCAAGTTAAAAACAAACAGACAAACTAATAACAGAGAATCTTAGTTCTCAGTTAAAGACAGTGTGAGATATGGCTTATCATCAAGAACATCTTCCCTAAAGCACCACATCCAAAGAGATGGACTTAGAACCTGTTCTGATAACAAGGCCCTAAGGGCATGCAGGTTAGGTTAAAGTTCTTGAGGGAACCTAAGGGCATGGGAAAGGCAAAATCTGCAGAATCAGAGCAACCAGCTTTCAAATTCTGATTTCACATTTACACAATGGAGTACTACACAGCAGAAAAAAATAACGACATCTTGAAATTTGCAGGCAAGTGGATGGATCTAGAAAGCATCATATTGAGTGAGGTAATCCAGACCCAGAAAGACAAACATCATATGTACTCACTCATAAGTAGTTTTTAGACATAGTGCAAAGAAAACTAGCCTACAATTCACAATCCCAGAGAACCTAGACAACAAGGAGGACCCTAAGAGAGACATCTGTGGATCTAATCTACATGGGAAGTAGAAAAGGACAAGATCTCCTGAGTAAATTGGGAGCATGGGGACCATGGGAGAGGGATGAAGTGGAGGGGAGAGGAAGGGAGAGAAGCAGAGAAAAGTATATAGCTCAATAAAATTAATAAAAAAGAAAAAATCTGAGTTCACAGGTTGAGGTATAGGGCTGAAGGAACAGAAAATCTAAAAAAGAGACTTGGGCTTCATCTAAGAGCCAGGGCTGGGTAAGGTGGTGGTGGCTCTCCTTCACAGTGGTTCAGCAGGCTAATCCCTTTTCTGGCTGCTGCCTGCTCTGGTGAAGTGAGTTTAGATCCACTGTTAATCTGTATTGTCACTACAGTTTAGAAAATTCCACTGGAGAGAACTCTTTGATGGCTTCCAGTGAACTAAGGAAAGAAAACGTATTCGACTTTAGGAAATAAAAAATAAATCTTGATTGAAAATCTAAATTTGTCTCCAACTTTGGTTAATTATATTTTAAATAAATTCTTTCCTTCATCTTTTTTTTTAATGATATTACTTTTGTAGCTACTTAAAGCCTCAGCACTAGAGTCAGACTTAGATGGTTCAGGTTCTTCTCTGTGCAGTGCCAAGAAGGCTCAGCAGTTAGAGGTGTTTGTTGCTAAGCCTGACAGCCTGAGTTTGATTCCGGGAACCCTGAAGAGGAGAACCAGCTGCGTCAAGCTGCCCTCTACTTTCCACACCGGCACAAGCACGTCTAACACTGCAATTAAATAAACAAAAAAAGTGTTTCCTGTGATCATTAATACATTATTTTCTCTGTACTCTAGTTCCTTTCCTGATCAGAGGTAATCGTTTCTGTGGCATGAACATCAAATGAGTTAAAACATGTGTTAGTCAGGGTTCTCTAGAGTCACAGAGCTAGAAATGAATCTGTCTCTGTGTCTCTCTGTCTATTTGTCTGTCTCCACTTGTCTCTCTGTCTTTCTAAATATATGAATTTATTGGGATGATTTACAGGCTACAGTTCAACAATGGCTAGCCATTGAGAAGTCCAAGAATGTAGTAGCTGCTCACTCCCACGAAGCTGGGAGTCTCAGCTGGAATGGGTACGCTGGCAGGGCAAAGACAAACAGGTGAAGAACAAACCCTTCCTTCTTCCCTTGTCCTTATGCAGGCTTCCAGCAACAGGGGTGGCCCAGATTAAACGTGAGCCATCCAGCCTCAAGGTCTGGATTAAAGGTTCGTTGTCTTCTTGCCTCAAGATCCGGGTCACAAGTGTGTCCTCCATTTCTGGATGATAGTTCATTCCGGATACAGTCAAGTTGACAACCAAGAATAGCCCTCACACATGTAAAGCTGCTTTTATGAATACCAGGAAACTTAAGTAACTGCTTTCATAATGTTTGGTATATATTTCTTAGTTCATTGCAAATTAGATAAATACTTGATTAAATTATTATATGTTAAGGAAATCTAATTCACAGTTTCAGAAATTCTTAACTATTATTTGCATGCATTCTTAGAATAACTTAACCTCTACCCCTTATTTGCTATTTTCCCAAAAGAACTTTAGATTTATAGCCTAGAAAGAGTTTTGTCAGAGCCTAACAGAAATCACTTCAGGAAAAAGCATTTCTTAGTGGACAAGGATAATGAGATGCCCCTTCTTTGCCATTAAAGAACAATAGAGTGGCTATACCAGTATATATACAACTCATTCAAGCTCAAGCCAGTCCAAATGCCAGCAAGCAGATGAGAGCTGGGTATGAAATCCCATCCCGAGTCTTGGAGCTATCTGCAATTGTTAGCTTCTAGGAGAAGAGACAGTTTTCATTCAAAATTTAGTTCCTGGTACATTGGCCACACTCCAGTGGAAGACCACACATCCAAGAATATTTGAACAACACAAATTGATCTTGATGGTTAAGGAAAGGACAGAATATTGGGTGGGTACTGAAGAGGGATAGATCTGGGAAAAGCTATTGGGGATGAATATGATCAAAACACATTGTACAAAATTCTCAAAGTACTGGTGTGTGTGTGTGTGTGTGTGTGTGTCTGTGTGTCTGTGTGTTTACATGTTGCTTTCAGGACTAATTGTTAGGGCTATGGATGTAGTTCCATTGTGAAATACTAATGTATCAGGTATCAGGCCTTAGATTTATCCACAGGCCCATTAAAAAAAAACAAACCAACAACATCTAACTATCTTGCCAAACCCTTTTTCAAGTAACTCTTGAATTTTCTCGTGGTTTTGGTTCATTAAGAAACTGACTACACAGGGCGTCCTCACATTTCAGAATCGCAGTCCTGGCCCTGTTGTGTCTTCCTGGAGTTCTAGTCACAGACCTTTGAACATCCTTTTAGGTTAGCATTCCTATTCTTTGTTTGTTTGTTTTTCGAGACAGGGTTTCTCTGTAGCTTTGGAGCCTGTTCTGGAACTAGCTCTTGTAGATCAGGCTGGCCTCAAACTCACAAAGATCTTCCTGCCTCTGCCTCCCAAGTGCTGGGGTTAAAGGCTACCACCTCCCGGCCAACATTACTATTCTTAATAACCTTAAGAATATGTCAGTCCTGAACACTCTCCAGTAAATTATGAAAGTACTTAATGCAAAGGGTTAGAGAATACTTAGCATAGAATTTCATGATTAATTTGGGAATGTGTACAGGGAGTAAGGCTGGGAATGTGTTCCGGAAGGAGACACGTGATGGTCTGTTGTAGGAGCATAGGGCCCCTTTGTTCCGACCCGCCCAGCTATCTTACTCCTGAAATAATCACACAGAAATTGTATTAATTAAATTACTGCTTGACCCATAAGCTCTAGCCTCTTATTAGCTAACTCTCACATCTTGATTCAACCCATTTCTAATAATCTGTAAGTCACCACAAGGTTCTGGCTTACTGGAAAAGATTCAGCATGTTTGACCTGACAGCTTAATGGTGGCTTTCTCTCTGCCCTTCTTCCCAGCATCCAGTTCTGTCTACTCTTCCTATCTAAATGCTGCCCTATCAAAAGGCTAAGGCAGTTTCTTTATTCAACCAATGAATGCAACACATAGACAGAAGAACCTCCTACACCAATGGTCTGTGTAGTTTATGCATTAATTCTATGGGATTCCCATCCTGGCTACATGTGTGCATTGATAGACATCACAGGTTCAGCCTTAGTGTCTGGAATAGACAGAGGCTCACTTTCTGGTCCTGAATAACCACTGCCTGTCTAGGGGAACTTGCTCTGCCTTAATAGTCCATCATAGCATCTGCTGAGTAGCAGTGAACTAGCTCATCCTGTACCACTCTGTCCAATGTTTTCTGGGAAAATGGCTATAAAAGCTTTGTTCTGGGTAAGCTGGATTCATCTATAAACAGTATGGAAGATCCCAGTTTTCAAAGGCAAACTTATTTAAGTGAATACTGGGCAAATGGCAGGCTAAGTAAGGAGAAAACTGACTCTAGTCAGTGAAGTGGTTATTTTTATGATGGGAGCCCCAGTAGAATCAATCATTCACAGCACTGAGAAGTCATCAATGGAGCCCACTTTCGGCAAGCTTGAAGCATTCTGTGATCCAGAGAAATACTTTCTAATTACTAAGAACATGATATGGAAAGAACAAATGTTGTTGGCACTAATCACAGTTATAATTGATTCGAAAGTCCAGTCCCAGAGCGATTGTCAAGAAACCATGTCTGTGAAACCTTCACTGGGAATGTGTGAGTGGGTGGTACCAAATTTTCTCCCATTTTGTGGGATTTGGGAGTTAGATTTCATGCCTTGTCTTTGGAAATGAAGAGCTGTTGGCGTGAAAGGAGAATAAAGAAAAGGCCCTTCCAGGAACTGAGATGTTTGGAGGCTATTGCCCTGGGGGCACTGGTGACTGACCATTTGAATTAACTAAGATGCTAAAATATCAGCTGAAAATTTGGTAGATTAAAAAACCTTTTATCCCAATGGCCAGTTCCACTCTGCTGACTGGAGAAGATGTTGTCTCTCTTTCAGTAGAGTGTTCCCAAGAAAGAAAAGGAAGTCAAGTGAGTGGGAGGAGAAGAAAAAGGAGAGAAAATGACCAAAGCCAAGCATTTATAATAGAAGAGGGTCATGTGGGGAAGCAGAATGTCCTCAAAATGTGGATGGATGGATGGATGGATGGATGGATGGATGGATGGATGGATGTAGGCCCTGTTCTTGGACGCTTTGAGGTTGTATTAGAATCAGGGGATTTGCAGAAGTAGCCAGACTGGCATGCTTAGGGTCACCCAGCTACTGGTAGACCTCAGAGTTTGAGCTCTGAGGGTGTTGACCAGTCATTCCTGTGGTTTGTCTCTGCATGACAAGAGTTCTTGAGAAAGTTGTGGCCACAGTAGTCAGCCACTTGACTGATGATTCTGAAATAAATATCCATCTGTTAAAAAGAGTATGTATTTCAAGGGCCTAAACAAGTCACCAGATGGTTCATGCCTGGAGCTCACAGAGTCACTGACCACAGATGTACTCTTCAGGTTGAATTTGTGGAACCGTGCTCCAATCTTTAGCTTCTTTCCATCTCCTGATAGTACCACGAAGCTAGTCTGTGTCCGTGGATTTCTTCTTGGATTTAACCTGAGGCTTGTCCAGGGTCAGAGACAGAGTTCTGCTTATTATGACTTCTTCTTGCGTTTTAGTTTCTTCAATGACCTCTGTATTTCTCATCCCAACTTCTTTGTAGTTCATTAAACTCAGCTCATTTCCTTAGGACGTGTCGTCACTTGTTTACTGACTATACAAGGACGATCTGAAACCTAATAAACCTCTGTTTCACTCCGACCACACGTGTATTCTCTTCAGAGTGTCTGGAGTCACACTGTACTTGCCATGCAAGAGCTGTGTGATGCTGAGCAGGTTACCTAAGCCTTTGGGGCTTTCATCCTTCATCTGATGACTAAGATGAGGATTGAATCAGTTAGTAGATCTTATTGATAGTAAGCAATAAATAAATAAATAAGTATTGCCTGTTTCTATTGTTGTTGTCTGGTTCACTGCCAACTAAGAAGGGTGTATCTTCTATTAGATATCTTTCTTGTTTCCAGTCTTATGCTTTATTTCTTGTAAGACTTTATGCTCTCTTTCTTGCAAGTCCTGTATGTTATGAAAACTGAGCTGTGAAATTTTTACTCAGCTATAAAGAAGAATGGGATTATGTTGTTTTCACAAAAATGAATGGAACTTCAGATCATTGTGTGAAAAGCAATATCATTTTACTTTATTCAAAATAATGAGAAACATATCATATGCTGTTTCTGTGATGTGGAATCTAGGGGAGAAAGGGGGCATGAAATCAAGAAGGGTATAAGGGGAAAGAAAAAGTGAAAAACAGATGGGATTAAAAATAGCAATAGAGGGGGTAAATATGATCAAAGTATAATATATACATGTATGAAGTATAATACATACATATATGAAGTATAATATATACATATATGAAAATGCTCTGTGATTCTGGGGAAATTACTTAAATGTTCAGGCCCATTTTCTATTTGTCTCTACTTTTCCATTGCCAGGCAGGTGCTATATGAAATATATGCATATGCATTAGATATCATAAAGAGATCTTTGAAGTGTTTGGGAGATAAAGACAGGAGGAGGATCAGAATTCACGGCCATCTTCAGCTACCTAGTACACTTCCCACCAGCCTATATGAGAACCTGTTCTCCAAAGGAGCCAACAACAAAACAAAATTTCAATATGATTTATGACAAGAAGAAATTGTTGAGCTGATTCATTCAGGAAGAGTCAGGTCGTGGCTCATCCAGATCCAGACATGCTAAGTTGAATTTCCTGTTGATTCTTATATAATTGGAAGGCGGGCCGTGGCAAACCATGGGTGATCAGCTTTTAAAGAGCCCCGTTCAGAGAAATTTCTCTGTTTTTAACTGCCGTTCTCCCCATTCTGGCCCCTGTAGCAGAAAATCCCTTATTTAGGGGTGTGATAAAGCACTTCCTCAAAAGAGTATCAAGGAGTACAATTTCCGAGGCAGGGATGGGGAGAGAGGTCTCCATGTTCTCTGAGGTTCTAGAGACAAGAGAATAATTCCCAAGACAGTACCTCTGGTCCAGGGGCTCAAGGCAGGCATGAATGATCCATAGCCCTTGTCTGGTTCTGTTTGCCTGAACACATGTGCCTTAGTGAAAGAGCAATTCCTCACAATGACTGTTCGCAGAGGGCAGAGTTGACAGATGAGAGACCACATTCAGTCCACAGATGTTGCCATGGATTCAGAGCTTAGTGGGCATAGCTCATGGGCTCGTGCTTCCTTGTCTTTGTCTATATAAATTCCTGGGTCTGGCAAGAGTGATCACCATGCTGTTTCCAGAGATACAAAACCAGAGAGGTTCTCATGGTTGCCTTGCTCTACTGCATGTTGAGACGCCCTCACATGTGACTGTGCATGGCAGAGAGACATTGTTTCTGTGCACACGGACCAAATAGCTCAGTCGCTTACAGAAGATGCCAGAGATGTTGTCTTTGAAGTTGCTTTGACTTTGACAGTGGGGAAAGAGACAATTCCTTTTTTTTTCCCCTGGTTCCTGGATGTTCTCTTCTTAGATAGGATAATGAATTTTCTGCTAGAATTCTTTACATTGAAGCAGTCAAGTGTATTCAGCAGCAAGCAGTGGTCAGCTCACTGAAAAACACCCTCAGCTTTGTGCTTTCTCTTGGGTTCCACTCTGTAGCTTCCCTCATGCTCCGCAATGAAGGAGCGAGACTTGCACTTTGGCTTTAGATGCTGTGGCTAGGAATTTGATCCAACCCAAGCCCAGGGGCATTAGACAAGTTCGCATCCTGAAAGAAAATTAAGTCCTGTTCATTTCAGCCCTGTCTGGCTTCTGCTCCCAGTGAGTCACACCGATCCTCATGGTACACAGTCATCCAAATTTTCTTTGCTTTTGAAACAACATGACGAACTGTTGAGACATGGACAGTGGTCCTTTAGATCCCTTTGAAAGCCCCTCCATCTCTGGCTTCTAAGGAAGCAGCTCCCTCGCTCTCTCTTATCCCCTCACCCTTCTTTCTAGGTTTCTTAGCTGTCTGCTTTTCATTGCTCTGCAAAAACACAGGGTGTCCTGGGACTCAACTCTTTCAGTATTTTCCTAGATGGTTCCATCTCTAAGTTTGGTTTTAAATATTCTCTCTGAAATCCTTACTTTTTGGGTCTCTTATTGAATCCCTCTCGCAGCCTTGCCGTGTCTACCTCTGCATCTTAAAGCAAACACATCTGAAATTGCATGATTTCTCTCCCTCACGTAACTCAGGCTCCCGTCTTTCCCCATTTCAGTTTTCTCAGTAAGGACCTACCTTTATTCACCAGCACCTCCTTGATACACTCAGGGACTGTCAGTTCAACCTTCAGACAGTTCATTAGCAAATCTTATCATTTCATTCTAGAATATCAAATCTCTCCTCTCCACTGACACAACTGTATTAATTAATTTGTTTTTTAAATTTCATTTTATATTCCAATCACAGTTCTCCCTCCTCACTCTTCCTCCTGTCCCCCCTTACCGCCCCACCAACCCATCCACGCCCACTCTTCCCATTGGGTGAAATGATACAATGGAAAAAGGAAAGTATCTTTAACAAATGGCGCTGGCATAAGTGGATGTCACCATGTAGAAGATTGCAAATAGATCCATATCTATCGCTATGCACAAACTCAAGCCCAAATGGATCAAGGACCTCAACATAAATCCACTTACTTTGAATCTAATAGAAGAGAAAGTGAGAAGTAGCCTTGAATGTCTTGGCACGGGAGACCACTTTCTAAATATGACACCAGCGGCACTGACACTGAGAACGAACGAGACTTTCTGAAACTGAAAAGCTTCTGTAAGGCAATGGACATGGTAAATAAGACAAAACGAAGGCCTACTTTTCTCGTTGCTGAGGCAAAATGCCTGACATGAGCAGCTTAAGAAAGGAAGGGTTCATTTTGTCTCAGGTGAAGAAGGAACATAGTCCATCATTGCAGGGAACATAGATCAACAGTGGGTGTGTGCTGGTAGATACATGCTGTCCACATCAGTGAGAGAGGAGAATGCAGGCTGCTGAGCGTCCTTCTATTTTTCAGCCTCGGACTCCCATTCCTGATGAAGGCTGTAAGCAGAGACTGCTCGTTCATTCCTGGCCGCTCAGACCTGAATAATCACACAGAAACTATTACAACACTGCTTGGCCAATAGCCTAGGCATTGTCCTGTTTAACTTATATCTTAAATTAACCCATTTCTCCATTTATGTTCATCTGTGTATCGCCATAAGGCTGTGGCTTTTCAGGTAAAGGTCTGTGGCATCCATCTCCTTTGGCAGCTACATGGTGTCTTCCTGGCTCCACCTACTCTCTCTCTCTCTCTCTCTCTCTCTCTCTCTGTCTCTCTCTCTCTCTCTCTCTCCCTCCTCTCTCTCTCTCTCTCTCTCTCTCTCTCTCTTTAGATTTCCCTCCTGGCTTTGCTCTGCTAAGCCATTGACCCAAACAGCTTTATTCACCAACCAATAAAAAAGCAACACATATACAGAAGGACATTCTACATCAGAAGGCACTACTCATATTAAGGGTAGGTATTCTCTTCTGAGTTTAACCTATCTGGAAACACCCAGAAAGCTTATTTCCACAGTGATTTTAAGTCCAATCAGTAAGTAATAGGGGTTAACATGAAACCGAGTGTCTTCTTTGCTAGTATAGGTAGGTAGTGAGTATAAAGATTGAAGGACCATTTAAGTTAAACCTCCCAAATTGTGTGTCCCCCTTTTAACACAATGTTTGGCATGTAACACACTATTAGTACATTGCAATGTTTCATTTACTATGATTTGGAAGCTCTAGGACCTCCAAAGAATACTGTCCACCTCAGGTTACAGAAAACAGTTATGGGATTCTCCTTTAATTGATATTCAGTGCTAGTATTCTTAGTTGCTGGTTGCTCATGACTCATACATAGCCTCTCTGGATTATAATATTAAATTCTCATTGAATATTCCTACAGAAATACGTTCAAAGACTGGCAAGGGGAAGAGCTCTCATCATTATTTAGGCAAATCTTTATCTATCTTGAACATTTTATCTTTAAAATACTGAATGTGAAATTATACCCTTTGAAAACTGTTCCTGCAGGGTAACATAAAACATTCTTTCTTCTTAAGTAGTTGAGAGATTCTTTGGATCACACATTGTTATAATGCTCTTTTAAAATTTTTATACCCGACCAAACTATATCTTCAACTTATCTGTAGATTCTACTGGTTGGATTAATTGCATCCGCCAGGATAATAGCAAATGACTTAAAATTTTAAATTATTATTTTTTACTTTCAGGTAACATATAAAATAATGAATTTAATTATGACAATTTCATAATGGAAACATTATTACACTTTGTTCATATTTGCTCCTCTATTGCCCTCCCTTTTCCATCATTATCCTTCCTGTTATCCCTTTATCCCTCTCGAATACTCTCTCTTCCTCTTTCTTGCAAATCACTCTAGAGTAATGTGAAAACAATTATCCTCATCCCGTCTAAATGTCTTCTCTCAAATATGATCTACCCATATTTTAATTATTCATTAAAAAACAAGCATTCTCAGATTTCTGTTCTTAGCTTTTGTATCCCCCAAATTTTCTAAGGAATCAAAATTTGTGTGACCAAAATAGTAGAACCAAATGAGATCTCTAGAAAGAAATCTATGTCAGAGTTTTTTTCTTTTCCTCTCCTGTCTTTCTGCGAGGTTATCTTCCTTTAATTGGTGGTACAAATGATGAGTATAGGGGGCTGGTGAGCAATGCTCTGTCTTAGAGCTGTGCTTTTCCTTGAGCCAGTTAATTATGCTTATAGTCTGCAATTTAAGTTCTCATCAGAAGGAAAGTGTATGTGAATTTGGTTCTTAAAAGAGAGTGAACACTCTAGTTGAATGTCAAGAACTTCTGGCCTTAGCTATTAGAGGAGATAGTTGAGATGAGGTAGGGAAAAAATGAGAGCATGCAGTGTGAACACTACTTGCTATGAGTTAATCTTGATGGTAGGAAAAACATTCTTCTTTCCTCTGTAGTACAACAACAAATATAATGTTTCTTATCGGTGGTCGAATAGACACACCTTGAGTAATTCCTTCTCATGTTGGAGAAGATGCTGGGGATAATAATACAGATCACCATGAATAGAGAATCACTGTCCCACACCCGATGATTAGATTCCAGCCAGCCAGGGAAATTCTTTTTTATTTGCCACAGTTAGAAACCAGTCTCTGAGCTGAAGCCCAGGAGATGTGTATAAACATAGCACATGGAAAGGAGCCTTTGCTCTCAGCATGCGCTACTTCCTTGACAAGCAGTCAGTAGGTCTGAGCTTTATTTAACTGCCCCCTGCTTTCATAGCATATTAGAAACAAAATTACATTGGCAACCAGTGTAAAGACAATATACCTCCTAATTGGTGAGACCTGTGAGCCTGGTGTTTTGCATTTGAATGAAGTCTTTAACAGTCATAACATAGGTTGGCAGTTGGCAAAAAAAAAAAAAGTATAGACATTCTCCTCACAAAAATGAGGTAAAAAGAGATTTAAATTATGCAATAAACAGTATATTTTCTTACTGTCTTCTGAGAATTTTCTTCTAAATTTGCCAGAATAAGTGGTAGGGCTTTTCCAACATCCCTGCTGGTTGTTCCTAGAACATTGCCCATGCTGTAGACATGTGGCTTGGTTTGAAAAGTAACTGTCAGTCCTTTCAACATTCCTAGCCCCAGAATTGATATTTCCCACTGGCCCTCAGGCATCTATTCAATTCTCATACTGCTCTATCAGAAAAACCTTCCTGTTGGAACAAAGCTTCACCTGGAGCTCACAGGATAAAAGGTGATCAGGGTCTGACCCTCACAAGAATCAACCTGTCAACTACTTGAACTCATTCATCAAACTCCACAGCCCATTCATGGAGTGTAGGTTTGACACTGGAGCCAGGCTACTTGTATTTATGTCCTGATTTATGTCCTGTCTCCCCCATTTTCTGGTAAAGAGACTGTGAGGGATTATCTAAGCCATCTGTCAGGCTTCATCCTCAGGGTCCCTAAGGGCTTAAATGTGGTGATGCTCAGGAAAGCAACAAGGAACACTATTTAGGACATTGCGTGTCCTTTATAAAAATTAACTGATAACAGTTGAAGAAAAAGAAGCTATGGATTTGAAGAACAGCAGGGTTGGATGCATAAGAGGATTTAGAGGGAAAAATATTGTAATTAAAATACAATCTCAAAAGTAAACAGTAACAAGAAAAGAATGAGGTGTTATTCTGACTGAAGAATATCCTTCCCTTTCTCCACTATTCACATTATTCCACAACTTATTTCTCCACACATCCCAAGTTTTGTTCCTTTGAATGACCTGTGAAGTAAGATGGGTAAGTTTAAGTAGACGACAGGTTGATGCTTATGAAATCAGGTGACAGAATTAGAAGTAAGGTAGGCATGGAGGTACTTGATCATACCCTTCCCAGAGGGCCTAACACTTTCTCCAAGGGTCATGAAGAAAATTCAGGAAATAGGCTCTGCTTCTCCAAGAATAAAGGAAATACAACCTGAAGGATCTACTGTGAAAGGTTCTCTCATGAACCTGAGACGCTGTCTAGTTCTGTAGAATCTTGAGTTGAACACAACAGGCGTTTGGTCTCTCAAGCTTCCTCTTGAGTTTTCAGAGTTTAGCGGTCACACTTTCTCTGCAATACAGTTAGGTTTAGTTCTGTTCTCTCTACAGATGTCATGAAGATCTAGCAGACCTTCACCATCAGAGCTGCAGAGGGAAATTTATGTCCTGGCTTGGAGCTGGCAAAGAACTATTGTGCTACGGATCCTTTCCTTGGGGCACTACAGTTTTAGAGCATTTAGATGAGGGGGGAAATAGTTATCTTTATTGGTCCTACAGAATCTTAAAAACAAACACATAAAGTGGGCTTTTTTTATTTTTTGCTTTTTTTAAGTTTTGGAAATAATATGTCACTGATATCCAAGAACCATGTAATCCTCCCAGAATAAAGGTAGAACTATGCTGGAAAAAAAAACTAAGACAACAATTAGGAAAGTATTGATACATCTAATTGCTTACCCTCTTGTTACTCAGGTATAGATAAGTAAGAAAGCAAAGACTGAAACAAGGGTGGTGTTGTGAGCACACAGAAATTGTGGAGAGTAATAAGGTAAATTATAAGAAAGCTTCCAAGATTAAAATAATTAAATAATAACTCCACATTAAAGAGCATTTGCTGAACATCTAACAGTAAGTAGGTATTAGCTTTAACCAGGTTGGTTTCAGTATTTGACATTCAAATTGAATAATCATACCACATTTAATAATAAAGTCACTATATGTTAAACAAATACTAGTTGGTTATTGAAACCACATGTGGCACTAACCACATTGTGAAAGACTCATGTGTTTTCAATAACCATCCCATCTTTATTTCATCTAGAGAACAATGCATGTACTGTACCATGAGGAGAAGGGAAGCTATTTATGCCAGTCCCCAGTGATTAGTTTAAGATGAGTATACTGGATGTGACTTACCTGCTGATCTACCTACCTAATGCTCTGTCTCCTCATGCGGAGATGCTGTCAGTGGGGGCAGCAGCGTTTAGCTGCCTGTCTTCATAAGTTCTTATGATATCGAGCCTTCACTGCCCACATGGCATTGCACCACTTATGCCAACCAACCTTTCACATCATCCATATCCTGCCAAACCAATTTTTAAAATTGACGGGCAAGAATGCAAACGTTTCTGTTTTTAGCATTAAGGCATTCCTCTATAAAGGGTATTCCATTTTTGTTCTCTTACTTTAGCAACTATAAGACTCTGAATTTTACCTCCTTGCTTAATTAATGAGCTATAATCCCCCAAATACCAGTAATTCATGGTTTTAGTAAGCGTGTATCGACAATGTCTTTGCTGACTATGCTGATTCCAATGGTATACCATTGTATCTGCTGCCTCTGGAACTGGGGGGAGGCAGAATTAGCCCAGAATGCAAACATGCTTATCTTAAGCTATTTTAATATGTTCCCAGATTAATTCTAGGGTAAAATTTGTTGGGAAAGGCTTCAGGTTTACCAGGATCAATTACTTTGTTAATACCCTATGGAAAGTTGTATTATGTTGCCTGGAAATGAGTTAGGTTCTGGGAAATATGTAAAGCCCCACAGAGGAACATTCATTGTATGTTGGGTCTAATGTCCAAAGGGATAAGCGCTGGGGAAATGGTCTATGAAAGTGATTTCAGAGAAAGTTCACATTTGAAATTTGAAAATGATCAATAATCCTGCATATTTGCGAATTTTCCACACATCAGGCAGGAAAACCAAAATACATAATTAGTCTTCCTATCATGTTACAAGGCTATAAAATTCTGTCTTTTAGCCTATATTTCCTGTGCAGTTCATTGGCATGGCAGAAGCAAAGTGCTGATCTTTGCAGATTGTACCAGAAGCTCTGGGGGCACATTTTTCTATTTCATAATTTTATCTATCTTTATATTTTATTTCATTTTATGATCAACTATCTAATATATTGAGAACTAGGTCAGGGAGCCAGAGAGGTCAGCATTGACCAATGATTCCTTTGCCTGGCTTCTTAATTTCTGCCCCTCCATGCCCTATGCTTTCAGGAATTCCACCATAGCCCAGATCTATTATGATTTCCATCTCATGCATTGATTCTTCTTTATATAATTCATGGGTTATATCCTAGAACCCGAGTTCCTTCCTAAAATGAAGGCTGAGTCTATGCAATCTGTGGAATATCTCTATATCAGAAGGTACAATATGTGACCTAAGAAGCTAGAGTTTGTATGTTATTTTACTGTGAAATACAATACCCAAGTTTTCCTTGGTTTATTGCTGGCATACCATCCCATATGGAAGACAGGCAGCACCTTATATTAATAAGAGCACATGTACCTAGTGAGTATTCTCCATGCATATCTTT
The DNA here is from genome assembly GCF_037038515.1 of Microtus pennsylvanicus. Lineage (NCBI taxonomy): Eukaryota > Metazoa > Chordata > Mammalia > Rodentia > Cricetidae > Microtus > Microtus pennsylvanicus. The sequence continues at coordinate 95,950,551 of NC_134580.1, read as the reverse complement.
CTCAGCATTTTTACTGAAGATTAGATCAGTGGTCCTTAATGCTGTGACCCTTTAATACAATTCCTTGTGTTATGGTGACTCCCAACCATAAAATTATATCTGTTGCTACTTCACAACTGTGTCTTTGTGACTGTTATGAAGCATAATGTAAATACCTGTGTTTTCTGATCATCATAGGCTACCCTGTGAAGGGGTCCTTTAACCCCCCCCAAGGGGTCATGACCCGCAGGTTGAGAACCCCCAGGTTAGATGCTCATGAAAGTGAATGGTGATAGTTGGGCAGATACTTGCCAGTCCTGTGCAGTGATGTCAGGATTTGGATAAATAGCTCTGGTAAAATTTAGTCTTCCAAGGCCTCTTCATTTGGGGAAAAATATACTGCATCTGCTTGCCACTGCCAATGCCAAGAACTGACGGGGATGGGTGGTGACTCACCATTGCTGGATGGCTACCTTGGGAGGAAATGAGAGCCGGGAAGATTGTATGGCACTCTTTTGGACCATTCCTTTTGATAGAGGAGAATAACATGGTGTAACGTTTTGTTATCGTTAGCTGTCAAGCTATTCCATGGTTACTGCTTGGAACATCTGTTAACCGACTTTGTTAAACACAGCAGTATGTTCTTTCCATGTGTATTAAAAGAGGAAAAGCAGAGACTCAGAGAAGTATTTTTCAGATTACTTGTTTACCAGCTTCTATCTTGTGATAAAGATTGTCTAAAATCTTCCTGGCGTGGTTTTTCCAGACTTCGAAGAACACATATTCTAACAGGGATTTCTTAGGACCCATAGAATAGGAAAGTCTGCAGTGAACATCATGGTGCGTTGTCTAAAATACCAGCAGTCTATTCAAGGATGTCCCACAGGCTCTTCAGCAACCTATGGCATTTGCTGTGGAGGCTGCCTTGACTCTGGGTGCTGCTGAGGACGTTGCTTGATGAGGCTTCTTGGCTCTTACAGAGGAACTAAGAGTGGGACCTCTCCGTTATTTTGATATTGGTGACTGCCAAGCCTGCCATTGTTGGTTATCTGGTGCTGTCGACTACAGTTTCTCCTAAGATCACAGACAGCTTTGTGATTTTTGAGCAATGAGCCCATTAGTCCAGAATCATCATGAAAACACCATGAGTTTAGCATGGTGATTAGTTTGGTATAATCATTTCTATGTGTTTTCCAGGTAAGTTCTATTGACCTTTCTTAACCTGGTAATTAATTCTACTTTGACTTCCACTGATATCCCCAAATAACAATTTATCAGGCACCGAAATATAATGCCACACCCCCTGTGATAAACAATCTATAGATTACTATAATGCAGTTAAGCTGCTTTGGGTGCTAGTTTACTTCTTTTTGAAGTTATTACATTTTTATTTTTTTATGTGTATGGGTATTTTGCCTGCATGTGTATCTGTGCACTACATTTGTGCCTGTTGAGGCCAGAAGAGGGTTTTGGATCTCCTGGAACTGGAGTTCCGGACAGTTGTGAGTTGCCATGCAGGTGTGAGGAATGTGAACCTGGGTCCTCTAAAGAAGAAACTGTGTTCTAACCAACCACTGAGCTATCTCTCCAGCCCTTGGCTTACTTCTTTACTTTTTCCTAAATTCTTCATTTTTTCTTTAAGTCACATTTTTTATAAGTCTTATACCATTGAGTTCCAATTTAACCAAAGCAATATTTAAGAACATAGAAATATCTGGGAATTTTTTCTTTTTTTGTTTCTCATCTTGGGCAATCTTAAAAAGTTTGACAATTGCAGAATTGTACTGTTCTTATTATATGATACAGCTGCATTGTTAAGCTGTATATAACTAACCTGTGGGGTTTGGGGTTTTTTGGTCTTTTGTTTGTTGTTTCATTCTCTTAACTGACACCATCAAAGTCAATTTTAGAAAACCAAAAAGTCCATCCCATCGTTTCTCTTTGTCTTCTCACTTCCCAGCAATTCCAGTCAGAGTCCTTGATCTGTATAATGTTAATAACCATCAAAATCCCTTGACTAATCACCATGTGCCAGGCAAAATTCCAAACACCTGCAATTTATTACTCTCTTTAGTCCTTAACACAACCCCATCCAACGTGTGTCATTGCTATTTTCAGCTCACAGATGAACGTCTTAGAGACGTTAAGCCAAGCAATTGACATCAGCAGACTCAGCTGGGTTTGACTTTGGACCTGTGTGTCACTACCATGTTTCCCTTACCTAATCACGACGCTAGATAGGCACTGTCACACTAGGGTGACCCATGTGAGCCCTCTGACTGCTGACTAGAAGGGCTGGATGAACTGGAACACGAGATGCTTGGTACATAAAGCAGGAGCCTGCTGCAGTATAGAAGGCCACGTACCCCACAGCCAATCTAGTCAAATTCGGTATGCTCTGTTGTTAAATGGAAGTGATCTCAGTACTGACCTCAGTATTGCACCCTTTCCCATTCCTCTTCTGAAGGATCTGGAGTTCGGAAACGTTAGGTACAGTGTTGGAAGGACAGGCTGGGCTTCTGGCAGGCCTTGTAGCATCATTGGAAGTGATCCAAATGAGCATCTTTGGGTTTCTCCCAACCCAGCAACATCTGTTTCAGGCTCATCTGAGCTGTGATGCAACTCAGAGATGAGACATTTGCTGAGAGAGATAAATTACAGTTTTACATTGAATCCTCCCAACAACTCTTCTTCCCCACCCCCACCCCCCCATGGTAAAAAAGAAAATATTGAGTAGGAATATGGAGCACCCATCATCAGGACTAGTGAGCAGTTGAAAGAAGAAGTGAGTTTCAAGTCTCACACTTATTCAGTTTCCTACACTGCTGCCCAGGTCCCGGGCACAAACCCCTGCATCCCTCTGAAGCCTAAACCAAACCCTGCAATTTGCATGGCTTTTAGGTTTATTGGCATCTCTTCATAGTCAGTGTTTTTGCTAGTTTTCTTGTCGATATTTTGATGAAAGATAATATTTTTTCTTTTCTTCTTGAGAATAAAGTTCTTCTAAAGCACTCCTTGAATGGACTTTCACAGAGATGTTTTTAGAGTTTCCAGGGTCTGGAGGCCTTAAAGGAAAAGAAGACTGATGGGAACCTACCTCATACCACCTCGGTGTGAACCAACTGGGCCCTGGATCCCCTCTTTAGCAAATAATCATTTTCAGCTTTAATAGGAAGTGAAAGTGGTAAGACTTCTGGTCTACCTCAAGCTTTGACTGTTTGTGAATCAGTGTGATTTCCTTTTTGTTTTACTCCTCAACCACAGAGATGTGGTGGGGTGCTGACAGAGAAAAAAAAAAAAAACCTTCTCTTGCCTTTAGTGGACCTGCTAGTTTAAATGAACAAGAGCCCAGAGAGATTTCTCACTTTCTGCTTCCCACTATCAAAGTAGGCAGTGGACGGGTGTGTGTGTGTGTGTGTGTGTGTGTGTGTGTGTGTGTGTGTGTGTTTGGAAACGGCATCTATCTAACACCTTCAGGGCATCAGAGGGGGAGAATAAAAGGAAATCTGTCCCGGAGAGAGCTGTGAGTGTCCTGTTAGGTAAATTCGGGTTGACCTGCCTCTAAGGTCATGAACAAAAGCTGAACAAATGACCCATAATTTGATTTTTTAAATTTATTTATTTATTAAGGATTTCTGCCTCCTCCCCGCCACCGCCTCCCATTTCCCTCCCCCTCCCCCAATCAAGTCCCCCTCCCTCATCAGATCCAAGAGCAATCAGGGTTCCCTGACCTGTGGGAAGTCCAAGGACCGCCCACCTCCATCCAGGTCTAAGAATCATAATTTGATTCTTAAGTTTGAATATTCACTGTGAAAGGCTCCGTGCTATGTTCTCTACTTCCCCCCCCCCCCATTCCCATTTATTCGCACAGCACTTCATTCTCTAAGTTGTAAATCTATCCTTTTCTGGCTCCTCAGGGTGCCTAGGTAAACAGTTTCCTCTGGGGCTATTAGCAGAATGGGTTCATGTGTCTCATTAGCTTCTCCATGCAATTGAAACCATTTCTTGTCACTTGAAATAATCATTCCCAGATTAATACCTAGATGGCGGTTTCAGCCTTTAAGTTTCTAAAGCCATTATATTGAGGTGGGTGAGCTATGCCGAGGAGGACTTTCTAGATGAATTAACAGCAAGGAAAATGTTTTCTCTTTTGCTGGAGGATTGCTGGTTCTGAAGACATAAATAAGGAAAAAGAGCACAGAGCCCACCTTGAGCAGGGGAAGAAGACTCACCTTCCCCTGAATCACTGCAGAGCGCAATGCCGAGCCTGCGAGTGAGCACTGACTCTCATCTGATCCGTCATTTCTCCTTTATATCCCGTATCCTTCAAGCGAATCCCAGCTTTCCACACAGGTTCTGGCTCACAATTTTCCTGTGTCTTTTACTTTTTTATCTAACCTGGTAGGATTCAACATTCTCCTCACTATCTTAAAAATGCTTATAAAAACAAATGTATACTATATATGTAAATTACTAATTATATATTTATATAGATATAAAGTAGATGAATAAATTAAAAATCATATTTTAAATACCAGTATCAGGGTTTTTCTGATTTCTAAGTTATCAATTATTTTCTACCTGCCAAAATTCAGATACATGAGATGTCAAATTTCTGCACTTTGAGAACTACCTAACACACACACACACACACACACACCGAGAGAGAGAGAGAGAGAGAGAGAGAGAGAGAGAGAGAGAGAGAGAGAGAGAGAGAGAGAGGAGAGTGTAATTTATATCCAATAACTCCTTACAAGCAATGAGTGGAGAAAACTCAGTTCCTGCTCATTTCTGCAACTCAGCTATCACTTATCTATGAAATCACACACAGTTTAATAAATTCAAGGTTATAGTGACAACATCAACAGATCTCTTCTAAAATAACTTACAAATTTGCAATTCTGCAGAAGTTGTCATGAAACGGTTCATTAAAAGCACTGTCCTGTTAGAAAAATGCCCAGATTCACATCTTTAAGGGAACATGAAAGGTGGTACCCAACATTTAACTTGGGTTTGGGATCTTCTCAGGGCTACTACTTCATTCATAATTGAACAATGCATTTAAGTTAGCTATTTATTTCTACTAAAAGAGGAACTATGAATTCCAAGCAGTCAACAGATGGTACATATAAAAAGACCCAGACTAGAGTCTTGTCTCCAATACTTTCAATCCACTATGTCTATAAAGAACTGTCCTATTTCTGTGCTGCTATTGGTGAACACACTCTCAGAAAGGTATTCTCCGATGAAGATGAATAAACGCATGACCCTTGGCTGGTGATGCACCTGAACTATATGCCAACCCGTTGTTAGAAATGATAGTTAGAAAGCAAGGGATACAAAGAGTAGGAAATCCGCTTGACATTGGCTTTCTTAGCTCTTCCCTGGGGATGCTTTTTCCATAATCAGGGCAAATTCATAACTATCTTCATGAAGTAGAAAGTAACACACAAGACAAAAAAGCCTGGAGCAGATATTCCTGATTGGCTGTGATCTGTTCTTCAGTCACGTTTTTAGTATACGGCCCGTTTAAATGCCCTGGAAGCTGTCAGGCATGCTGCTATGTGTGTGCTATGGGCACAGATGGCCTTGCCCCTGATCTTAGGAACCACCCACTTCCTGGTTCAACTGGCTACATTCCTTATTTCTAAGGGGAACCATATCTTAGTTCTATCTAATCCACATTCTCTCCATATGTAAACTGGCTCCCATGAAAACACAGACATTTAAATTTAAAGTGAAGTTTATGTAATTATATGTGTAAATCAGCTGGCATCCTGCCTAGCACATCATGAATGCTCGACACATTTTATACACGAAAATGCATTATGACTATGTTATTACTGTTACTGCTATTTAAGTATCCCTGGATCTGGACTGTCCTAGGTAAGGTGTTGATAGACAGAGAGCTTACCTGCATCTGGAATTCCTTAGGGTGCCCTGTGGCAATGGGAATAGATACACTGGAGGAGGCTCTGAAAGGGTCTTAAGGTTGTCCATGTAACGTGTATTAAGCAAATAGACATGAACACGTCGCAGAAATCTTGGCATCCATCATTCAAGATAGACAAAACTTTTCTTAGCTTTTTGAATCTTGGAAATGTTGATATTAGACTCCTACCCGAAGAGATACTAGGATTTTTTTAAATTTTAGAGAAGATGCATTCATTCTTCTCTATTGATAATCTTGATTCATTGCCTCCATAACATCTTGTAAAACATTTTTTTTTGTTTCAAATAAACAGCACCTAATTTTACATTTCTTCCACAAAAAGTCACACAGGCTTCCTTTTATCACTGCTTTGTTCATTTGAGGCAACTAGAAGAGGAAAGGCACAGTTTTCTTCAGCAGCCTTCTAACCCCATACAGGATCTTCAAGACTTAAGGATTTACATGGCACTTTGGTTTTTGTTTTTTTTATCAGAGTGCTGTCTCAATTCCATGTCTTTGTGATGTGGTGTGGAATAAAGAATGCAGAATTCTCAACAGCTAAGATTTGAGTTTCTGTAACCAACAACAATTCTTCTTAGTGTAGATATCATTTCCCCCCCACAACAACAACTCTTACAGTGTAGACACCATTTCTTCTTCCCCCCAACAACAACTCTTTTCAGTGTAGACACCATTTATCCCTCCTCCCCTGTTGTCACTGACTTTGACCAAACTCATCATCCTGTTTGTTTATAATACTGGATTGATCATCAATTATTTTTGCTCTAAGGGACAACCAGCATCTTAAGTAATAGTATTTTTAAAAACTCATTCTAAAAATGATTTATTTAGTTTATATTTATGATAATTTTGCCTGCATGTATACCTGTGCACCACATGTGCGCCTGGTGCCAGAGAAGTCAGAAGAGGGCTGTGGACCCTTCAGAACTGGAGTTCCAGATGATCATGGGTGCTGAGGACTGAAAGTCCTTTGCAAGAGCAACATATGTTTTTAACCATAGAGCCATCTCTCTTGCCTAAAAACCTCAGTATTTCAATGTTGGAGTTTACAAAAAAAAAGCATTATATTTAGCCATAAGAAATAGCATTAAATTGTGTTAATACAGAATATAGCAGAGTGCTATATTCTATATTTAAAAGAATCTTCCCTTTCGGTTTCCCATCTCAGAATGTTCCAGAAGAAGTGCTAGATGGTTTCTTTCCTCAATACTTCCCTCTCTCACACACACCAACCCTACCTAAGGATACATGGGAGAGTAGAAACTCAATGATTGGAAATATCACTGTTATAATTGATTGACCAATGGCAGGTGGATGACTCAGTTATGAATTAGCTGGTCCACAAGGAAACTCACAATTCATTCTGAAACTTTCCCTTGCCCAACTGCATAACGCTAGGATGCTACTGTGCCCAATCTGCTTTTCCGTGAATTGATATTTTGTTCATTCAGTTTTTGTAGCTATACAGTTTTAACGTTCTTTTTTCACCATCTTCAGGTGTCCATTGCAAAATATGGTGCTATGGTTCTTCAGCAAAGCTTATATAAGCAGGATTGATGATTTTTTTTTTCGAGACAGGGTTTCTCTGTAGCTTTTGGTTCCTGTCCTGGAACTAGCTCTTGTAGACCAGGCTGGCCTCGAACTCACAGAGATCCGCCTGCCTCTGCCTCCCAAGTGCTGGGATTAAAGGCGTGCACCACCACCGCCTGGCTAGGATTGATGATTTTTAAGTGGTTTGTTTTGAAACCAGTTATAACATTATTCTCTACCAGAATCTTTGCAACACCCAAAGATGTTTACTCTTCTCAGAATGTCCATTCAGAAAAAAACAGCCAAATAAGAGTTGTGTAAAATAACATATAAATAAATATTCATAAAAAATACATAACAACTGCCAGTTGATTAAGTACCAAATGTCCATCTGTTCAGATGCTCTCTGCTTATGTAAAAATATTATGACTTATAATATACATCTGAGCATTTATAATATGCAGCTGAACAAGAATCTTTATAATGGCCCTAGGAACATGGCTTCCCAGAGAAAAATATCAAAATCAAGAGGAAAAAAAACCTAGAAAGATGAAACTTGTGAACCTGAAGTGTCAAAATATGTCCATAATGGTTATACAATCCTTTTGCTAATTGCAGAGGACTGTTTATATGTGTGCCTCTATTCTGAATATTTGGCCAAATAAGGAAATGGTAAAACAAACAAACAAAACAAAACAAAAAATGTATTTGCAACTAACGTCTCCATGTATGTACATAAATGAAAAGATGCTTAATTCTTCTTGCTCTTCCAATGTACCTATGTACCTTAAACCATTGGCTAGGTCTACCAGCATGTGTGTGTAGACACAGGTTTACTCCATACTGTGGTGAACTCAGGTTCCGAACACCAGCACTTATCTCTCCTGTCACCTGCACAGAGACCTTCCCTATTTCACAACCAACAGATATTCAAGTCATTCACCACTCCTTTTCTTTCTGCAGAGTTTGTTAATAATCCTTAGCTTAGAGACCCTTATTGTCTTTGAGAATCCTGTATGAAAGTACATGCAATGGTTTCTCATTCTTGCTCCATCCCTGGCAGTGTTCCACACTTGTTAGTCATCTGCCTGTCCTCCGCAAGAAGCCACGGTACACAGGTTCAGCCATGGTCAAGCTTTAACTGCAGACCAACCATCTGGTTAAGAGAACCTCCATCTGCCAACAGCTTTTGGCAGTCTGGAGGAGCAATTTTCCTAAAGTAAAGTGAGAGTCGCTCATGAAATAGCAGCAGAGAGACAATTTTATTGCAATTTTCCCACTTTGACACCCTTGGGTCTTCTAAGGCGGAGTCTATACTTAGAAAATGCCATCAATGTTACTCGACTTCACGATTCAAAGAGAGTTCAATGTTCTCCAGAAACTTAGATCAATCTGGCATAGCTCATTCAGACATCTATTTTCCACACTGGCTCAGCCTTTACGGACAGTAGGCTAAACAAATGACCTAAGGGATAAGACTCATTACGGGCAAGATTTCCCATGGAGTAGTCTGGTCATAATGCCACAGTTTTAAATAACCATCATTGTGGACAAGGTCATCATATCGTAACACACCTACTGAGGAATCTGTTTAGGTTAAAAATAAAATAAAGATGGCCACCTCTTTGTGACTCTTTTTGACATTTGGTAAGTTGGTCCTTACAATTTTGGAATCTCCTAGGGTAGAGGCTGTAGTACAGTCTGACTGCTCAGCCTCAAGATACAAGAAACTCTGATTGACCCCAGTGAACACCAGAGCTGGCAGCTCAGGCATCAGAAGCTGTTTGATCCACAAGACCAGCAGTCTTAACCGGTTCCCGCTAAATTCAAGATTCTCTCTGCTTGTTTATTACAAGTTTGTTTTCTTTATTTCACTTTTGTTTTTTAAGAACTTGAAATATTGTGTATCACACAAGCCACACATGCCTATAGTATGACTGTGTATAGTCATGCATATTCTCCATTTATTATGTCATATTAAAACAGGAAAACATTAGGTAAACAATGGTAGTTTTTGAACTACAGTAGATACCAAAATAGAAGGATTGCAAGGCATTTGCTGGGATACTTAGGACTGTGATGGAGGGCAAGCCAAAGATGAGCAGAAGTTAAGAGTAAACAGAAGGGGCAGTCAGTACAGAAAGACAGGAATGGAGAGGAGCCATGGCTCCATAGGCTCAAGAAGGGGTTCTCTGGAGGCCTCGCAGCTAGCCGTGCCTTGAAACACACACACACACACACACACACACACACACACACGGAGGGGGGATTGGTAGTAATTTCTCTTTATGAATGAGTAACTAGAATAGGTGACTTCTATATTCAAGCCCCCCTTGGTTTGTTTATCACCAGAAATTTGAATAGGAGACGAGCTGACTCTGGTTTAGCCTACAGAACAAACATAAAGGGTTCTGCTATCTTTTGATCAAGGACTGACTAGTTGGAATTGGGTTCTAGATGATTTAGGCTGCAGTGCCTATGAGGCAGTTTGCATATAGATGTCTGGGAGGGTGGTGAGAGCAAACAGCGATCCCACGGCTGCACTCCCGGCCTCTGCCAAGTGCTTTGTCGCTGTTATTTGAACGTGTCCAGAATCCAGGGCTCAAGGTAGTGCAGGACTCTGTTGGTGCTTGGCTCAGGTCTTAATCGGATGAAGTGGGAGATCACGAGTCAAACTCAGGAGAAGACATACGTGTGAGGGACCTGGTAAAATGCATAGAATCCACGCAGGGAGAAAGTCAGAGATTCTTTGTGAAGATCAGTGGCCTAGAGGTGAATAAATGAATACAGCCAATCTGAACAATAACAATTTAACTGCTGCCAAAAATGAGTGTACCCATAATGTTCTGGATGTGAGACAAGCCCCGGTGAGGTCCTGGACCTCCACTGATGATTAGACGCTAAGCAATGCCTGCCCCGTGGCTGGCGAACCCCTGTTTAAAAATGCCTATTGCTCTCACTTGGGGTTTTACTAAAGTCAAGTTTGAATACAAATCAGATCATTCATTTTCATCTGCCCGTTTGCCATTCTTGAAAACCCTACTAAAAGCCCACAGTTAATATCTGTGCTTCAGATGAGAAAAGACAGAGAAAACCTCAAAGGCCCGGAGCTTTACATACCGGTAACGTGACAACCTCCCCTTGTCTCTCCTGAGGGAGCAACATACAAGAAATGCCCTATTATGGGATCCAGAAGGAAGGAGGAAGCTTGGGCCGAAGTCCAGAGCTGTCTCTGGAATAAGTAAAATGCGTTTGAGTAAGTTCCCAGCATGGAGGTGCTAAACGCCACAAAACTGAGTCATTCACTGGTCCGTCATCAAAGATAAACTGTTACCAAATGAATCAAAATTCTTAAGCCGCTGAGGTAAAAGAGCAGTTTCTGAGCTCACACTGTCTAGGCAAACGTTTGAGTGTTTTCTTGGATGAATCTGCTCACATCCGCTCGCCTTAGGTGGCAGACTACACAACCGAAGGCCACGGAAGGGAGGTCCTGGAATAGGTCTGTCTCCTCTCGTTGGGTTTTATTCCTCCTGGCATCCCTGGTGGGGCTGGTGAACATCAGCTACAGAAAGCCTCTTACCTCATCGCTTCCTTTGATGCTGCTTCCCACACGTGGGGGCTAAGTCAGTCGATGGCGCGGGTTAATCATAGGGTTGACAGTCCCTACATCAACAGTCCTTTTGAGTCTCCTGCTTCCAGATTTCCCAAAATACTCTTTTAAAATTGACAACAGCTTTTTGGAAGTACAATTCATGCATTGTACATTTGCCTCACTTGTCTTTAAGTACGTTTGGGGAGCCAATCCACTATCCCCACAACCGATTTTTGAACATTTTCATCACCTCAAAAACTCGATCCTTTCTAGTAGGCACACCCCATTTTTTAGAACCCTTTCAGTCCCTGGAAAGCATAATTCGCTTTGTGCTCTTTTGGAGTTGCCTATCTGGTTATTGATGAAATGGGATTATCCAGCAACTTGCCTTGTCTGACTTGCTCTTTTGACTAGCATGTGTGATGCATTTAAGGTGTATTTATTGCTGTAGACTGGAGCAGTACTTCACAAGTTTGATGGCTGCACAATTCCATTGTATAAACTTTCCGCATTTTTCTAATATATTTAGGGATGATAGATGCTTTGGCTGTTCCTACCTTTTGGATATTGAAGACAACACATCTGTACAAGATCTCCCAGCTGAGTGTTCTCACTTTACTTGGCTATACATCTCAGAGTGGAATTGCTAGACAATAATAAGGTCTTTTAGTGTTCCATCTTTTGGAGACCTTGGCTGTGTTCCAAAGCAGTAGCACCATTTTATATTTCAACTAGCAGCAAATAGAAGTTATCAGTTCTCCACATCCCCACGATCACTTGCTTGTGTCTTTTCTTCTATAGTCATACTCCTGGATACAGTACTCGAGTTAGTGTGATCTTATTAATTAGCATGATAGTTTGTTTATACTCACTCTTCCACCTCAATCAATATGCACCTGCTCCTAACAAGTTCCACCCCCCACTAACTATAATGTCTTTCTGTTTGGGCTTTGGTTTTGGTTTGTGACCCACTGAGTTTGACCATGGCCGCCTGCATGAGCTATCCATTTAAACACGGGAACCTCATCAATGGCCACACCACTGAGGACAGAGCATCCGTCTTCCCTATAGCTGATAGTTGCTAGGAGACAATGAATAGTCGTGACTTTCTCTTGCATTTCCCTAATGGCAACTAATGTTAGTCATGTTTTATTTTATTATTATCAGTTATTCATTTATCATTGGTGGAAACTCCCCACTCGTATCTCTTGAAAGATGTCATGAACAGGCTCATGACAGGGTTCACTTTTCTGCCTATCTATGGCGAGATTATCACGCAGTAGGTGCCTGGAGAAAGATTCATGAGTTGATCAGCACCCAAGGTAAGACCAAGATGACAGGACTATAAAACTGTGCTAGACAAACACCAGAGCCTGAGAAATAGTTTCCAGAACTGTAGCTGTCAGTTCAACGTGCCAAAATGACTCATCTAAAACCCCCCAAAAAAGACCCTCTTCATTCCTTCGTGTTAAAATCTTTAAGGTGATGATCTTAGGAGGCGGGGCACTTGAGAGGAAGTGGTCATTGAGGCTCAGCTCATGACCAGCAGCCATAAAAGAGATCCTAAGAAGATTCCCAGCCCTTCTACCATATAAGATTGTGTTGCAGACATCCTAGGAAGCTGATCCTCACCAGACACCTAATCTGTTGGTGCCTTTATCTTGAACTTCCCAGGATCAAGAATCTAGAAAATTACATTCACAGTGTCTATGAGCCATACAGTCAATGGTGTTCTGTTGCAGTAGCCTCAACAGGTTAATATACTATACGACCAAACCAGTTGTGACTGCGTAGGCATTTCTGGCTGTGATTATCACCTATAATAATTCACAGGAGTGTGACAGCATTCAAGCAAGTGTGGTAGCCCAATCCAGCTGGGAGCCTTACCAGCAGAGCCCAGGTTCCTCCGAGAAGTGTGGGTCCGGGCTGCAGCTGCAACTCTGGCCCCAGAATCCCAGCCTGGCTTTTTTTATAGCTAGCCTCATAGATTTCAGTCTTGCTTTGCCAGCCAGTTACAAGGATGTAGAAGATAATCCCTTGCCCTGTATCTGTGTAGTATATCCTAGTCATTCTATTTCTCCATGAAACCATGGCTGGCAGAAACGCAAAGCAACTGCTCTGCCTCAAAGGACTTTTTTTTACTACAGGTGCAGAGAATATAAGAAGCAGGTTGTGTGGGTTAATAACATACTCTCTGGAAAGCAGGTCTACTCCATGGGTGAACTGCAGTAGGTTATGGTTTCAATTGCTCCCTACCTCACAGGTTGTCCTCTGCCTTTTCCCCAGCCTTACCTTCCAACCCTTGACATGAGCACTGTTTCTCTCCTGGCCTGTCTTAGAGGTGGTTTTTCTTCTTAGAACTAAGAGAGAAGCCTAGCTTCTAGTCCAGAGATGAAGCTAACTCCAGAGCAGGGGACAGTTCCACAGTAGCTGTCATGATGCAGAGGCTGGGGGACCCTGCAGTGCCTGGGATGGCCCCACAGCAAATGCCATGATGCAGAAGGTGAGAGACCTTACCTTATAAATGTGGCTTCATCTCCAGCATCTTCCTTTCCTAGGACAGACTAAGGAGAATGTCCCTGATTTGATAAGGGATATTTTAACTCAAAAAATATTTCAAAGCCTTGAGTCTATAAGCACATTGAGACGATCAAATGGAATTTCAGATCTTCTCAAGGAATGGACTTACGGAAAGAACTCCATAGTAGGTGGAAACTGATTACTGCCCCCCATAAGGCTGTTGTTCAAAGACTGATTAATAAAGTTTTTATATTATTATATTAATAACTAGATGCCTTCCTGGAGAATGGGATTCTTGATGTTACCCACTAAAGTGTTTGCTTCGTCTTCATTTATTTGGGATGGACTCTCAGTATGGGAAACGAACCGCAAGGCTCTTTCGTTTTGATACGAGCACACAGAACAGATACAAGCTATCTTGCCAAATGATTGCTTGGCTTGAGTTTCTGAGCTGCAGCATTTGCTACCTTGTGAACATGGCTGCTTTCGGCAATCTCAGTTGCCAGCATTTGCTTCTGACAATGGAATGACTTCTTCACCCCTGTTAACATCTCCCCCAGTTGAAATCAAAAGTTTTGAAGGAATCTGTGTGCAGTATCCACTACCGTAGAAAGATGTATGAGCTTGTGCTCTCCCCTTTTAGGAATTAAAACTTATCTTCATCATTCTTTTGCTAAAAGCAGGGTGTTTAGACTGGCCTTTCCAAACTTGAGTTATTGAAGAAGTGGGGTCCATAGCTTGGGATGCTGGGAACTATTTGCGAAGCAATCCAGAGAAGGCACACAGGTTGAATGCTTAGTGGGACGCCCCACAATCTCGTCCTAGCGTCAAAGGCTTGCTCCAGATAGCTCGGTGTTGGCAAAGTGTGGTTTGCATTTAACTTTTAGCCTTCACAGATTTGGAAGGAAATGTTTTTTTGGTTGGGGGAGATGTTTCTGATCCTCATACACTTACCTCATCAAAGTGTGTTTTCATTCTGCCCATTTGATGTCGGAGAGGCCTCCTTAGGGTTCATTTTATTAGCACTGTTAGAGGGGTTCCCTGGGAAGACAAGAAGTTACATTCTCTGTGAAAATCCTGAGAGGCCTTAACAATCTGTGCAAATTTGTAATTCTGTCTCAGAGAAACCAGACAAAATCCTTGCTTCCTTTGCTCCCCAAACCCTTGGAGAATTGGAGAATTGACTTGTAACTGGCTTCTTAGCTGGCATGCCCACTTCACCGCCTCTGTTTTCCACTGTGGCACTTAGGGTCTAGGCTTTGATAGCCTTGAATTCTCTGCCACCTTTTAAAAGGCTCTTAAATACTATTGCATTCTAAGAGGCCATTGGCCAGACTCATTAAGCTCCTGGCTCCTTCTTCAGAGGAGAGACATGTGGGGAAACTAAAGCTATCGAAAGAGTCATGCCTTTCCACTTGTAAAAAAGAAAGAAAACGACTAGCCAAGCCTCCCAGGTCACAGGACCAAACTAGTCATCAGTTCCTCTGAGATGTTAGACCTGTTCTATGACCCCTTCTGCTCACCTAGCAGGTGCTGGATTTCATCTGCCTGTTGTGGGTGTTTATTCCCAAGTATTGTTTCTGGAGTCTACTCCCCAAGCACGGCATAGTCATTGGTGGGCTCTTACAGGCAATTTTTATGTATATATGCATCTAAATGCCTTTGCGGGTACATCTGTCTCACAACAGGGGGGATTATCTGTCTTTGTCTGCATTAGTTAAACCTTGGCCTTACCATGTTAGAGGAAAAAAAGATAAACTCCCAGAAAACATTATATCAATATATTATAGGGATTATATTATATTATATCCCTATAATATAAGTCTGCACCCATTTATCTACCTCCTGGTCTCAGGCAGAGTTCCAAGTATTTGCTTCCTTTCCTGGCAAAACATAAAATTGTCCCTCACTGGAATCTTTCTTTGCAAGTGAGTCAAACTCCTCTCTATGGATAAAATTTCCAAATCTCATTCTGTTCCTTGCATGTGTGTTATGATCATTTTTTGAGCAAAAAAAATTGTAAGAGCATATCCTTTTTAAAATATTTATTTTCATTATGTTTAAAGTGTGTGTTTATGTGTGAGTGTGTGTGTGTGTGTGTGTGTGTATAGGTATTTGCATGTATATAGAGGTGTCCTGAAGAGGCCCGAGGCATTGGATTGGCCTGGAGGTCTAGATACAGGCAGGTGTGAGACACCTGACAAAAGTCCTGGGAATCCAACTCAGGGAAGAGAAGTATGAGATTTCAATAACTGAGCCATCTCTCTGTCACCCTCAACTTATCTTTAGCCAATTAAAGGGGTTTCCCCTACAGTATACTCTATTCTTGCTTTTCAGTCTTCCTTAGTTTCTCTTCCCCAGGCTTATTTTGTTTCATACTAAAGGGCTCTCCAAAGAGAAAGCGTCACTTGGTACATTGCCTTAATCTCCTCAAATTTCAAATTTATGGAAACATTACGTGTTCATTTATGCTGAAAAGAAAAATGATGGCAACATCAATGTATATAGGTTCTTTGTTCCATCTTTAGCAATATTTGTGTTTGTCCAGTGTGTACATGGCTTTTATGATGTTCTAAAGCAACGAGGTACTGTTGCTATAGGAGATGCTTATTGGTCTCCGTGCTGGGGCTCCTATGAATCAGCTTGACAAAAATTCATTAAATGTCCTTTGTGTTTACAGAGAAGAAAAATAAACAAAAACTAAAGGCTTTTATATATTGATAATTACTTACTTCACAGGATTAATTTTCTTGCTTCTCCCTTTTGGGAAATCTGAGAGATCCTGTTTGTTTGTTTGTTTGATTTGTTGTTGTTTTGTTTTGTTTCGTTTGCTCCATGTGGTTTGTACTGGCTTTTGATGCTGATGGCAAATGGCAAGTTTCTGTAGTCTGAATAATTATGATTGGAGCTCACACTCATATAACCTCCCTTCTATAACCTCCCTTCCCATAGGCCGAAGCATGTCAGAATTCAAGGTACTGGCAACAACTTAGGCTAAGTGATCTCACGTAACTAAGTGAACACAGAATTTCCTATATGAAAACAAAAGAGGCTAGTATGGAACAAACAACATCTTAATATGGTTCTGTTTCAATTTTTCTCATACTTTTGATACTTACATAAGAGTGAAAATGCCAGAACCTCCTCTCTAGGACATGATTAAAGAGTGCAGTCACCAGAAGTACAAATTTCATTCTCATTGTGTGTGAATGGGATGAATAGACGATGGAGGGACAGTTGGGCATCTTGGATCATATCAATGTGTGGGGTGCCAATCAGGATTACTCAAGGATGAGTAGATGCTGGACAGGTGGGCATCTTAGATCATATCAAAGTGTGGGGTGCCAATCAGGATTACTCAAGGGTGAGTAGATGCTGGACAGTTGGGCATCTTAGATCATATCAAAGTGTGCGGTGTCAATTAGGATTACTCAAGGGTGAGTAGATGCTGGACAGTTGGGCATCTTAGATCATATCAAAGTGTGCGGTGTCAATTAGGATTACTCAAGGGTGAGTAGATGCTGGACAGTTGGGCATCTTAGATCATATCAAAGTGTGGGGTGTCAGTCGGGATTATAGAAGGATGAGCAGCCTGCTGACTGCACACCAGATGAAGCATTTCAAGAAGGAGACCCCTGAAAGTCTCTGAGGGAATTGAGACACGACACTGAGATGTTGGAGGGACATCCGCAACCCACAAGAGCGATCACCAAACTGAAGCAGAAGCTTTGAACATTGCTTACATCAGAGTGCTCAACTAGTGGCAAACATTGTTGGGCAGAAACACTATTTGAATGACTGAAGTCAGTTCTCTTCCCTGCTACTGCTTTTGGAACATATCAAATATTTCTTCAAAACTCCCATCGCACTCAGTCTGTCGGTTATTTATTCCCCTTGAAGTGACTGGATTGTGCTGGTCAGCACTCTTATCACTGTGACCAAACACCTGAATCAAGTTAAAATGAGGGAAGATTGGTTCAGTTTGTGGTTTGGAGCATCCCAGTGCATGGTTGCTTGGCCCCATTGCCTAATGTTTGTGATGAATGATGAGTTAGAACATCATAGCAATAGTGGTGGAGGAAACAGCTCCTCTCATGAAAGCTAGGAAGGGACCACGGCTCCAGCACACTCCACTTTCTCCAGGTTGGTTAATCTGCTAAAGTTTTTTGCCATATTCCTGTAACACCATCAGATGCGATCAAGTCTGAAACATGGGAAGATTTGGAAGAAATCTGAGACCAAAACTACAGTATGGTTCTTACTAGAAAATCAAGAATTAAGTTGAATTACTAAATTGGCTAATAATCTAGACTAATTTTCGTAGATCCTAATATTAATGACAAGAATGAGAAATACTGACTTAGCCCTTTTATATAAATAATTTGAGTACTATCCTAAAGAAAGAGAAAACTGAGCTATTTTTTTTCAGGAAAAATAAAGAGAATTATGGGAAATGAAAAAAAAGCTATAATTTTTGTTTCATTTCTCAGGAACCTTGAAAATTATTTTCTATTTTGTAATCTTTGGTCCATTTATGATAGTCTTTATAAAATATGTACCTTAAGAAAAATAATTTAAATTCCTACCAATATCTATTAGTAATTCAGCATACAGTCATTTGATTCTATCATGTATAAAATACAAATTATGTTATTTTTATTGTCTTTGTTTATGTCATAAATCTCAGAACCTTTCTGTAGCTTTGATGAGGCAGAAGGGTTCTGTATTGGCTAGAATAAAGTATGAAATTGGATGTTTGAATCTGCAGTATTGCTAGTTAGGGACCTGAGTTAAATCACAAAAGGAGACCGCCAAGCACCTTTTCCACCTGATATTAATTGACTTTCATAGAGAAAGCAATTTAATATGCTATGGTGTACCTTGAGTGTCCCATCAACCTACATGCGTTTTTTGAAGCTGTGAGCTAAAATTTTGGCCCTTTCGAACATTGTCCGAGTCACTGAGGTTTTTTTTTTTTCTGTTTCCTTTTTTATCAGATGTCATTTATATCCAGAACCATTTCGGGGACAATGCTTTCTTTGATGGACTGAGAGACTTTAGTAGGGCCATACTGGTTGGTCACTTCCTTTAAATCCATCAGAATCAAGGTAAAGAAATGGCCTGTCAGTTGCTGGTTAAACACATTAGCTTAGGGGATTTTAATGCCGAATTTCTCACTCAGTTTATTTTAGTTAGATGTCATACCCCTATGTTTCCTAAGCCCAACTCGAGTCTCCTCCCTTCTCGATTTCCATCCCAATTAAATGAGATATTGCTGAGAAAATGCTGACAAAATCATTAATTGAAAATTAAATTGGCAAATGGAGCTTAGTAAATGTTGGCTCCATGGCTTCTTGGATGACTTTTTTCCTGGTTTTTGTAATTTGATCAAAAAAGGGTGGGTGAAAATAAATAGATGATGAATGATAAGAACTAGAGGAAGTGGGGGAAGACAAGAAAATACAGGAAGGGGGTTCAGAAAACAGGTCTGTTTTGAGCATTCACTTTTTGATATCTTTTATCTTAAATTTATCTATTTTACATCTTGACTGCAGGTTCTCCTCCCTCTTTTCCTTCCATTCCCTCACCCATAGCAACCATCTCCCCCTTCAATCTACTCTTCCTCCATTCCTGTTCAGAAAAAGCAGGCCTTCCATGGACTTCAACAAAATATGGCAGATCAATTTGCAGAAAGACTAAGCACCTCCCCTGTATTAAGGCCGGGCAAGGCAATTCGGTATGAGACATATGGTCTCAAAAGACAGTAAAAGAGTTAAAAGTTAGTCTCTGCTCCCACTGTTAGAAGTTCCACAAGCAGATCAAGCTACACAACTGTCCCACATATACAGAGGGGCTAGACATAAGTTGTTTATGTCTAAAAGCAAAGTTAAAAGTAAATGTACAGAGATGAGTTTGCTCATCTTCTGGGACTTGTACCCAGATTGACCATTAAAAGATAATCACTTCGTGGCTTGCTTCCCTGTTGTTAGAGCTCCCTGTCTCCCACTGATTAAGTCACAACTCAGAAGTTAGTTTTCAATGGTAAAAAAATGAGTTGAATGTATACAATGCTGGATTCCTCCAAAGATGGACTGTCAAACCTTAAGCAGACATGTCTTACCATACGGGCAGATAGATAAGTCTAAGCAAGCATAAAATGAAGACTTTCAAGTTGCTTATGTCCTGTAACCACGTATTGGGATTTGGGCTGGGACACTTTAAAAGAAATAGAGTGATAGAACACAACAGTTATATCATAACAAGGGGAGAAAATGAACAGATTTCCTGCCATTTAGGCTAAATATCAAGGCAGAATAGTTTTCCTGGTGAGTTTGTGTCTACTTACTAAAAGTCCAGCAGTAAATCCAGCAAATAGGATTCACCTTAAACAATGACAGGAACAGAGCCACTCTTTCTCTGCGTCTTCTCTTTAACACATGGGTTAAGAGTTCAGGTGACCCAAGCATGTAAGCAAACATGAACTATATGTTATGCTTCATGTCTGCAGGGCCTCAAGGGTAGCGTTGCCTCGATGGTATTCTTACAAAGTGTGTCTTAACATTTTAATCCAAAGGGATTTTATCTAGCAGAGAATCATCACCATCAATAATGTTGCTTATGCTCCTATCCTCTTTTCTTAAGGAAAAATTTGCACTGATGTCACAAATCCAATTAATGTTTGCCATAAATCCAATCAGAAACCACTGCTGAACAAACATGCAACCAAATAAGCTATCCAGAGGGACTCATGTCAGTTCCAAAGGAGTATAATCACATGGCTTTGCGAAGGCAGAGATTTTCCTGTATGAACAGACGTGGCATACTTTACAGCATAGTGTAGAACTTGGCCTCATGGTTTGGCAAGCATATTCCCTTTTCCTCACACCCAGACCCACCATTAGAAGTGCTTCTACTATGTGCAGCAGGGTTTGGAGATGTTCAGTTTAGCAGCCTCAGAAGCCCAGCATACATGCATGCTACATAAGATGTCTCCCACACAGGGAAGAGAGTTGCTTTTAGGCTATCATTAACCAAAAATGCACTAGGAGAACACCATGAGAACTCCCTGTTACCCTGGTCACCACGGAGGATTTCTGTACCAGAGGGACAACTCTCAAGGAGCCATCACAGAACTAGATGTGACTGTTCTTCTCCACTGAAGCAAAATCTGTTGTGTAGTATCAGTGATGGCTGGGAACAGAGGGACCAACATCTCACTCTAGGCAGTGACTTCATCCAGACAGACAATTCCAAAGGGAAGTTGAAGTGTAAAGGTGGGTCCTGTCTGATCAGGGCCCATGAGGGCTAAGGGGTAAAAAAAAGGCCTGAGGCCGTTGGTTCCTTACAAGTAAGATGTGCATGCTGATGTTGGAACAAATGTCCAGTAATAACCACTGTTGGGTTTTTATCGGTGACAGGTACATTTGTATGCAAATAGATGCTTCCCATCCTTAACCAATGAGCTAGTGGCAATTGATAGCGCTTGGCAACTGACGTCTTTTGGAGGAGGGAAAGATAGTTTTCTTCAGGGATGTGTCCCCTGACAGGCCACCCACACTCCATTCAGTAGATGGCCTTACACCCAGGCACATAATGGAACACAGTGAACTAAGTAATTTCAAACAGAGAACACATGAAGTTGAAGGAGAAAAGTTGTGGGTAGAATGGGGAAGACTTTGGGAAGAGGAGATGGGGATTGATCTGACCCAAACACACTACATGCATGTATCAAACTCTCAAGCAATGAAAGGAAACACTACAGGATGGTTGCCTCATGTGTGGGGTACATGCTTGCATTACATGACAAAGTCCCTGAGCTGTGTGTGTGCTTCATTTCAATCAATATTCTGAAAAGAACTGAGTACAGCTAAAATGTTATTTACAGCACAAAGTGCCATTTAACAATAAATTTAAGATATATACCTAGATAGAGTAGGGGGTTAGGGTAAGGTTTATTGCAATTGTCTCTGGATGGCTCCTCTTCTTGACAGTGTGTTCTTTAGTGGTCAGCGTTCCTAAGCCCATGTTATAGAGTTGTTCCCTTTTAGTATTCTTCATATTTGGTACACAAAGAACTTCCTTTTAAATGAAATCTAGGTTTAGATACTATAGCTCCTAATTATGATTCAGAAGCCCCCAAATACTGGAAGAGATGGTCTGAAAAATTTGCATTTAAATATTTAAATTTAAATGACAGCATTTTCAAGTTTTAAAACAATAAACAAAATAAGTGTTGTTTTATATTATTTTAATTTTATCAGATTTAGACAAGCAGCTGAAGCACGGGAAATATAGTTTAGGCGCCTGAACAAAGGTACCCCGCAAGTGAAGGGAAGAAACCATAGACTACTGAGTGAAAAATGTCAGGACCAGGGGTGGGCTACTTCCCTGTGAGTTGTTTCCCAGGAAGCCCCACAAGCCATAAAAGCTGTAGAAGCCACTGTCGACCACATGTCGGAACCGGATGGCAATTCCTGCTCTCTGAAGACACTGTGTGTTTTGGCTGTGGGACATGGAGGACTGGGCAGAGACTGAGCAGCGAGGAAACTTCTCTTCTGGCCGGTATCACAGTGCCAGGGGCCACCACATGGGCTGCTGGAAGACAGTTGGCACTCAGCTTGTTCCCTCCTGTCCTGGTGTCACACAAGCTCATGAGCAAGGCTGAGGGAAGCTACTTTGTTCCTCTTTTAAAATTCTTTCCACGCTGAAGTACTTGTGATGCAGAGGGTTCCTTGGTCATCATAATTTCCTATATTGCGCTATTAAGGTCTTCGCCGGCATGCTCAATCAGGGATTTTTTTCCTTCCTCTGTATTAAAGACCCAGGGCTATCTTTTATCACGTTTACCTCATTCTCTCCCTCTTCGTTGTGCAAAGTTTCCCATGGGGTCTCATGCTTTGGATCCCAGCAAGGGCTCTCTAGCTCGGTTCCGACTTTCACCGTCTTTCCCTAGAACCCTGCCAGCTCTAGGAAATGGAAAGCCAACTCTTCCATTTCATTCTCCCCCTTTCCATTTTCCTCGTAAAATCAAAGATTAATAGAATACGCATGCCTTTTCCCATACTGTGTGCAGCCAACTTTTTGTTAAGAATTCAACTCAGCTTCAATTGCAAGTCTTAGCTCTCAGGGTAAGGCTACAGTTTGATACCAAAGTCTGCTTTTCCTATGAATGCTACTCTTAGAGGTTGTGATAAGTTCACTAGCCATCAGCCCTTTGGGGAACATGTCCATACCCAGGAAGTGGAACCATTCATCACATAGGCACATTACCCTATTTCCTATCATGTGCTGAAGGATGCCTTCTCTGTGATTTCCTACAAGGCTCCACCATTCTCAGAAATCTCAGCCTTAATTGCATGTCTCATCACCATCTCCACGTGGAGAAGGCACACCACCCTACACTGCATGGGGAAAGGTAGCTGTGTGAGACTGGCCCTGGGTACACTCTACCGTCACACATACTAGTCTCAGTTATGGATCTCATTGCCCATCACAGGATTCATGCAATCACTCATCTTCTCTCTGTCTGGAGAGTGATGAACAAATATCTGTTCACCACATATAGGGTGCAGATGACAGCCCGAGAAACAGATTCCACCCAGATAAATCTTGGTGAGCCAACAGGTTTATTGGGGTTATAACAGGAGTGTGAATGAGGGGCTACTTATGGGTCCACGAGTTATTCAATTGCATCTCCACCACCAAAAAGCACAAAGCTGCATTCCTACTACTCCTTACACAACTTTCAGAAAGCTACATTAACCATTCTTATTTCCTTGGCAAAGGGGAATGTGAAGCTTATAACTTGCTCGCCCTCCCAAGTCTTAAAGACATACACACACACACACACACACACACACACACACACACACACACACAAAGATAGATAAAAATACAGACAACTAACTGCATTGTTGAGCACTTTGTTAGTGAATGCATGCCTACAATAAGTCCTAAAAAGAAGTAAGAGGTTAAGAATGCTGCTTGACACAGCAGAGGGTATCAGTGATGGAACTGAGATTGTGATTTTACCAGAATGGGAACAAGAGAGACAACAGAGTCTCTCAAGCTTTGCTAATCAAGGCTGTAACATAGGCAGTAATGCAATCATGTTCAGTTGATGATTCCGTCTGCTCCCACAGCATCATGTTTAGAAGCATTGCTGCAATCAACTGCTTTTCTCTCTGGTAGCGGCTTATTTCAGTCACTTGCATAGAGCACTTTGCTTTTGGACATTATTTAAAGTTGTAGTTTATATTGAGGTAATATGTGACAACAAGAGCAAGAGGAAGAGTGGGCAGACGGCTGACACGGATTTTGCAATAGGTCATGGGAATGAAAATCACGATCCTCTACAGTCAGTAAACAGGGAAGTGGCCCGAGTCTGGAACAAAAGGAAAGTGAAAGGACAGGAATGAGTGAGAGGGTGGCATCTGTGGAGTGAGGAGTCTGGACAGCCAAAGGCTGAAATACACACAAAACTCAGGGTGTTATTTTCCCTATTGTTTGCACTCTTATCTAAAGTAATTTGAAGGAAAGACATCTCACCTTTCTTAGCAAAGGGAAAAGAGAGATGTTCCAAGAAGGGCCTTGTCTGACAGCGTCCTTACCTTGATAAGCACTTTGCTGGGGGATATGAAACATCCCATGCAAATTCTTAGAAAAGACGTGGAACAAGTTCACCTGTTCCATCCGTGTGTGTGTGTGTGTGATGAAGAGGTGTGATATCCAGTGGGAAGGGTTCCAGTTCTCTCAAAGGCATGCAGTCAAGAAGGAACAGTAAACATTAGATTGTGTTACTGTTCCAACTGGCAAGCCCCAAAGATCATCAGGTCTCCCAGAATGTGTGCACCTATGAGCAGAACTCAGTGACCTAGAGAAAAAATGCAAATACTGACTTAGTTCACTCTAATTGCCAGTGACTTGCTGTTCTATTTATCCCATTTGTTTGCTGCCCTTCCACAGCTTTAGGAAATTTCCCCTTGACAGTACTCAGACAACTGTGGTGATGTGTGACCTTTAATAAAGAAAAATGAATATTAAGTAATTATAGACTGTTATACTTTTAAAATGCTATGAATTTATGACCATTTTTTTGCAGTAAATTTGAATTGTAACAATGCATTTTTCTGTATTTCAAGCATAGTCACTAGGGTATAGAATAGCAAACAAAACAGGGTAGATGATTCAGGAAAAAGAAAGCAAAGCTATGAGCAAGGCTGGAGCCACAGACATGTTCGGCTCTGAAAGCAAGCCATGATAGTAGGAAGTTGTCCCATACATAGGACAGAGGCTGAAATAGTCCTATACAGGCCAGGGGAACACTGCAAGTCAAGTGCTAAAGCCATCCTGAACTCACAGAAAACTGCAGGGAAAATACTGGACCAGTTTGTGTTAAAGCATTGAGCCTGGCAGGGACCAGCATTGCTGGACGATACAGGCAGGTCACAATCATACAAACACTAAAGCAAGGTTCTACTGTTCAGTGGAGAGTGATGTCATAATCCACACAGTGCAGATGTCTTCAGAGGGACCTCCATGCACTGCAACAGCAGGGCCAAGGGGGGGTAGCGCTACCTGAAGATCCTGCATGCGGGGATAAGGATGTCTTCAGTACTAACTTGCTCTCTTTTTCTAAACTGAAGTTTAACCAGAAGATTAAACAAAAAGCCATGCCCAGTATTGCCTTCTAAAATTGTAGTAACGGGAATATTCTATCTCTCCTGGTAGCCAGCCCTCTCATCTTATGAGTGCTCCATGAGGGAAACTAATATAAGACATATTTTAAAGGGGGAGAATAGAATTGATGTAGGATTTTGAGGGCCACAAAAGCATGTGAAGGATTGGAAACAATTGCCAAGTCAATGGTGTGAACCTGAGGAAAACAGTGGAGGCCGACCAGCTGTCTCTGCGGCAGGGCATTGTAAGATCTCCAGGAAGGCGTTTTTTTTCACAATGTATTTAATAGCCAAAAATCTTAATACAGTCTTTACAATGATTGTCTTTCCAATAGTGTGTTGTAATTGGTCTTTTCCTTCATCAGAGAGTTGTATCTGCCTTTTAAATTTTATTTTCTAGTCACACTGAATGCTAGATACAGAGAACATGTTCCTACTTTGCGCGTCCTTACCCCTGTTTAGAGAATCTTCAGTAATCCTAGAAGTGGCCTATGGAGCACTTTGTTATTTCTCTCAGCTCTTCAACCATGCGGCATTGCTGCATGTACCTGCTACAACAGAACCTGCCTGTTCCTCGCCCAGATGCAGAGGAACTCCCCACTAACTGATGCTGAGTTTGATCATTAGAATGTCACCAGATGTCACATGGTTAGTGACTTGAAATGTTCTTACAAGGTTGAGTATTTTTTTTCTTTTACTTTTTGCTTTGCTATCTATTCTGAATAACCAGCGTCCCAACTTTGTGGCCAATATGTGAAGACAACTTGAGCCAAATACACAGTTTGGAACTGAACCCATCTGATAATAGCCAGGATTGATTAAACTTTAGTAAAACCAGAGATGCGTGGAATGTAAATAATTATTTTTTGTTATAATCCAGTGATTCAGTAATTTTAAACAGTATTATGCCAATGCTTGACTGAAACACTTTATCTTTTGCTGAACAGAAAAATAAATTCCAGGCAGTTTTAAGCTATAAATAAGAGTTGAAAAATCTTAAAGTATTTATGTAGAGTATAGGGAAATATTCTAAAAATTTAAGAATAAACTAAAAGG
This sequence comes from Microtus pennsylvanicus, assembly GCF_037038515.1. Taxonomy (NCBI): domain Eukaryota; kingdom Metazoa; phylum Chordata; class Mammalia; order Rodentia; family Cricetidae; genus Microtus; species Microtus pennsylvanicus. Next base: position 95,924,243 of record NC_134580.1, on the reverse strand, counting down.
ATAAATATAAAACGTATTGTTTATCATATATTTAATAATCAAAACATAAAAATATTGCTTATTTATCCTATATTTAATACTCTGTAAAACAAATACACTAGGTAATGAGATAATTATGGAGCCCAGATTGGGAAATGATACTTGAATTACTTACGAACATGACCATCAACACAGTGTCGTCTATAACATTTAGGATCAATACAACCATAAAAGTCAAGCAAACAATAAAAAAAAAATGTTCCAATGACAGGACAGAAGAAAAACTCCTCATGGCCAAGTGTCAGATGGAAAGATGCAAAATTCTCTCTCATTGTTGAGGAAACATAAAACAACATGATAATGAGATACTGTTTTGTGATTAAAAGATATTCTAAAGTATAACCATCCGGCAGTCCTTAATCTTGGTGAGGATGTGAAATGATAGGTTTTTGTATAATTCTGGTAAGAGTATAAATTGGTACAAGCCTGCTAAAGAATGTCATCTAACCAGAACCAAATCCAAGTTCATTCAACGCCTCTGGTTAAATGTCACTAGCCATGAGAAATGCAAGTGATTATCTGATATCAATCCAACGTTCAGGCTCCTTCTTTGCCTCTCTGTGAAGCCATACTTAGCTGCTTGCTCCAGGAACTATTTGCTGCAGAGACAATGGAGCAAGGTTGCAAAGACAATCTGCTTACCGTGTTTAACAGCTTGCACACACATACTTTTCCCCAGAGTCTTGTCTGACAATGCCCACCAACCCAAATCCAAATCGTGGAGGCTTAGACCAGAGTCTCTAGGTATTGCTTCTTGGTTCACCAGAGTTCCATCACAGTTCCTGTTGTTCGGTTGGCAATCAGACCTGCTATTCATTGACACTCTATAGTAGAGCATCCTTCAAGAGTGAAACACAGCTTGCTGACCCAAAGTTGTGCTTGCCCTAACCCTGTACAAGACCCTGGTCCAGGATGACTTGTCTACAGTTCTCCTATTCTCTCCTGCAGTAACTGAAAGAAAGGCATCTCTAGAAATGGTGTCAGAGAAGGGTTTAGCTCTCATGCCTTCTCTGAGGATCTAAAGAAAACAGAAACCATCTCCCTGGGTGGGCTGTGGGAAAGAGCAGGTGGCAGGGTGACATTTCATTTGAAAGCCCCCCGTGTGCCCTTTGCATCTGGAAAGTGTTCACCAATCTGAGATTCAGATCTCAAGTGGTTTAATTACGGGATGGAAACAGTCACTATCATTCATAACCCACCCATGAGTTACGGCTCCACGCTCAGCTCTCTGAGTAGGGTGCACAGACTGACTTGGACTGTTGTTTGTGTTGGCGCTGGAGGCAGCTCAGCTGCGCCAAGGATGGTCCTCTAACTGGATCATTGTTTCACAGAACTGACCAGTTGTTTGACGAGGCTGGTTGTAGGATCCGCTTGTTTGGATGTGGTGTAAACAGAACCCCACTCTCTTCCCAGTTCTGAGCCTTCTCTCTTGGAAGGACTTGGCCAAAAGCCGTTTGACATAAAAACAGGAGACATGGATTGAACTCTTCAACATCCAATGTGCCACCACGTATTCTGTCTCTGTCCTGAATGACTGAGGAAACTCTTTAAAATGTCATAAGAGGAAGAATGAATAGTTTTTGACAATGGTTGTTAGGACCACACTTAGCAGTGACAAGGTAAGACCAAGTTCAGTTGTAATATGAAATGTTAAATACTAAAATGAACAAATCTAATAATGGTAACATAAAAATGGTCTATTGGTCAGTTACCATGCCACATTATTCCACGCATAAAAGCAAACTCATCTTTACAACAATGTTATGAAAGAGGTCATGGTTACTACCTTTTTACAGCAGAAGGAACTGAGACATAAAGATTTTAAGTAGTCTTCCCAGGATTATAGAGTCTGAGAAGGAGCTTAATGGAGCCTGGCGAACTATCTAGTTAATACTCAACGCTTTACACTTGACACAGCTGGAGTCCTAACAAGGTGCGGTCACAGGAGTCCAGGGAGATGCCATTATTCTCTTCAGGAATATGGGAGACAATTATTTAGCCCTCTAGCCCAGTGAAGTTGTCCCTGGCTTTGTACTCACTTTTGCCAATGAGAGCATTTCATACAGGACAGGCCAAGAAATTTACTTGCTCAAAATTGGGCACTTAGGTCACGATGTTCAAGTCTCTAGATTGTTGGCCTGCTTTTCTTGACTGTGAATCTGGCTTTTTCCACCAACTTTTGTTCTCTTTGAATAATTTTAATTTGCCTTATTTTCCATATTTTTATATTTATTTAGAACAAGTCACCCTAGTAATCATACTGTAGAAGTAATTTCTAGAAAACTTCTTGTTTGAATTAGGTTTCATTAATAATGTTATTGTAAAGAGTTTGCCAAACCAAGTCTTTAAGATGATTAAGGACTGGGAATTTCTCATCGGTTTCTGCATAGAATTTGGCTGTATTCATTAGATCCTCTTCCGCAGGCCATATATTGAATGACATACATACTGGGGACACAACCCCCCTGACTTTTCCTATGGGGAGATGGCAACATCCCAATGACTACCTTTATTCATTGTTCCTCATAGAACAGAGCTTGGCTTGAAAAGGTAGTTGGAAGCAATCCGGCTGGTGTCCCTTCAGGAATTGATATGGTGCTAACTAGTACCAAACAGCAGGAAACAGATACTGTAACACCTCACATGCTCTCTTCCTCGTCTCTTCTCTGGAATTCATTTGAAAATTGCCAAAGAAAACAGTTCACAGCTACCTTTCTTTACCCAGCCAATGTCCGTCCGAGCACAGCACTGGTATCTTTGACAGAGGAGTTTCCTGGAGAGACATATCTTTATAAAATATGAACGTTTTGCTTTGGTAAATTGAAACACCATTTGTACTTTTAGAAATAAGTCATCTATCAACCTGAACCTCATGAATGGTGTTGGACAGGTATTGTTTACATGCATATCAAAGTACACTGTCATCCTGCTTCTGCTAAATGAGGCCAAATCCTGTTGGTGAAAGGGAGTCAACCAGAACAAACGCAGCCTGAGAAACCACTGCTTTACACCACATGAAGCTATTTATATAGCAGGCACAATTTGGTCTCAATAACCCCCAAATTAGGCGAGACTATAAGATTAGAGTCTTTTGCTGACCAGATAATATGAAGGATCTGTCCAGCCATAGTGATCAGAATATGATCTCACCTGTGCTGCCATTGGGACCTTCTAGGTTGAACACCATCCTGCTTTAAGAGAAGCAAAGTGCAAAGGAATCATTTTCAATCAACTCCTCCTTGAAAGATTCCAGAGGCTATGAGGTAGCCTTCTCTGGCTTATATTTTTATCTCTTTTGTGTGAGGTCAAGTTCAGGAGCTCAGTGCAGATTTCTGCTCAGCATCATGTCTTCTCTCCTAGGACTAGAAATTTATGGCCTCATTTCTTTAATACCCCTCACAAATAGAATCCTTCTTTAAGGATCAAGATATTAGAAACTGGAGGGGAAAGATATTTGTTAGAAAATACCAAGGAATTTGAATCATGCCCATGGACAAGAGCTTTGCACAAAAATTAAACGGACTGCTCATTTCTAGCTGAAGAAATTTCTAAGCAAATTATGGATGGGTACATGGTTTCTCTTAATCATATGCATTAGAGGAGAAAAGAGAGAAGTGATCTATGCAGCTTAATGTCAGAGGAAGGAAAGCATAGACAGCTGGAAAATCTCCCAGCCTGGCTCTGTAAAGATTTAAAAGGTATGTTCAGTAGAGAAAATTGAGGCCATGGCCAAGCCACTGTTGGGTTAATCTAAGCAGAAAGAGAACAGGTGGGCGCTCTTCATCAAGACAAAAGAAGTGAGACCCCCAAGGGCATGTCAGAAGTTGGTCAGGTTGACCCTACTCTAATAGACCAGAGTGCCCAGCACCTCCAGGAAATACAAACTTTAGAAGGGAGGACAAGAGAGCCTGTGGGACCTCAAGGCTCTTGGCCCAGGGCATCCTGGAGATTTTGCTCCCCCAGTCTCACTGTAATGACTGTCATTCCTCCAGCTCTGGCTCCGGGAGGTCAAGTATAACTCTGGTTGCCCTCCCACAAGGCAGAGGGCAGTGAAACTTTGATGTGTCCACATGATGATGATTCTCCAAAGATACAGGTTATGGAGGCATGGCTGACTTCGCTGAGATTTCAAAGGTTGTACTTGAACTAAGTCCTTCCTAGAACTTAACTGAGAGCCATGGTCGTGAGCTACCACTGAGACTCTGGAAATAGAGGGTCACCAGCATTACAAGTCAACTTGAGAAAGATACAGGCAAAAGACTCCCAAACATGAGAGGTACTTCATGGATTGAGTCCAGAGCTGTGGCGCGAGATTGCCTGAGGTCGTGGAGGACCAGCCCCTGTTCCAGTGTGACTGGAAAGAACAGCAGGGACAATCCCAAATCAGAAGTTTAGATATCGCTTGTTCTGAAGGGTTTTGGACTTGCTTGAGATCTGTTACTCCTTGAATCTTTCTTGTCTTAGAGAGGGTGACACAGAAGTCACATTCAACAGTTGCTTATTCTTGGCACTTTAAGGACTTCTAGGTATCTTTAGTAATTCCCGCCTATTGCAAAAAAAAGTCTCTGGTCACAGATAACAGCAACTGCTAACCTGTGGACATCAACATGAATATTCAGTAGGCATTTAGGCTGGCACATCACAACCATTCAGCAAAACATCATCAGTAGCTTCCCCACCAGGGACTATCCCCCTTTCTACCCTTTCTAGCTATGGGCTTTTGACCCAGTTGACAGTGACAGGAATTTTCTCCTGTGATGTGGAGCTTTGATCTGATCAGAAAATGGTCATTTAGCCCCGCCCCCGACACTCACACTTCTGTCACATCAGTGACATCTTGCCTGATCTGTCAGTCGTGGAGCACACAGGTCCACATCCAGCTAAGACCGTTGATGACTTGCCTCCCCTGCAGCCTGGAAGTTGATTTCTTGTTCTTCATTCCCAGCGTCTTAGCTAGGGGGAAATTCTCATCAGAATAAATTGTTATGGGAGTCTTACCAGGGTAATATTCAGATGAGACTTTGGACTTGTGTTTTTAAAGTTTGTGCCAGCATCATATGAGATTTGAGGGGGGGGTCAGAATAATGTATTTTGCACGTTAGATGAAGTTGGGAAGTCAGGTGTGGAACACTCTGGATTTGATGCATCACCCAGAATTCATGCAGCTAAAAACTTAACCATGAGTGCAGAACCGTTGGGAAGCAGGGGCCTCAGTGTATTTCCTGAGGGTTACACCCTCCTCACTGGTCCATGCCATTATTAAATGGCTGATAGGAATGGAAACTCTCTCCCACGCTTGCTGCTCTGGGTCCCGCTTTGTAATAATACAGAGAGAATCCTCCCAATACCAGTTCTGACTGTGGTCTTCCAATCCAAGCCTCCAGACTTGTGAGAAAAACCATTGCTATTCTTTTATAAATGACTATAAGTGTTATGAAATAGTACTATAAACAGACTAAGACAGCAGCTGCCTGGCTCAAGGGCCGGAGCTTCCCTTTGGATACTTGTAGGGTAGTCAGGGGGCAAGTCCCCACAACAACTATAAACTTTTTCTTCGTGTTTGTTAGTAAATACCCAGAGAGCTATGTCTGGTGGCACAGGCCTGTAATCTCAGTACTAAGAGGCTGAGACAGGAGGATGACTTTGATATCAAGGTCATCATGGGCTACATTGCAAATCCCAGGTCATAGCAAAATATATAAAAATTTAAAAAAAAAACCAAATCAATTTAATGATATCTAACAAATATCCATGTAAATGGCTGACTTTGATTTGAGAGTCACTTTTCTTCCTGAAGGTATTTCTCACTAGTCTCATGGATATGTGCAGTGTGTGTGTGTGCGCGCGCACGCGCGTGCATGTGCATGCGTTCAGGTGCATGCGTTCATGTGTGAGTGTGTGTGTATTCTATGTTTTGGAAGTCACTATGAAGAACATAAGAATTTGTGACCATACTGGTTAAAGTCAATCTACAAAGTCATTGCTATGAAAAGTCCATTAATATACATTTTGAAAATGTTTCTAGACCTTCCTCGGATTGTAGTCTTAGCCTGAGGCTACCTCTAAGGAAAGAGTCTCAGTGTCACATGTTAGAAAACCACACCCATGGTACATTCGGATGCTCACCACTCAGGAATCACTCCAGACTGCAAACGGACTCCGCAAGTCTACCAATAGAGTTAGTTACTGCGGTGAAGGGTAACGGAAAGAGATAAGCTTCCTTGTTTCCTCTGCTTCTCAAAGTGAAAGGCAGAGAGAAGCAAGCAGGCCTTGACAGAAGCTCTGGCTGGAAGGAAAAGGTCCTGCATCCTTTGCAGGACTCTCTAGAGATGCAAGTAGATGGGGCAGGACATCAAAGAGTCAATTCTTCTTCACTGTTTGGCACTGGGGCTTATGGGATCCTTTCCTCACTGGGATCTGAGGAGAGATTGGTTCCTCTCCATCTTCTCAGTGCCTGCCATGGTCTCAGGACAACCTACACCAACCCACTGGTGAGGTTAGGACAGACTTTCTGGCTATGTGCTGACACTCAATCTTGCCCGGTTTTCCCTGTGCAATGACTCTAGGAGTATTGAGGCCTTCCCACACTAAGTAACACAAGTTTTATCTGGAGCTCACCATCAGAACTTTGCTCCTGCTGTGTAAGGTTTTGATTACTATGCAAAACACTCTGGGACAGAAAGAAAAGTGGAGAGTGGGGCGGCGGGGGTGGCCTCTGAATGCCTCCTTTGTTCCAAGGCTGGTCCTAAGACTGCCAGAATTCCTCTGCTTCTTAGGAAGGCTCACCACACTTAGGCAGCTTCTTCCTTTTGCCCTTCTAGAATAGAAGCAATTGAATTTTAAGGATGCTTAATAAGTGGTCTAAGACTCTCAACTAATTCTCTCTGATTGGAGTCCCATCGTGGATGTGAGAACGATGGAAAGATGGTGGCTGTCATTCAAATGCTTGTCCATTGGTTTGGGAAGGGATTGGCAACACTAAGGGATTGTGTGAGCCAGGATAGCTCTAGGGAAAAAAAACCACACGTACATACAGACAAACAGACACTCCCTCTATAGCTAGAAATGATTCTCAGCTCCCATACACTGTACTGAACTCAGACAGAACGTTCTAGCCTGTAGATTTTGCTCCTCCTCTCCTCCTTCATTCCCTGCTGACTGATCCCAATGCCGATGATCTCAGGGAGCTAGAAATGAAACCATTTTTATTACATGAAAATAGCAACATCAAACCAGGACCTCAGTTTCCTAACAGCCTCCCCACCCGTCACTAACCTCAGTGATATATAGGAGATTAGTGCCTTAGACTTGGATCTGAGACAGTATAAACAGCTTACATCCTGCCACTGTGTAGCTGGAATTTGGCAATTCAACCAACCAAACATTTTAGGATTAGGAGACAAAAGAGGTAGCAGAGGTTTGGGAAGTGTTTCGTACATTTACATATGCATCACTCTTTTGGTATGTTTGAAGTCTGGATACCAGTGGTGGTCAGCTTCTTATGTGGAGAGAACCTTGGACTTGAAAGAAGAAACTAGTCTGCTTGGGCTTCCCAGCTCTGCAGTCTGTTAACTCTGTGTTGTCAAGGAGCAGAGGAAAAATATGGCGGGCAAATCTCTATCTGTATGTTGTCACATGCAAGAGTTAGAGTATCCGAGCTGGGGAGGTGGCTCAGTGGGAAAGTACTTACTGTTCAAACATGAGAACCTGAACATGAATCCCTAGCACCCACATCAAAAGCTAGACATGTCAGTGCACATCTGTAACCCTAGAACTGGGGAGGATGAGACAGGGGCATCCTTGGAGCTTCCTGTTTAACTAGCTGGATCTGAGGTTTCCATGTTCTTATAGTGAGAACTCTGATAGAGGATGATCTTCCTATGATAAAGATACCTAATACCAATCACTTGCTTCCATAGGTACACACATGGACACACACACACCACATCACACACACACACATAATATACCACACACCACATACATACACAACACATACCACCCACCCTCCCATACCCAACCACACACCTACACACCCCCAATTTCCTTACCCTCCACAGAGCACTTTCAGAGAGAAATTGGGAAACGTTACCAATTTATATTCCTCGTCTCTTAATATTACAGAATAATTTAACTAAAGAAAACAATGAAGGCCGATTGTTAGTGCATAGAACACGGGTAGCACTCAACCGGCAATCCAAATCTTGACTGATTTCCACTGGGTAGTATTGCTTGTTATCATCCTAATCTACAGCTGGGAATGCCACATGTGATAAACTGAGTTATCATTTTCAGTTTTGATATCCTGGGAAAACAGCCTTTCCTATGATTTCCAGGATCTCGGCAGTTTTCTCAAGAGACCCTGCAGCCATTTCTATGAACTAAAATCAAAAGCAAACTGGACCTTAGAGTAGCAGTACTGGTTTTTACCCTAATACAGAAGAGTGTCAGACAAAAGCAACACACTTCCAAACTAGCCTAGGGTGTTTTCATGACTAAGAATAAGAGTGAAGGAATTTCCTAAGCCCCCACGGAAGAGTCAGGTCTTGCAATTCATCATTAACCACAGAAAACATAGACTTTTTATAATGAGCAGTGTTTATGGCTCTCTGTTCTCCTCACTTAGCCTGGAATATGCCTTGTAGTTTATGGAAATAAGCAGATTTTAGCAGCATCTTTGAACTCTGAATAAGGAAGACAACAGGCTGCTCAGGGCAGTATTAAATCAGGATAAAGATGGGGCTGGTTGTATCTGTGTGCCCTGCAGCTAAGGATACAAAAGCAGAAGACAGAAACAGCCCACAGCTGGTAGATACCCAGTAGCAGCTGTGTTGGCACAATTGCCCTTTTTGACCATTGAACGGCATAAGTAAAAGGAGAACTTTTACTACCTGGGTGTAAGTTATCAGACTCCCCATCATTTCTGGGTCCTTGGGAAAACTCAAGTCTGAAAAAAGCATTTTCTTCCTTAGCTCCTGGCCTGGCTTGTGGCAGTCTGAGAAGATGCTGCTGCACATCATCCAAGGGCTTTCCAGCTCTGAGAGAAAAAGGAGAGATGGAGGGCAGTTTATAGAAGCCATTTTCCTCCAGACAGGTAAGGAAACCAAACACGGTCGTGCAAAGAAAATGACTGTTTTCTTGTTTGTCCATTTGCTTGGCTGTTTGTTTGAGACAGTATCTCGTGGAAAGTGTGTTACCTGGGAAATTCAGAGTTCTCCTTTGGTGGCCACAGTCTTATTGATAAATAAATTTCAAAACAAATTGAGGAGGAAACTTAAGAATACCTTTATTAGTTTTTGAGAAAAAAAAAACAACAGGGCAGGTGAGCTGTAAACCCTATCATCTGCTGGAGGGAGAGAGAAAGTCCTGCCTTCAAGAGAACAGGCAGGCCAGTAAGCTGCTGTTTGGTGGTAGGGAGAGGACCTTCAGAGAAAAAGGAAGAGATCCCTGATAGCCAGGGAAAGCATGCTTAGGCATTTGGCCGGTATCAAAAAGAAAGAAAAAGAAAAGATTGTGCTTCTCCAATTAAAACTTTGGAAGGCAGGTATGCTCTGCAATATTCCACAATGGAAGCCCGGCAAAGGGCTGCATGGAGGGCGGGACTTCCGGGCAGGAGAAGCCATCCTCTCATCCACAGTGCATTAGCGCTCCCCTCTCCTTAGCACATCTTTGGGTAAATCAGGAGATGGACTCTTTGTCAGCACTTGGTGGGCCCAGCTGGGTTTAATGATGTGGGAGTGATTTCTTTCTGATATGTTGCTTTCATTGGTTAATTAATAAAGAAACTGCCTAGGCCCATTTGATAGGCCAACCCTTAGGTGGGTGGAGTAAACAGAACAGAATGCTGGGAGAAAGAAAGCTGACTCAGTGAGTCGCCATGATTCTCCCACTCCAGACAGACGCAGGTTAAGATCTTTCCTGGTAAGCCACCTCGTGGGCTACACAGATTATTAGAGATGAGTTAGATCAATATGTAAGAGCTAGCCAATAAAAGGCTGGAACTAATGGGCCAGGCAGTGTTTAAAAGAATACAGTTTCCGTGTAATTATTTCAGGTAAAGCTAGCTGGGTGGCAGGATGCAGCCCCGCTGCTCCTAACACAACAGTTTAACCCTTAGAAGGAGGAGATGATAGTATGTAGCATGTTGGGTGGCTTAGGATCTCAGATCTCCACCCTCTGTCAAAGGTGAAAGTCACAGTCTATTCCTCTGACCAGGAGCAAGCAACTTTACATTAGTGGTCCTAAACATATATATGTTATTATATGCTATTTTGCACTGCATATTTGTGCAGTGTTTGCAGCATTGCCTATAATATCAATGATATCAATTAACTATGAAAAGTGTTGAAGATGTTCTATGCCCTAGTATCTCAATCAAGATTTAATTCTTTACAAAAATAATAAACAAACCTACTGACAATTTTCTTTAATCTTTAATAAATGTCTAATTATGTGTATAATACAAAATGTTTCAGAATATATTTATTTATGATTTATTGCTTGTCATTGTTTGATTTGTATACCTATTTTACACTCCCGTTCACACAAAGTCATATAAAGGTTATTCAGGGCAAATAGAGAGGATGGAGTGGAGCAGAAAAACCTTAGGAGGCTCGGTCCTAAATGACATCTCTCAAAGGCAGGCACCATGAGCTATGGCCTGGTGTGCACCCAGATCCCACCTCACAGGACTTCTGACATGGCTTAATCCTATGTTTCTCGGGGCCCGGATCCGAAACCATGAAATGTGCAATATTTATTTAGTGTCAGACCAGATCTTTTTCTGGAGTGATGCTGTGACCACGGAACTGAAACCGGTTTTGAGACGAAATGCTAGCCCTGTACCCAGGTTGGCGCATCCCTCTTTCTATTTTAAGGCACTGGTAATATGTCTGGCTACACAATGTATTTTGATCATTTCTAAAAGCCGTTTTTCTCCTTTCTCCTTTCCAACCACAGAAATATGTTGGGAGTGTCATAATTGTTTTTCTCTTTGGAACCTTAGAAAAGATTGTTTTTATGATAGAAATAGCATCTTTTTAATGTCTCTCTCTCTTCCTCTCTTCCTCTCTTTCTTCCTGCCTTCCTTCCTTGCTTCCTTCCTTCCTTGCTTCCTTTCTTTCTTTTTAATTTGCCAATGACTGCCATACCAAACCCCAGTCTTGGCTCATTGTCTTCAGAGTTCTAACTTGTTCTGCCTGGCAGGTGGGCATGGTTGGGATGCCCAGAATATTTTCTTCCATGGTTTGTTTCAGAAGCTGATCAGATGAAGAACTTCGAAGTTGAAACCTAGGGTCTAGCAGATGCTAACAGGTGTTGGTTGTTACCAGAGTGGTATTTCAAGATGCCATAGTATCACAGGCTGTATGGACCAAGAAAGGCTAGTTTTCTAGTGCAAGGATAACTGTTACTCAAGGATCCCAAACTAATGATTGTCAGAATTCACAAGACTTCTAAGAAGCTGCTTACAGATGACCATGCCATGTCTATGGTTTAGAAGGGCAAAGGGATTGAAGTGGATAGTCTGGGTAACCTTACTTGCAAAATGCTCCATGGTTTGGAAGGCAGAGGCTAAGCTACAGTTTCTATGGCATTAGAAGGGCACCCAATATTTTTTGAACTATAAAGATGCTTGGAATTAGCACAGAAGAACAAACAATTGCCATCCTGAAGGATTATGGGTGTTCAAACATCTGGACAGCATTTAGACATGCCAAAAATGTGTAAGGAGATAAAGGAATGAGTTCTTAATTAGGAAAACTTTCTTTAACCTTTTACCCAATTATTTTCAAATTCTTCAGATTATACATTAGAGCAATGTGACTAGAATATATATGAATAAATTATCTTGTTTATGTACATAAGTTGGCAAATATTTGTACAATTATAAAGATTTATTTGTGTAAACATCCACTATGAAAAATATGAAAATCACTGTAATAGATGATTGTTAGTAATAAACCTAAGAATCTTTCAGATTGTTGTTATCAAAGAATTTAAGAAAAGGTGGAGTAGGAGTTATTCTTTGGAAATTTGATAATAACAGGGGTGGTTGTAATCAATGACAGAATATGTCTGTTTCAGACAAGAGGTAGGAGGACTAGGCATATCTACAATAAGGATGAAGGGAATAAGCGAAGATGGATTGTTCTGATGATAGTGAAATTTCCCTGCAGACTCACTATAGAGAAGGATGTCGGTTAGATCCTGAAAAGATCCTGTGATGAAGAAATAAACCAGCCTGCAGCCTGCCTGCTTCCCCTACCATTCACCCACACACCTTCACAGGATGGAATTCTTTGGAGAACCAGGCAGTCCTGAGGAGGAAGATCCACAGTCCATCACGTGGAAAAAAAAACCCAGACCTTCAACCTAATCAGTCATCAAAAAGAGACTAAACATTGAAAAAGAAAAAAAAGAGAGAGAGAGGAAGAAAAAGAAAGAAAGAAAGAAAGAAAGAAAGAAGAAAGAAAGAAAGAAAGAAAGAAAGAAAGAAAGAAAGAAAGAAAGAAAGAAAGAAAGAAAGAAAGAAAGAAAGAAAGAAAGAAAGAAGAAAAGGTTTGGGAAAGAAGGCAGTGGGTATATCTTCAGACCTGCTAAATATGGAAAAGGGAATACCCAAGAGCTGTTGGGCTGACCAGGACAAGGAAAACAGTGTCTAATAAGCAATATTCAAGTCAGGAATTTGAAAAATGAGGTTTCAGAAAGTGGTCAGGACTAATTAAAAAGCAGAGAACCTTGAAAGCTTATAACTGAAGCTCGGAGTTGCTCCTCTTGCCATAGGAAGCAAACGAAAGCAGCTTGTCTGTGGGAAGAACGAAACCATAAAAGATTATCTTCTGCTGGGGTGATGGCGTGGCTGGCTGTGAGTAAGACCCGCAGTCCCCGCCATGTTCTGTGAGAGACCCTTCATGGATCATGCATAAAGGCTTAGATTTGATGGCACCGTGAGGTTGGATACAGGAAATTCGATACACAAATTACACAGCCTCACTCTCCTATCTTCACTTTGTATTGTGAACATAATCCACAAATCTATAACAGTAGTGAACATATACTAAGCTCTCAGGCATCTACACCCCACTTCAGGGGTGGAGGTTCTGCCAGTCTTGTTTCTCCCCGCCCCTTTCTATTCCCACTGTCTGTAAGTGCGTTTGACCATTTATTGCAAAATCTCTTCAGCCTTATGGAAATACTGCAAAAACAATGACCCAAATTCCCATGTACTATTTTGCTAGACTTCCCAACCATTAACTTTTTCTCTTTATCTATATTCATATTTACAGTGTGCACAGAATTCTTGCCCATGTTAATGGGGTACATTGTTATGTTTTGACTCGGGTGTGCACTGACTTGTAATCAACTCATGGTAATCAGCATATGGATCATATAGCATATTTTGTGTGTGCATGTGATTTCTTGTGGTGAATACATTCAAATATTCTAACTAGTTTAAGGGACATAATGATAGCTATTTTAAAAACAATTTAAAAAAACCCAAAAGTTGCTGACTATAGGCACAATATACTCATCTCTCTCACCTCTCTCTCCTCTCCTATTTCTGTCTCCCTCTCCCTCTCTCTGCTCTCCCTTTCCCCTCCTCTTTCTCCCCTTCTCTCCTCTCTGTTTTCCCTCACCCCATCTACTCTCTTTCTCTTCCCTTCTCTCTCCTCTCTCCCCTCTCTCCTCCTCCTCCTCCTCCTTCTCCTCCTCCTCCTCCTCCTCCTCCTCCTCCTCCTCCTCCTCCTCCTCCTCCTCCTCCTCCTCCTCCTTCTTCTCTCTCTCTCTCTCTCTCTCTCTCTCTCTCTCTCTCTCTCTCTCTCTCTCTCTCCATTTAAGAGTGGTAGAATCTCTCACAGATGCTTATGCTGGCCCCATCATTTCCATCTGAGAGTCTGAGTCCTTCTCTTGGACACACACAGTCATTGAGCTCACAATGTAGTTTCCATGCCACAAGGCTGGAAAGAAGCGCTTCTCTAAGGATCACTGTTTTCTTGCAGGGAAGAATGATGATATTCCAAAATGAAAATATGGGTATTAAGTGAAATCATGCTTTTTGCTCCTCACTTTAAAGACATTGTTAGAAAAAGATGTGTATATGAAATCATAAACTCATACAAAAACCTTCCGTTTGAATTCAGTACCATGTGGTCTGTTTGGTTTATTCTAGTCTTACTTGTTTGAACCGCTATCCACAATATCGTTTTTATATGAATTGTCATAATTTTACATGTGTTGTCTAAACAACTCCATTCAATAGAGCTGAACTCTCGGGTAGATTTAGTCACCTGGTTAGATCTACTCTTGCAGAGAAGAGGAAGAAAAATGCCAAAGATATTCACAAGGATGGGTACATTCTCCCACAGCTTTAAACACAGAGGCAAACACAGCCCATGGAGACGTCGCCTGGGCAGTGAGGGACCAGAGTCACCGCGCATCTGTCCTTGAATGGAGTTTATTTTCTTAGACTAAGTATGGACTGCACATTCCAGCTGCTAGTGCTTCTCCTGAAGAGTGATGTGCAGAGACTGCCAACAGCCGCTAATGGAGGAAACAGCTGTGTCTAGAGAGAGGACAAACCACCCTCCCAACTCCCCCATCTCCTCTCCTCCCTCAAGGGCAACAAGCACACAATCTATGCACCAAGGAGAAAAAGAGACTCCTGGCTGTTGGTTGGGAAGCCCATTGGAAAGTGAAAAACTTCTCTATAAGGAAATCACATTTGAACTGAATTTTTCCTTTCCATGATGGTTCAAAGAAATGGTGATTGAAAATCAATGGTCACAATAGTTTGTGAATTGCTTGAGTAGATTTATTCAGAATTCTCTAGAGAAGCAATAAATATAGATTAAGGGGAGATTTATTAGATTGGTTTACACGATACAGTCTAGGTCTGAGTCTCGGTAGTCAAGAATGGCTGGTCTTCATAGGAGAGAGACTGAGAACCTGGTAGCTTCTCAGGGTAGAAGGTCAGGTACCTCAGCAGTCCCGTTCTGGTACTGAACGCCTGGTGATTCCTGGAGAGTCACATGTCTTCGGTCTGTGTTGAGGAAGCTAGGTTCTGATGTCCTTGGAGGAGGGCAATAGCAGCAGCAGCACGCAGATGAGCTTGGCATGAGATCTGAAGACAAGCAGGTGAAAAGCGAGGTTTTTTTCTTGAAGCCCCTTTTATCTGGGCAGCCACTGGAAGGTGTTATCCATATTTGTGGTGGGTTCTCCCATTTCAAGTCACCCGAGCTAAAAATCTGCCACAGCTGCTTCCAGCAGTTTGTCTTTCGGAGATCCCAGACCCAGCCTTCTTGACAACCATGATTGTGACATACATGAGCTATCCACCCTCTCTGTGGGGACTTCTCTTAGAGGATTGCTTCCCTGGTCAATGGTGTAGTTACAGTACATTTCCTACGTGTCAGACACTGCTGAGCCCTTGGACTTTGGGATGGACCAGGAGAGCCCATACTGCAGTCACCATGAGCAGAGGGCTTCTTCCTCTCTCACAGATGGGTTGTAGCTCTGAGGGTGCACACTACTATGTCTGTAAAGCAAGTCCCTGCACACTGCGGCTGAGGTGAGGCCCAGTAGCTTCTGCTATCCTCGCTATCCTCTTGTCCTCTCTCCTGCTGTCTCGCATGCCCCCATTTAGTATTGCCTTTGATTCTCTCTTAACAGCTGTATGGTTTTTGTAGAAGTCACACTAA
Organism: Microtus pennsylvanicus; assembly: GCF_037038515.1. Lineage (NCBI taxonomy): Eukaryota > Metazoa > Chordata > Mammalia > Rodentia > Cricetidae > Microtus > Microtus pennsylvanicus. The sequence continues at coordinate 95,908,506 of NC_134580.1, read as the reverse complement.
ACAGACATACATCTTGTCAAGGTGTTGATGTGAGAAGATTGTGGCAGGTGAAATGCCCATGGTATTACTTAGCAGCTGGCTTACAGTTAGATCTATGGGAACTCATAAGAAAGGAGGGAGATTCAAAGAAGATGAAGGCAGGGGATCTTAGCAAACACCAGCAGCAATTTCATGCTTTTCTGACTGCACAGCCTGAAGACAGCTGGGAGCAGTGAAGGACGTGTTGTTCTACCAGGTTCTGCCAGGTTTCTGAACATTTTTTCAAGAGGAGACAATGACAGAATTCTCAACGAGGACTATATCCTAACTACCTACTGTCTTACTCCAGTAAATAGAAAACAGGTAAAAGATGTCCATGGTAAAAGATACCCCATGTTCCTCAGCTCAGGATGTCTCTTCCGTAACGCAGCTCTGTGTGTGAAGCCGTACTGGTCATCTGAGTGTCACTCTCTGTGAAGTGAGGCAGGAGATGGTGTTGCAGCTCCAGCTACTGGTGTGTGTGAGAGAGATGGGGGGAGAGAGATAATGAGAAAGAGATAGAGAGAGATAATAAGAGAGAATATGAGAGAGAGAGAGAGAGAGAGAGAGAGAGAGAGAGAGAGAGAGAGAGAGAGAGAGAGAGCTCCTTTGTCAGCAAATGAGAGAGAAGACTTAAGTCCTTTATTCGAGCCATGAAACTGGAAACATGGCTTGTGAGCTTGAATGTAGGCTGCAGCCTCTGATTTCCCACTCTTTTCCTGCTGAAGATCAGGGCCAACACTGATGGCCAGAACCAGCCTCTCAGATTTGTCCTCCCCGTGACTGTCCACTGTGCACAGACCAGCTTTTCTGTGAGCCCCTGCTGACCATCAGTCTGTAGAGAGAGAAAACGGATTGACGCTGTCTTTCTTGTCAGCGGCCACCACCTGTTCTCAGAGAACTATGGGTGACATCACTTGATCCACAGTCTCCAGAACATGTCTGTACTTACAGGGAAACCTACATTCCAAGCTAGTAAGGGTATAAGCCAGCCAAGTGGTGGTGGCACAGACCTTTAATTCCAGCACTGGGGAGACAGAGGCAGGCAGATCTCTGTGAGTTTGAAGCCAGGCTGGTCTACAAGAGCTAGTTCCAGGATAGACTCCAAAGCTACAGAGAAACACTGCCATAAAAGCAAAACCAAAAAAGAGTGTACTCCAAGAAACCATGCACAAAATCTTCGTGAACATATCTTCTTTAAAATATAAACAACTTAATGAAAATTGTAGTGACAATAGTTGTTTCAAGACTTTCATGAATGTCTTCATATGCCCTCAGTTTTATCCCCCTTCCCCATCCCTTCATATCCAACTACAGCACAGATCTAGGGCAAAGACAAATAAAACATTCCTAAAACAGAAGCTAGGAAGATGAAAGGATCTAACTCCCGAGGTTTAAAGGGAAGTTGTAGCACGTTTTCCTCAACCTCCAGCCCCCAAATCATGACAAGGAGACTTCTTACCAGTTATGAATGCCTGGCTTAGGCTTCTTTCTGGATAGCTTAAAAAAAAACGTAAATGAACGCATTTCCATTCATCTTCGTGCTGCTCTGAGGCTCATTTACCTCACCTATATACTGCCCACCCTGCTTTCCTGCTTCCGTGTGTCTGGCTGGCCTCCAAGGGGCCCGCTGCCTGCTTGCTGGCTCCCCTTTGCTCTCTGCCTCCCAGCCCTGACTATCCCTTCTCTGTCTAGCTATTGGCCATTCAGCTTTTTATAAGACCAATCAGCTGCCTTAGGCAGACAAGGTAAAACAGCAACACATCTTTGCATAGTTAAACAAATGCAGCACACCTTTACATACTATTTATAATATTTAAACAATTGTTTACATAGCTAAACAATTATTCTGCAACACAAACAAATGCGACACATCTTTACATAGTTAAACAAATATTCTATTCCACAACAGAAAGTAAATTTAATGAAATGATCATTAGGAAAGTCAAGCATTCAGCGATTGGTTTCAGATGCAAGGCTCAGCCGTCTCCCTTCCCACTCCTGCCCTGGCCTTGTTAATGTTGAATGTCTTTCTCCCATTTCTCCGCATGTCTGTCTCCCTGATGAGTTTTGGGGGAAGAGACACCATTCCATGTGCTTCAGTGTGGCACATTGGATAGACTTACAGCATCTGATTGTCCTCAAAGGAGATGCTGACCTGGCACTTCTAGCAAGAAGTGCAATGTGTTATAATGTAACAAAAGAAGATGGAACCTCCCCAACTCTGATGCAGGATTCCAAAAAAAGCTCAGTTCCCTTCAGCTAGAACAAAGAGGCTATATAAATTCCAACAACTTGAGTGGATTTGATTTTCTTGTCCACTAATTTCTAAAACTATTAACAACATATCCCATTTAAACCAATCAGAATAAGGGTTTCCATAAATGTCCCAAGTACCATTAAGTTCTTATTGAAAAAGTGCTCCAGGATGCACTGGGCCACTTTCCGGTGCTCATGTCTTTCTGTCATATGTTCCTCCAAATTGCTTGGTTGTTATATTAATCTTCTTAACGCCTTTGTTTGGCTTTAGCAATAATGTTAAAGCATAGTGCCTCCTCATAGTCCTGAGTCCTCATGCTTGCTCTGCTCTTTTATCTTCTCTGGGAGGGAAGAGAGGCCAAGAGCTGACAGGCTGAAAGTTAGCAACCAGGAAAGGACCAGTCTGTCTACTGCAGGCCTGTGAGCCATGGTGCAGGGATCCCTGGGACCCAGGCTTACTGACCAAATAGGCCAGGCAAAGAACCTCACTCAGTCTTGGTAGCCAGTGAGACCAGCTAACTAGACTGCAGGGGGTCGATTACCATGGTTTTTCTCATTTTCCTCTTAGATCTATACTTTGATAGGTTCTTCAGATTTTATCAGCCAAAGTCTAAGATGCAGGCCATTGTACCCAGCATGGAATAAGATGCTCCCACACGAAATGAAGAGAACTCTCAATTGATTGCATGCCCTTGTTCCATGTGGCTTATAGTCCCAAAATTGACAGGTGTCTGTTCAATTTGTTTCCTCCTTAAATTTCTCATGCTTATCCTCGTCTTTCTTGGAATCCTCTTTGCTAGGTGCCTTGATCAGGTATTTTTGGTTTTGTTGTTATTACTGGCCCTCTTGAGTCATCCGCGAAGAGGGAACTTGACTGATAAAATGCCCTCATCAGATTGTGTCGTACAATGTTTTCTTGATTGATGATTGATGAGAACATATCTAGTCCACCGCTGATGATGCCACCTTGGAGCGGGTGGTCCTAGGGTGTATAAGACAGCAAACTGAGCAAGCCATGGAGGACAAGCCAGTAAGCAACATTATTTGATGGCTTCTGCTTCAGTTTCTGCCTCCTCGTTCCTTCCTGTCCCAACTTCTTGCACTGACTTTCCCTCAGGATAGACTAGGGTATGAGATGAAATAAATCTTTTATTCCTCCGAGCTGCTTTTAATCATGTTTTTAATCACTTATCACAATAGATACCCCAACTAGGACATTATGTATCTGCCCTTATAGCAAAAGTTTATTTATTTTTAATAAATCAAACTTGCCTGAATATCAGAATGGCAAAGCTAAGCCACAAGAGGTCAGGCAGTGGTGTCACACGCCTTTAATACCAGGATTTGCGAGACAGAGGCAGATGGATCTCTGTGAGTTCAAGGCCACCCTAGACTACACAAAATCAATGCAGAAACAAATCCAGGTGGTGGTGGCTCACACCTTTAATCCCAGCACTAGAGGGAATATAAAATGGGAAGAGAGGGAGACTCTGGCTGCTTAGTCTGTGATCGCCCAGCCTTGATAGATATAAGACTGCTTTCGTGGCTTGGCTGCTATGCTTTTCTGGTTTTCGGGACCAGAATATCTGACTGGTTGAACCCCAATATCTGACTCTGGGTTTTTATTATTCATGTTACATGTCCTGATTCCTGTTTCTAGAAAGTGGTTGATTGTCTAATCATAGCTTTAAATGGATAGTATTCCTGTGCAAATAGAAAATAGCAGTAGAAACTGTAGGAAAGCCCTAGGAAGGAGTAAAAAAAAAAATAGTTTATTCCTCTGAAGCTTAAAAAAAAAAAGTCCCTTTACTCCTGATTGGATTTTGATTCCATGATATGTGTGTGAAACAGAGCTACCGTTTCTATGCAAAAATATTGAGCTTATGTGGGAAACTGGGCATCTAGTTCAGCACTGTCTCCACAGTGCCCCCTAAAGGAAACCAGCTCTTTCTTCTCCTTTCTGCATATAGGCATGTTGTTCGTCTAAAATCTCCGGTCTACTCTGCAGAGATAGAACTACCCAAAGTCCCAATACCCTCCTAGTCCAGTTCAGCTTCCTCCAGTGGACACTTCAGAGCCAGTGACCTTGTTTTCTTTTTGAAAGTGAAGTCTAAAACTCTGAGTCAAACCCGCTCCTGGGTGTGTTTTTCGGGAGCAGCCTGGAGGCACTCATGTGTGCAGCTGTCACACCTGCAGTGTCGCCGTGCCCAGTTCTAAGAATAGGAAGCCAAACTCCACATGAACACTGGGCAGAGAAACAAGGCAGGGGAACCAACGAGGCCCTGGTGCTGTGTCCTAACGCCAGGGCACACATGGTGCCCTGAACCATCCAAGGAAGGTGTGACACTGTTTACCAGGGAGAGCGGCTGCTGTTGCTGCCTGGCTCCCTACGCCCTGTCTAGCCTGTGAAATTTGATCTAAATCACAGGAGGTGAAAACATATTAGCCTGACCACAACTCACATTCCGTAGGAGGAGACAGGATTAGAACATTGCTATTCTTGCCCAGTGCTGCTAAATTTAAGTCAGTTTAACTGTTCGCTGCTGTCTTTTTTTCCCCAAAAACCAAAGGCGAGCATCATTTGGCTCAATACTAGGGAGGAGACGCTCATGTACCATCTGCACTCTCTGATTGGGGAAGGAAGACGAGAGGATAAGTGCGGCTAGTGGGCACCTTCACCGATGGCTCTTTGCCCTTCCTTACACTCAGCTAAGGAACCTGCATTCTGCATAGGACATAAAGATGAATGAGACACACTCTCGTCCTATGAGAGGCAGGCATGCCATAGACAAGGATGACAGTCCTCCATCAAATGGCATCTAGAACACTAGACAGGCTTCTCTTTCCTGCACTTTCGTACCTTGCCTTGGCTACTCCTGCATCTAGTCTAGCTTCGTTTCCTGCTAACTTATGGATTCCTAGTATTTGAAAGGGAAACTGTCTGCCTGACAGCCTTCCGCTTTCAGAAGGCTCATCCAGATCCATCACGTGAGACCCGGAAGCATCTCCCAGGAAACTTTACAGCTCTCTACGTGCGTTCTTCTGACTTAGCTTCTGTCTCCATGTATCCATCCTTACACTATTCACGCTTGCTGTTTAACCAACTTTGATTCACGTGAAATAATTTGTGTTTAATTTCACGACAATGCCTTTGTTTGAACTATTTCCAACTTCTTTCTATCATGTTGAATTCTAAATGACTTATATAAGCAACCACTTGGCTAGTGACTTGTTTCTATTGACCAGGCAGGATCTCTGATTGGCCAACATGAGGCTGGTGAAGATCCCTGGAGTTAATCGTGGCTAGGATTAGTAGCACTCAAAGCCTATACTTACAACTGTTTTCTATTTCTGATGGTATACTTGCTATACTAGTCTGAGGAAACCAGATCCTATGGTCATTTCCCTACCTCTGCTAGAAATGATAGTCTACATTGTCTTTTGTTTCCTTGCTCTGGTTTCATATACATAAGACCAGACTGTGAGTCTGAGGAATGGCCCAGAACTTAACGCTTCCCCTATACCTAGGTTTTCCTTGTCCTATGCAATGAGGAGACCCAGGACTCACATTCTTGCCTTCCTTTCTTTACTCACTCCCAACATAGGAAGGGGACACCATCTTTCTCCTGTGATGCCGTGTGCCATCACCAATGGCTTGCTACTACCAATGGCTGTTGCTGTGGGCTAACATTCAGTTAGGCCTTTTCTTCATTTCCATAAACATGACCTCTTTCCAGAGAGAATGAGGGTCAGTTAGGGAAAACGGATGAGAGATTGGAGAATCAGAGTTAAGATTGGAATTTGAAGAGGGTTCTAGCTTGGGGGAAACTTGAGAAATGACCACTTAGAATAGGATCCGAAAACCAAGTAGATATTATTTGCACAGGAAAAGAAAAACTAAAGGAAAGAATTTGAGTTTCTTGGAGTTGTCAGCAAGGAATTTGGTGATTCTAAACTGCCATAATCTGCCCCAGGAAAGAACAAATCCCTGGCCTGGCTGCCACATCCCCAGGCACCTGAAACAGGAGATGTAACTCCCAACATACTGAAAGTGCATCAACTCAAATACTCTTTTCTTTCCATGGAAAAATTACAGCAAAGAGATTAGGGGCATGATTTAGGGCATTTCGGAGGAAAATAAGCACCCGCTACAATAAATAACCGTGAAATAGTGTAATAACATCTAAAAATACTCTTGTGGATTGGAAAAATGGGAAGACTCTTTTGTTACCATGCTTGATTTTTTTCACAGAACATTAAATGAACAATTAGAAATTTCTGCCGCTAATTTGGGATTTGGAGTGGCTCACTGAATGCCCCTGTGCTTGCTGCCTTAACTACAACTCCATGGCTTTCTCTGAAAAAAGAATAGAGGGCTTCTCTTGCATATTCTGAAGGGAATAAAATAACAAAGGTGCGTTTTTTTAGAAAACATGACTATAGTGGTTAAACATTTTATTTTCACATATAATCCCTTTATCCAATAAGTGTGTATGATCCTCTTTATAACTCCCCTACGTACATATATGTGGACTCATAAAAACCGTATAATAAGAAGTAGGAACAGCTCTAAGAACAGTTTCAAAGTGGCAAATGTTAGGGCCACAGGACAGACCATATACACTCAATAATACAGAACACTTTTTAAATAATCCAATAGCACATTAGGTCAAGATAAGTTACATACTAAGTGTCAAAATATAGAAGAGGTGCCATCGATATTTTCCCCAATATGTCATTGACAACACTTTTCCCAACTCGATATTTGATATATCTCCTTTGATAACCTCTAATATCCCACAACATTATCTCTGTGACATTGTTGACATTTTTTTTTTACCAGTTGTTGTCACTTCTGGCTGGGAAATTCTGTTCCCAAGTCTCATGTGCAGTTCATTGTACCTAGTTGGGACTGAGGCAGCCCAAATTTTTCCAAGGTTCACCAGGGACAAGCAGCATGATTAAGCAAGTAAAGTCACCTGCTGCCAAGCCTGATGACCTGAGGTTGATCCCGGCAGCCACACTGTAGAGAGAGAAAACTGACTCCCACAGGTTGCCCTCTTACCTCCATAGGCATGCACACAGAAATAAATAAACAATAATTAAATAACTATGATATGACTTTAAAATAAACTCACAAATAAATGAAAAGGCCCTCCAGGCCAATCCAATGTGTTGGAAGACAAAATGCTAAAGCTGGGGTTTCCAATTCTCCAGGTGGAAAGAGTTAAAAATCGTTGATGTCTAAGGTATCACTACTATTCCTGGACCTGTAGGTCCTATAGGTTTGTCACTGAAAACCCAGTGCACAGCTCACCATGATGTTAGAAGCTGCCAGCTCTCAGAGGCATTCTGCATTCACCATTACACATTTGAATGGGCCGACCATAACAGTAGTGCCTCAAGGTAGAACATTTTTGAGAAAGAATCCTACAGTCTAACCAGGCAAACTAATATATTCATCCTCATTGCAGAGATTCCTTGCTGGGAAAACTTGCCCTTTGGACAGAATATTTTTCTCATTTTAAAATGGGAATAACGACAGATTGCAAATAGACTGAAATGAGGGCATTTTTTATGAGAGACTTCTATACACTTGAAAATGTAAAATATAAACTTAAAATACTCCTAACTGAGCCAAACACTTGCCACGAAAGAGCCTGGGATGCTTGCCACCGACTTTTGCCTGAGCAGCGTGTAGTGGGGAGTTATGTTGCAGAGGTCCATCACTGCTAAAGTGCTGGGCCTAGGTGACTGTTGAGTGCTCAGCCATATAGGGAAGATAATATCACCCTCTCCAAAAGTCAGAGGACATCGCAGAAGATGAGAGGCAGAGCAAGTACTAAGAGCCAGAGGATAGCGTAGAATGGTGTGGAATGCTGTCTGTAAGACACGGCATGGGTGTTACAGTCTTGAACTCACGACTAATGTTCACTCACAGAAGACTGGTGCCACACTGAACCCATCAGCATCCTTCTATAGAAAAGGAGGGATTCAAAATGTCCCATCAATTAATGGTTGCTGGGGGAACATGTCTTGATAAAACCCATTATTATACATAATGAATATATTTCTAGTAGAAATATTTTTTAAAGAAGTTGCGATACTAAGGAAGGTCAGAAAATGAGAAATGGCAATGGTTGCTCTGAAAGCAGTCCCCACTGAGAATCTGGGCTTAAGGTGAGCTGAAGAAAGAAATCCACAATCAACGCTGCTTGTTTGGTAATGCCATCACTATCATTGACTTACGACTCTTCCGGTAACCCATGAGGCAATAGGGCCAGTCTAAGAGGAATGGCTATGACAAGAAGCAGAAGAGCATCATGAAAAGAGAGAGAAAGGGATAGCCGTTCACCATTTACAAATATGAATGGATTCGTTAGAATAGACTATCCCACTGCATCTCGGGACCATGGCTTGCAGGATAACACGTGAAGGGCGTTCTTTATCTGGGAATCCTACTTAATACCATAGCATAATAGATATCAACTCTGCCACATCCTGCATCATTGCCACCTAACCGGGATAGTGAGACATGAAGAAAAGTCAAGCACATCAACACACAGAAAAGCTGGGATTCGGTGGATTAGGCTTTCTGACGGAGAAGCCACAGCACCCTTGAAACATATGTTTATATGTACAGATTAACAAAGAGATGGGGTTGTTCCATACATTGAAGAAGAATGTGGGTTTACAGTATACTGTTGAAACAAGTACCTAGGTTTAGCTAACTTAGAAGCAGTCTCTGTGGGGGACCAGTCTTCAGCCTGTTAATAGTTGGGGGCAGAAAACTACTTGTACATCTGCACACACTATCCACATTCACATGAAGATCAGGAGGGAATAGTTTGTTGTTTTTCTGAACCTAACCTGGGGGAGACTTTGCCATTCCCAGAGGACTGAGGCATTAGGGTCTTTGGCATGGCCATGCTCACATCAACAATACACATTCACTTGAGACTCTCTCGCATTCCTACAGAGTCCGGGCTCGAGGCCTAATAACTAACCCCCACAGTCTCCTCTTCTGTGGCCCCATCTTTTGAGAGTATTTTCTTCCTCCCATGGCCGTGCACATTCTCAGCCATATGGCACTCTCCTTACCTTGTAACCAGAGAGTAGAATCTCTCCCAAGACATCTAAATCATTTATTTGCAGACCTAAAATATTTTTTTTTTGTAGACTAAACCCGGATTAAGTTAAGCTTTTTCCCTTTTTTCCAATACAAGGGAAGTAATTGAGAGAAGAGCCGAGTGTTATTGCAGACGCAGTGGAGTCACTGTCCTGGAATGCGGAAGTGCAGCAGTGGACACAGAAGCACGAAGAATGCCAAGGAGCTGGCTGATGCTTTCATAGCTGAGGCCAGAGAGGGAGGGAACGGTGCCCTCTCTTCGCCTTATCAGAGGGATAGGAGACAGATGGAAGGATGACCGTGGGGTTGAGCTTCATGCACCATGACAATAGATTCCTTACAGAGAAGAGGTATCTGTGTCCCTTGTGAGGAGAGCCAGAGTCTATAGATAGAATGGTTGACACTCCACCTGCCTGGTTCTTGAGTGTCTGTGTCTGAGTCGTAAAGGAGTTTAGTAACTATGAGTAGTTTGTCAGCAAAAGCTAGAGAGAAACCAATCACTATGCTTTGTAAATAATCAGTCTTTCCTAAATAAAATATTCCCAATCTCACACGAAACATGGCACTAAGACTTTTCTGGGATACCCTACTCCATAATTGTTAGTGTACTGGACACCAAACTTCAGCTTTTGGATGTAGAGAATGAAGTAGGAGAGGTAACTAAAAGTCCAGTTGCCCCAAGACCTGGCTATGAGGTGCTTTACCTACCCTGGTTCTACAACCAGGAGAGGGCTGAGATGAAGTGGGGCACACTGTCACAACCTCTTCACCACGGAGTTGTTCAATGTAATGAAACTGGTCAACCGCTTGCTCTAACTAACCCCAAACTCTAACTCAAACAAAAGCCATGTGGGCATGTATCCGCATCAAAAATCACAGGATGAAAAGACCCATTGCCTCCTCCTCTCACACCTCTCTTCTAGGAACCCTCATAGGTTCCTTTGGTTGTTCGTGAAGTGAGTATGTTGCAAAATTTGAATTTCACTATCTAGACTTGGAGTCTTTTGACAGCAAAATAGGGTTAACAAAGCTAACTGGATTCAGTCGTCCAGCTCAGTGGACTTCTGCAAGAGAGCTGCTGACGATGTTGTGATGTGTGGCAGGAGGAAGGCTTCCAGAGTCATAAACATGATGTCAGCTCAGGCTAGGGTTGTTTTTATTTCCCCTCCTTATTCTTTTTCTCCTTGTTCTTTTCTCGTTTCCTACCTCCTATATCTCAGTTCCTCACAACACAAAAAAACCACATGCATACACATGCCTTGATGGCAGTTTAATGGCATTTCCTTGCCCACTTTCAATCCACCCAAATTACTAGATTCTATTGCCCTGTGCAAAGGTGCCAACGAGCTTTCTGGTACCACCCAGCAATTCACTGTGGTCATGATGGTCAGATGAGGTTGTGCTTGGGCACGGCTTGTCTCACAAACTCCCTTTGCTTATTGCTTTCTACCATTGTAGTAATGACTCCTTTGGTGCTGCAAACCAAGCCAAGGGATGGAAAGGGGATGGATTCCATGCTAAATGCGAAAAGGAGAAAGGAAAACAGCATTCATTTTCAAATCATAAGGCAAGCAAAAACATGGGCAGGAACCAGTCATTAAAGACATTGTTTTTATAGGACTCATGGCAACTTCAATTTCACTTTATGTATAAAAGACAGTAATTTTAATTGACTAGAAACCAAACACACCACGCAGCAAGCGCTTGTGTTTCCTTGGGAAAATTTTTCAAAGCTTTATTTTTAAATTATGCGTGTCTCTGCGTTAGTATGCACACACGCATACATATAATAGTGGGGCCAAAAGAGGGTATCAGACCCTGAGCTGCCCAGCATGCATGCTGGGAACCTAATGTGTCTTTGGCAGGAGCAGTATATGCTCTTAATCCCAAAACATCTCTCCAGCCCCTTGCTTTAATTTTTAATTGCAAATCCATTCAGTCCTTAAGACACGTTCTGTGATTTGGAAATGTTGTATTTTGACCACTGCAAGATGTTCTTGCAAACCCCAAGTGTGAGTTGACTGAACTGCCCAGCTAGAATAGGGAAGGACTCGACTCCACTCCTTTCCCTGCCGAGTTGAGCCTTCCCCAAACCTTCTCTTCTTCAAGTGTAACCTCCTTCTCAGTCCCAGGTTGGTCAGCCCCCTTCTCAGACCTCATCTCATATTCCCCCCCTGTTGCCGTTTTCCCTCGTTTCCTCCGTTTTGTTTTCCCAAGTTTTAATTCTATAAATTTTTTATTGCTAGGAATAGTAGACAACTGCACATAAATAAATAAAATGTAAATTCCATCCTATACATTGACGAGCAGAAATACAGTAGCACAAATAAATATTGGTGATTATGGTCATGGTGACAGTCAATGAAAAATGTCAAACAAGAAAGGGAGGGATCTGGGTGCTTTCCTGAGACAGACTCATCACATCAGTGCTCAGAGACTGCTCTCTGTCACAGTGCTTCCTGTCTCCTTAGAGCTTGAGTGACAGCTGCCAACCACGTAGTTAGACAACAGATTGCAGAACAATATTCTTATTCCATATGCCATGCAAACACTGATTCAGACACTAAAGGAGGCAAAAAAAATAAAATAAAAGATAACTTTGGTTTTATTCTGCCACTACAATAGATCTCACCCTCTAGAGCAATGGTTCTCAACCATCCTAGTCTGCGACCTTTAATACAGTTCCTCATGTTGGGGTGACCCCCCCACCATAAAATTATTTTATTGCTGCTTCATAGCTGTAATTTGTTACTGTTATGAATGTTAATGTAATCTGATAGGTGATCCGCCAGAGGAGTAGTGACCCACAAATCGAGAAACACTGTTCCAAAGGATTGGAAACTAGAAACCTAAGTTCTTAAGGGCTTTTAAAGCACTGAAGAAACCATGCTATGCTTTCTAACCCTGACCCTAAGGATTTCTCCGTTGTGAAAAAGAGAATCGGCAAAGCATTGATCCTGTAGTTTGATAATCATTGCAGCCTTGAGTAGTGTGAGCAGTGGGGAGAGGATCTTCATGATGAAATGAGCTGTCAGCTTCCTGTAGTACCTGCTTCCTTAATAGAGTTGTTCAGATTGAGAGAAGTTTTGGTTTGGATTTTTTTGTCTTTTAGAGTCAAGTTTAAACATATCTTAAACTTAAATTTGTTTTAAAGTTTACATCACAACAGAACTGTGCACATTTGAGAGATAACTGTGTTGGTTTGATTAGTGTGTGGACATTGTGAAACATTTAAACTAAACTAAACAAGTCTATTCAAATCCCATTCTTTAATGATGTTTCAAAATCACTTCTTGTAGCTTTTGAAATGGAAAATAATTGCTGCTAGCTAAGGAATCAGAAGCCATCTTGCTTAGACAAAAAACGAATATTGGATTTGGGGATATCCGAGGCATCCAGAATTTTCAGGACAGGGCATTGAAGCAGTGTGCTCAGAGAAACGTAGATAAAGGTCTCCATAACTGAGTGTGTGTATTGGGTGTGTGTACAGAGAATTTTCAGGACAGACATTGAAGCGGTGTGTTCAGAGAAATGTAGATAAAGGTCTCCAGAACTGAGTGTGTGTGCAGAGTCTCTGATAAAGCAACTCCGGGAAGAAAGCAGTAATGAGGCACAACAGCCTGAACAACTCCTGGAACTGGAGGACATCCGAAGATAATCAGATTCCTCCTAGTCAGTGCAGAGAGCCCACACTGAACCCTTTGGCACTTATGATGAGCATAGAAGGCCACACCTTTATGCCTCACAAAATGTAGACACAGGCTTTGAATGGATGTATAAATCTAATTTGTAAGGAACTTAACTGTATGATGCAAGTTTCCACATCATTAAAGGAAAGAAAAATACTAAGGTCTCAGTAAACTATAAGTGATATAACATATTGAATATAGATCAAATCCAAAAATTGATAATAATACTATGAATAGGAGCAATCTACAAATGAATGAATGCATTTTCATTGCAATGGCTTCCATTGGGTTGCTAAGTAAGAGTCTCTCTTACCACAAGCATAAAATTAGCATAAAGAAAAGTTAAAAGTCACATGTACTGAATACATCATACATATACATACTGAATACAAATACAGGTTGAGGAAAGTGATTAATAATTCAGAGATATTATGACACCTAAATACCAAAGAATATTCATGATGTCTCCATGAGGTATGTGAGGATCATCTTTGCCATGAGTTGAGATACTGATACCTTCATATTCCTTTTCTTCAAGGCAGAAGTTGGAACTCTCTTCCTGCAAAATAAAATAAAATAAAAATAAACCAAAAAAAAAAAAACTTTAGGAATGGGGTTCAGGCATGTAACTTTGGTACTGGTGATCAGAGCTACCAAATCTGAAAGGCTTAGATTTGCAGTCGAGAGGGTACTCAGCTCCCACCTTTCAGTGAATGAGGCAGAAGAGCCACTTGTCTGTTGAGTCCAAGAATGAAGAAGCTGTGCCATCCAGCCACAACCATTTCTTTGCTGTTGGTGGGTCTGGGTCTGGGCTGAGCTCAGTAGCACACACGTTTTCCTAAGGCAGCCTTTGACACAATGCCTAGTACATAGCTTCCTCTCTGGTTATCTGGGTCTCCTGGGAAGCTGGTGAGGCTCCTAATTTCTTCTAATAACTTTCTTTTCTAGTTAAATTGAATTCCAGTGCCGGGCGGTGGTGGCGCACACCTTTAATCCCAGCACTTGGGAGGCAGAGGCAGGCGGATCTCTGTGAGTTCGAGACCAGCCTGGTCTACAAGAGCTAGTTCCAGGACAGGCTCCAAAACCACAGAGAAACCCTGTCTCGAAAAACCAAAAAAAAAAAAAATTTGAATTCCAGTTCTGCTACAGAGAACCCTGCCCAAGTGTGATACTCCAACAGTCTTCCAGAGTCTCTGTCTCCTGTAAATCTCAGAATGTTCTAGATTAGGGAGAAATTCCTTTTTAAAAATCCCTCCTGCCAATATTTTTGCATCTATATATTTAATTTGACATTCAAATGATTTTATATGATTAATAGGAGGGCGGAACTCATTTTCTTACATATAAAAACATGAGGAATATCCTATTATACAATATACACAGGGTTGTGGCTTCATGCTTAGGGATGGGCCAACCCCACAGCTCTTGAACCATGAAAATGTTTCCAAATACCTTTCACTGGGCTTTTAGTTTGTCAACTCCTCAGTTACACTGGGTAATTTAGAGATGAGATATTCAATCCATATGTTTCTAATTTGTGTTGAGTCAACTCATTCAGATGAACCTCCAGGATGGTAGAACTGTGGTCCAGGCAGCCAATGTCTCTTAATGAATTTTCTTGCTTGTTGTACAATCTTGCCAGGAGTACCTCAGAGCCCAAAGAGCTGAAATTAGTTTAGACCTTGGCTCAATTATTTTCCTTTACCACAATATAAATTTCCCATCAAATTGAGTCATGCTGACATACTCTGCATTTCTGGTTTCCTTATTGTCTCATTTTTCAACTTCAGTACCACTGAAACACAATGAGTTGAAGGCATTCCTGCAGCGCTGACAAAGGTCTGGGCGCATCCTTCCTGATTTAAAGTTTCCATGATGAAGAAACGCTAGCATTGGCCAAGTCCAACCTTTCCCACCTCCTAAGGCTCATTTACTTCGGATTTACCCTAAGGGATACAGAGAATGCCAAAGTCATGGGAAAAAAAGTATTGAGATCTTTAAAGTTCTTGGCTGAATGTTCCAACATCTCTTAGCAATGATCATATTTTTAAAAGTCAATCCATTTCACCAAATTAATCTCGGCTGAAGAGCACCTGTTCATTGAGTATGGGAACGTAATTTGCAGTCTGCATTTTACACTGCAAAAACTCATCATTGCTACCTTGACCTATGTCTGTCCCAAAAGCTGTGTGCTCATGCCGTGATAGTTCACACCCTCAGCAAAGATATTAGAATGGATATTTGGGGATGACATCATAATTTAAGGCAGAAATGAAATGCCTGACAATTCCTTTTTATGGGAATTTCATTTTCAATAAAAATGAGCCAAGTTTCTAAAAAAGTGTACTTATTGTGCCAAGATAAGCCTCCCAACAGATATTGTACATAACCCTTCCCTTTCGTTCTGTTTATATCTCTGTTGAACTAAGCCCAATTCCTCATTTCTGCTGGGTCTTTCCTAAGGCCTATGCACAGTTGTTAGTGCTACTTAAAGCATACTCACTATTCTTTACTAACCCTACAAGCAGACACAAGCTATTGCTAACTGGCTCCTTCTTTTCCTTGGGACCTACAGAGAGCTTTTCACCCAACTCTCAATAGAAATTCTCCCTCCTAGCAACTTTAGCCTTCCTTGTACATCATAATTTTTATTCAACTACTTATTTGATTATTTTTTATTTACTTGTTCCTTTGAGAGTGTAAACCACACCTGATTGGTTCACCATTGCACACCTAGTACTTTTAGCAAAGGGCCTGGAATATGTGGGGGATATTCCACCAACTCCACTGAGAGAGTTGCCTATTCACATGGCAATATGGATATCATTTTAATATATTAATAGAAAATGTGTTTATATCAAAGGGTTGTGCTCATTAAGAAAACACATAGCTGTCCTTCCTCATAAATAGTTATTCCTTTGCAGATTAGTATATGCAGGAATTTCCTGGCAATCTCTGTAGACACGGCTGTGAACTTGTGCCAAACAGCAAAGGTCACAGGACCTTCTTCCACTGAATTCGCTTGTGCTTACATTAGGTCCAGTCCAAAGCAAGAGGAATGGAAGCAGTTGTTCATCTTTGAATTTTTTTTGATGTAGTAAATAACCCATTGTATTCTCTGCTTAAATTAATCATCCCTGAGCACTTTATCTCTGTTTCTTGTTAGCTATGATTCCCAGAAGTGAATAAGTTTCCAATATTCAGTGCATAAACTGAGATAGAGTGGAAAAACTTAAGAGTTCATGCAAGGATTCAAAACTTTATGCCTTTTAGGTTGACCTGCATTCCTTCGGTCTCCTGATAAAAACGCTAAGCATGTCTAACAGAATGAAAATGTAAGGCATGCCTGTAAGTTCCATGGGGCTAGGAACTGCTAAAGCCAGTTCCAGTGAAGCATGGGCCAAACAGGAATCAGAGCCTGTATGTCTTTCCCTCTGGCCCTTTGAAAGACCATCTAAAAAAGAAACTTTTTACTCAGTGGCCTTTACTTAGCAGCCATTATTCCTCAGTAGAATTGTCATTCAGTTGCTTTGAGTGAGGCAGTCTTTGGCATAAGTAACTAGGCTGACTAGTTACCTGATGCGAAAGTACAACCAGACTAGAGTGCCTTCGGGGGAGTGTTGAGGCCACAATGGGAAAAGAATCCTATCTTAGATCTTTTCTGTTTTACTTTTAAAAGGCAGCAAAGACACAACACTTTTGGTTATATAAATGAGACTTTCTCAGAATGGGAACTTAGTGCATGGAAATCAATATAGAGAAGTTGCCAGGCGGTGATGGCGCACACCTTTAATCCAGGCACTCGGGAGGCAGAGGCAGGCAGATCTCTGTGAGTTCAAAGCCAGCCTGGTCTACAAGAACTAGTTCCTTTGCCTGAAGAGTTCTTTATTTCTCAGCTCCTATCAACTCATCTTACTCCTGACTTATTACTGGCTGGTGACAGAGACTAGACACAGGTTCCCAAGGCTCATCTTTTGGGGAAGTCACATGAGCTGTGCTTAATTTCTTCCACTTCTTCTTGCATTACCTATTTCTACATACATATTTATATATAGGAAGCTATACCGGAGCAAATCAGTACCTGTTACAAGAGCCAATTGTTAAGGTATTACTTTTATGAACTACACTAGCTTGAAATCACCTATGCAAAAATATTTACGCCACATACATTGGCACGTGCTTTTATGGAGCATGACATCTACTGGAAGAGACAGAAAAAAAACATGAACAAGGCAGAACTAAAATAGTTTGACATTAATATACAACTTGCCTCCCTGTCATAAAAAAGGCAGAGAAAAGAGAAACTTTTTTTTCTTCTCTTACTCCATGATTTATCTTTCTGGGTTTGATAATCTCTAATAAACATGATGATACCCTTCTTACAGTATACAGTAGTCTTTGTTTGAGGATGGTAGAGCCAGTGAGAGATGCTAGCTGGGGAAGGAAAGGGGTGTGTGTCTGGAAGAGGTAAGTCAGAGCTAGGAGGGTGTGCATCATCTATAGCATGGACTAAGGATGGTCCACTTCTCCTGTTACTATGAACAATTGTGCTCCTGCGAAGGCGCTGAGAAAGGGAAAAGCTGCTGAGGGAATGGGACCCAGAAGGTGGAAAGGCAGTGTCAGCTGAGTAGTGGAGCCAAAAATGAACTGTGCAAACTCCCAGAAAGCAAAGCACACGCAGCAACATGGCAAAGAGTTCGGCATGCTCTGGGCCTTGTTTCCACTGCTGCATGCGCTCTCATAGTCTCAGGACACCCAGAAGTCCTGAGCAATAGCTAAGGAACTCCCCCTTCCCTCTGCCTTGTGGTTGGAGTTTTCTCTTGTCCAAGAGACATTTGCAGCAAGCTAGCCCATGAACCTTGGTGCTCAGTAACCTCAAGAAAGAGGATCAGATGCTAGATACTGATAAGATCCATCATTTTCCTGGCCCTTGATTCCTCTCCCATCCACTCTAAAAGGACAGGACAATAGACTACTATCTTGGCCCTATTCTGTTTCACTTTTTTAAGACACTAAAGGGCACCATAATTTTTGGTTGAATAGGTCAGACTCCCTTAAAATGGAAATTCAGTTATTATAGCTAGCATATTTCAAATACGTTTCCAAGTGGCGAATATATTGAAGGCAAGAAAAATCCAATCTTTCTGTAATTGCATGCTCGCTTCAAAGGTAGAATGCTAAATGCCTCAGCTGTCAGTTTAGTGGGGTGTAAATACACCTAAATCATGAAACAGACCTCTTGCTTAGGAAATTCCCGTCTTTGGAAGTTCACTGATACTCTGAGTTTCTTTTTCATCTGACTGATTCCCCTGTGAGCTCCATCATCTAAATTCCAAACAGAAAGGGATCCCTTTCGTCAGCATGTTGATTGAGTTTAGCATCTGAAGAAAGCTGCTTCTGCTAGAACTACCACCCTGATAGATTAGGACATTTTCTGCTGTCTTCTGCTGATTGCCATACACTTTTGAAGAAAAAGATTCTATTGTCTGTTTAAGATTTTGGATTTAAGAAATCTACTCTGTGGGACTTGGGAGATGGCTCTGTTGGTAAGTACTTGCCTCATAAGTGTGAGGACCAAAGTTTGTGCTGTAGGAGCCTGCTTGTTTGTTCCTGGCTGCCCAGACCACGAAATAAACACACAGGAACTGTATTATTTGTAATACTGTTTGGCCAATAGCTTAAGCATATATCTAGCTTACGCTTATATACTAAATTAACCCATCTCCATTAATCTGTGTATTGCCACGTGGCTGTGGCTTACTGGGTAAAGTTCCAGCGCATCTGTCCCCGGCGGAGGCTACATGGTTTCTCCGTACTCTGCCTTCTTTTCCCCAGCATTCAGTTCAGTTTTTCCCACCTAACTCTGTTCTGCCCTGCTCTGCTCAAAGCAGTTTCTTTATTCATTAGCCAGTAAAAGCAACACATAAACAGAAGGACTTCCCACATCACGTTTGGACTCCCAATATGCAGGCAAAAATCATGCACAGTGTGCAGCTGCATGTGCCTGTGAGCCCAGCTCTGGGAGGTAGAGATGAGGCTTGTTGACCAGTCAGTCTACCCAAAGCAGTAAACTCTAGGTTCAGTGACTATGAAGAAGAGGGGAAAGAAGAGGAGGAAGAGAAGGAGAAAAAGGAAGAGGAGAAGAAGGAAAGAAAGAACAGAAAGAGGGAAGGAGGGAGAGAGGGAGGGACGGAAGAAGGAGGAAGGAAGGGAGGAAGGATGGAAGGAGAACTAGAATGACTGAGGAAGAATTCCCAGTATCAATCTCAAGATACACCTGTGCTACACTACAAGCACATATACCCACAAAGTGATTTTTTTTCTTTTAAAATGAAATGTACTTTAAGACTTTATTAAGATCCACCTGTTTAGGCAGGTGGATCTCTGTGAGTTTGAGGCCTATGTTCTGAGTTCCAGGACAGATAGGGCTATGTTGGGAGATCCTGTCTCAAAAAAAAAAAGTCCTTTAAGGATGCTGTTATTTAAACCTTAGCTATCTCCAAATCTCCAACAGTATCTTGGCTACATTGGTGAAATGACATTGCATTGCTCGGCTGAGCATAGGAAAGATGTTAGAAGCAGGGGACATTTCCCTAACATGGAAGAAGACGTGGCTTGAACTCATCTTTCCCATTCCTGCTTTCTCTCACCTGTCACTCTCCTCTGGCCTTCTAGCTAAATAAAGTGCACAGAGAATCACTCTCTCAAGCACCCATCGCCAGAGTATGACCCAGGAGTCACTTTCCCTCCCGATCCTCACAGGGCCTAGCAATGCCTCCACTTCAGTGAGCACAGACTTTCTTCCAGCAATGAAAACTGCCACTCTAGTTCTCATTTGCCAGCGCCTGCATGACTTGGACACCCCTCTTCACTGGTCCCTGCCCCTGTCAGATACCCATGAAGGTCAGAAGGAATGCCAGCAATGCAGATAAGTCCCCGATAACCGGCAGCTGAATGAATGCAGTCACATTACCAGGAAGGCTGCTATCAAAGTGAGCGAAGGGTTCCTGAAAGACTTGGCTGCAGTGGCCTCAACTTACAGCACCTTCCCCTGAGCCAAGCAGGCTGGCATGTCCTATCTAAAGTCTCCTAGGAATGAGACAGTCCCTCTGATCTTTGTGACAACTGCTTGACGTGGCAAAGCCATCCCCAGTGGCTGCTGGGAAGGGGGGCAGTCATGTATTTTCACCCACAGGAATGGATTCAAATGGCTGTGAGGGAAATCCTGACTCAAGTGGCGGGGGGCATTGAAGAACTTATTGGCCTCTTGTGTGGGTGGATCTATTGACTGGTTTTATACTCAGAACTTCATAGTCAAATGAGTCTCTTAGATCAACAGGTAAGGCACTTTCTAACCTGAATACTTCGGAACTATCCTTGCCTACTACCTATTTTCAAGATGGCGAGGACCCAGGATGAGTTCACAAACAGAACCCGGGGAGAGTGGGCTTCCATCTTTTCTCTGGACTCCATCCACCTCTGACGTCTGAGCAGCTTGCTTATTGGTTGGATTCGGTGCTCACTCTCCGCGAGCTTCTCAACCCCATGGCCGACCTCAGTTACAATTTGATCTTTCTTTCACCCTCGACTGTGATTTTAGAACAGCTGGTGTCCTCCCGAGCCCGACTAGTAGTTGGTCACAAGGCTGGCTCTGGGACATTAGCTTCCCAGTCCTGTAAAAAGAACAATGGGGTTTCCAGGAAAAGCTGAGCAGGTGAGTCATGAGGCACTTCGCGTGACATGGCATCCTACTTGTGTGCGGAATGTATTTTTGTGTAAAAATGAGTGTGAATATTTTGAGTAAAGAAAAAAATAGGGAATGGTGAGCGCTTCCTTCCAATAGCAACCATCATTCAGGACTCTTAATGCTTTCACACTCTATTAAGAAAAGTGAAGTTCGTGTTTCAGAACACTCGGTTTAGAGTCAGTACAGTGTTCCTAAACCCCAAAGTGGTCTGTCTCCATCATTAACTAAAGCCTAGAGGGAGAGGCGTTTAACGGTATACTCTGCCCAGCTTGCTGAGAAGCTGGGTTCTAAGCCAGCTCTTTCCACCGAGGCCTTTCACAATAGCCCCTTTACCTACATTTCCTATCGTTTCCAGGTTTTAATTTAGAAGCCCTATGATATATTTGACATAAATGCCAAGGAGATTGTACGTAATTACTGATTATTGGCAGCAACCCAGATGTGAGGCAATTATACATCTAGACAAAGTCGATAATTGGGCTGATAATGAACCTGAAACAGAAACACTCTTACTCTGTGCCTCCTGGAGCTGAAAGGAAAGGCTTCTGAGTCGTTTACACAAGGTATTGAACGGCTTTCTGCCATGAAAGCCTGCTAGCCATACCAAAAGGAACTACTGCAGCTCTTTAGGCTATCAAGGGTCTAATATGAGCGCATTCTCCAGAAAAGTCCAAGGAATTATTAGTATAAAATCATTCATGAAATGTTTAAAATTTGTGTGGGAATGTACAACTACGTTATGCATAGTTCTAACTCTGGGTCATGGTCAAAAACGTGGGAAAGACAGTGGCCCAGTGAGCAAACAGACATTGACCTTTCAAAGATAATTAGTGGAATGTTTTTTCAAAAATAGGCTCTGTTTTAGCCCCCTAAATCTCTTTGTATTCTACAGAAATCCGTTCTGAGTGAGTGTCAAAACCCAGCAAACTATTAATAAGTTCAGCTTCTCCTTCACCCCTCCGATCACTGCAAACACTGCAAATTTGACCTCTTGACATGGTGACAATTCAACCTCTCCACTTCCATGGCCACCAGGCCAGATCAGGCCTTCTGTCTTTCCCATGGCAGCTCTCTTAATTGAACCAAAAAGAGTCAGACAAAATGAATATGTCAGACAGTCTGAGACACACATAAAAATATCAGTCACCACAGGCAAAACACCCGAAAATGTAGATTTCGTTTGTTAGCTTATTCTGACAGTTCAGTACCTTACAGCGGGCAGTTTAATACATAACAGAAAGCTGGGGAGCCCAAGAGCAAGGCACTTACAGGCTGATTGTCCGGCGAGGGCTTGATGTCTAGTTTGTAGATGGTAGCCTCTAGCAAGTCTCTGGCATTGTGAAGAAGCAAGCTTCCAGAGGCTGTGTTGGTAAGGACACCAATCCAGTCTCATGCTCTAAGAATGCCCCCAAAGGTACCACCTCTTAATACCATCTTGTGGAGAGGAGAGAAATTCACCACAGAAACACAGTCTGACATAGTCCATGGTGACATGGAGGCTGAGAGGAATTTTCTGACTGTGTATCTCTGCTGGATTGGATGGATTTGGAGAGTATGCTTAAAGCTTTTAGACATTATCCAAAACCCAGCCCTACATTTCATAGTCAGAGGAATGGCAAATGAGTCACTGGTTTACATCTGAACTCTGCAGGTGATCTAGGTGAGCGTCACTTACCCAGCTCCTGACCATAAGTAGCACCCGTGAAAGCCATTACTGGAAAGATTACCAGGGATTTGGATTTGCCCAAGTGCTAATGATCTATTAATTGCCTTTTTGCCGCCACCCTATGCGTGTTTAACTTCCTCGAAGGGCTCGGCTGGGGTTTCTACAAATACAAACCAACATTTACCCAGAACTCAGACAACATATGTGATCCTGCTTTCTGCCATCAGATGAATACAGACAGTTAACAAGGACCAAGACTTGATTTTATTTCTATTGAGCTTGTTCATGCGAATCTGACTCAAAGTCTCAAACAGGTTGGGCAGACTCTTCCTAGCAATATCACCCAGGCCCCAACCTCTTGAGCTAGATGGTGGTCTCTTCATTTATCTCAAGCTGGCCATGCACTCATAATCTTGTCTCGGTCTCCTGAGGCCCAAGGACACAGGCATGCTCTTCATGCCCCATGCCATCAAATTGTAACTTATAGACTAGTAGATGTCCATTCTGGGGAAATGGAAACGAGCTGCCAGTAACCATGGTGCTGTCTGAGTTCATGTTTGTGCTTGAAGAGGGCAAAACCTGCTGTTTGTCAGTGATTGCCTTGAAAAAATCATGAGCGATTTGGGCAGGGAATAGAGTTATTTATGAAATAAATTAGACTGTTTTACATAAAGCACAAGATAAAACAAAAGCTGTCTAACAATCAGATGGTTTTGTTTTTGCTTTTGGCTTCAGGATTTCTTCACTAGAGGCTTCAGGTTCTTACTCATTTATATTGGTAGGCTTTTTCAGACTTGTGGAATAAAAGATTCTGCAGCTCCTTTGAAATTATATTCAGGACAATGAAATCACAAAAAATATCCAGCTTCTTTGCCATGATACTGCTGTGCACTGGAGACACCGGTCTTTGCCTGGCAAGGGCCTGCTCCCAGCTGCTCTATCTGCGGAGCAGACAGAAGGGCTCTGTGTGGATGAAGAGGAGCCAGACACAACTGTACCAAGCCAGTGGAAGCAGAAGCAGGCATCAGGGGTCTGGACATCTGAGGAGAAAGTTGAAAATGAGCCAATGTATGAAACGTTGGGAGGTGTTTTAAAGGGCTCTGAAAACATCAAAAGCTAGGCATTAGAAGAAAAAGAATCAAGAAATAAAACTGCCATTTTTTATAGGCCTTTTGGGCTCTCTCCCAATTCCATTGAGCCTAGAAATACTTAGTCGGGCTAAAGCTATTCATAATATAAAAATAAAGAAGACATACTTTAAAGAAGAGAAAATGAATGGAAAAGTAAAGCTTTGGAAGAATGCAACCTTTGATAAGTTCTAACTTAGAGTTGATCTGATTTGCCATTGTTTGGCAGTGTTTCTACCTGGTGAGGATTAGACAGTGAGACCAATGGTCCTGCAGACCCTGAGGAACTAATATCATCTTTGTGGGCAGCTTTGTTTGTGTAGGGAAACCTGAAAGGTGGTAAAGAGGGCAGAGAAGAATTCAATTTGAGCCACAGTTATCTTTGTGCATACGAGTTGCGCACTTGTTGAGATAGACCCAAGGTGGTGGTTAAATGGGGTCCTTCCTGCAGTCTCAGCCCTTGTCGAGAGGTCTTTTTCAGAGTTTCTGAGACATCATGTTAGTTGATGTTTTTGTCATCTCTCCTGGGACTTCCTAAGGTGTCTCACCTCACCTTGTATAGAAAACACTACAAAATTTAAATTTTCACTAAAACAGTTTTTAAAGATTTACTCTAATTATAATCAATCAAGTTATTAGTTAGGATTCCCGGGACTCAGTAGCGGCATTCAGGTCTAGCACGTGTGAGGAGCTGTTCTGAAGGCTGAGTACCAGCCACAACCAAGCAATTACATACCTGAACCACACTAACCATATTGAAAGTGCTTGTAGCAAGCTCAGTATCTTCTGCACTGTAGAATCTGCAACTTTCCAGCGCTAGGTTCTCCATATCTGTAAAGTAGAGCATACTGTGTGGTGCGGATATGAAACTCGGCTGCTTAGAGTAAGTCAGTTGTTGTCAATAGTACAATTTTCTTTCTTCAAGATTTCCTGATGGGGCTGGAGAGATGGCTCAGAGGTTAAGAGCATTGCCTGCTCTTCCAAAGGTCCTGAGTTCAATTCCCAGCAACCACATGGTGGCTCACAACCATCTGTAATGGGGTCTGGTGCCCTCTTCTGGTCTGCAAGCATACACACAGACAGAATACTGTATACATTATAAATAATTAAATTAAAAAAAAGATTGCTGTAAGAGTTCTTTCATCTTACACCTGTCAGAATGGCTAAAATCAAAAACACCAATGATAGCCTTTGCTGGAGAGGTTGTGGAGTAAGAGGCACACTCATCCATTGCTGGTGGGAATGCAAACTTGTCCAACCACTTTGGAAATCAGTATGGCGGTTTCTCAGGAAATTCAGGATCAACCTGCCCCAGGACCCAGCAATACCACTCTTGGGAATATACCCAAGAGATGCCCTATCATATTACAAAAGCATTTGTTCAACTATGTTCATAGCAGCATTATTTGTAATAGCCAGAACCTGGAAACAACCTAGATGTCCTTCAATGGGAGAATGGATGAAGAAAATGTAGAATATATACACATTAGAGTACTACTCAGCGGTAAAAAAACAATGACTTCTCGAATTTTGCATGCAAATGGATGGAAATAGAAAACACTATCCTGAGTGAGGTGTCCCAGACCCAAAAAGATGAATATGGGATGTACTCACTCATAATTGGTTTCTAGCCATAAATAAACGACATTGAGTCTACAATTTGTGATCCTAAAGAAGCTAAATAAGAAGGTGAACCCAAAGAAAAACATATAGTTATCCTCTTGGCTATGGGAAGTAGACAAAATTGCCGGGGAGAAAATTGGGATCTTGGGGGTGGGGTGGGATGGGGGTAAGGGGAGATGGGGAGAGAAAAGGGAGGAGGGGAGGATGGGGGGAACTTGGGGAATTGGGGTGGTTGGGATAAAGGAAGGATGGATATGGGAGCAGGGAAGCATATATCTTAATTAAGGGATCCAGCTTAGGGTGGGCAAGAGACCTGAACCTAGAGGGGTTCCCAGGTGCCCAGGGGGATGTCCCCAGTTAGTGCCTTGGGCAGCTGAGGATAAGGAACCTGAAATGATCCTATCCTATAACCACACTGATGAATATCTTACATATCACCATAGAACCTTCATCGGGCGATGGATGGAGATAGAGACAGAGACCCATATTGGAGCACCGGAATAAGCTCCCAAGGTCCCAATGAGGAGCAGACGGAGGGAGAACATGAGCAAGAAAGTCAGGACCGTGAGGGGTGCACCCACCCACTGAGACAGAGGGACTGATCTATTGGGAGCTCACCAAAGCCAGCTGGACTGGAACTGAAAAAGCATGGGATAAAACTGGACTCTCTGAACAATGAGGACTGATGAGAAGCCAAAGACAATGGCACTGGGGTTTGATCCTACTTCATGTTCTGGCTTTGTGGGAGCCTAGCCAGTTTGGATGCTCACCTTCCTAGACCTAGATGGAGAGGGGAGGACCTTGGACTTTCCACCTGACTGCTCTTCGGTCTGGAGAGGGAGGGGGAAAGGAGTGGGGGGAGGGGAGTGGAGTGGGAGGAAGGGGAAGGGAATGGGAGGATGGGAGGAGGCAGAAATTTTTTTCCAAGAAAAAAAAATAATAAAAAAAAGATTGCCTGAGAATTTGTAATCACCTAGATGGGGCAGTCAGAGCCTGAGAAATCAAAGAATAACAACAACACAGCTCTTATAAACCCAACCACAAAGCAACAAATTATATAAAGGTAATGAGAGATGTCTTTTTTGCATAATCACCATGACTGGTGTGAAATGAAATCAAATGGATTCATCAATTTTTCTTGCTAATATTTTCCATGAGGTGCATAAGGTTAAACAGTGTGAGGAAATTCACAAGTAGTCGTTGCAGAGTGTGTTCTTTGGTGACTTTTGCTATGAGCGTCATCATTTTAAAGGCAGCACTTCAGTAGACTTTCGTGTGTTTTCTGGGCTGTGTGACCATTGCCACTCTGTGATTCTGGCAGCCACATCCTTATTAACACTGTGCCCCAATATCCTCCTTCTGATACCCCTGGCAGTCACTCCTACACTTCCTGTGTCTTTACATTTGCCTGCTCTTGAAATTTCACAGGAAGTGAACTCTATATTATGCCTACTCTTTATTATATAGTCCATAATCTGCTCTTTATTATGTAGCCCATAGTCTACATTTCATTATATAGTTCATTGTCTTTGTTTTCTTTTCAATTATATGTTATTTTATCTAATTTTTTTTCATGCAATATATTTTGATCATGTTATTTCCTCTCCTCCAACTCTTCCCAGAGTATCTCCACTCCCAGACACACCCAAACTGCCGGGAAAGGAGGAGTCAGTTTTCTCCAGGGGGGCAACCCTGGTTTGATCAACCATCCTCCATGTATATCAGGCTTATCCCTTCATGTGACAACCATCTATTATGATAACTCAACAATCCCCCTCTATATGGACATACCACATTTTATTTATCTGTTCATCAACTGATTAACATTTGAGCTGTCTACACCCACTGGATATTACAGACAAGCTTTTATAATGTTTGTATACTGTCTCTAAAAGACCCCAGAAAGATTTTTGTCTGCTCTTATGTTGCTCGTCAAGTGATGGCTCTTGGAAAGCGTTCAGTTCAAAAGTCTAATTTAGAGTAGAGTCTTCACATGCAGCTCTGCCTCGGGTTGGTCCAGCAGGATTTCACCTCCCTGATTCCCAGCACGACAGACCTCCTAGAGGAATCCACCCTCTGGTTAGAAGAAGACAGACTGGGACAAATCCATCAGGCAGTTTCCAATCAGATGGCTGCAGCCTGGACTTCCCTTTGGGGGTCACTGATGCTCCATTCTTGTCTTCTTTAGCATCCTCCACCTATCCCGGTGTTGGAACTCTCTGTCCAAGGTGTGGCAACATAAACAGGTATTCCTACAGGATCTATGGGCCATTTAGTGACATTCTTAGCCTATAGTGTATAATCATTTTATTAAATCCCAACTATTATTCTTGTTCACAAGCATAGCCTTCACATGACAAGGCCAAACATTCTCTCTGCACACATTGTCACAGGCTTGGCTAGTGAGTGGTGCTTGCCTGCCTATACATACAGTACACTTGGACTTATGTGCACAGACCTGGGTTATGAAGCAACTTCATTTCTTTGCTCCAGATCTCCCTCAGAAATGTTTAAAGGCCACCTGTCTATGGAAGTCTGTGGTTGTTTTCTTCTTTTCTGTTCTGTAGGGGCATTTGTAAGTGTCTCTGAAAGCCCTCAGGCTTGTGAGATTCTGTGAGTTTCTCAGGCAGAGGTTTTTTTTTTTTTCCATTTGATCATTTCTTTATAACCAAAAAAATAAAAAATAAATGTGTAAAAGGCATTTGTGGTGTCTTTTATGAGAAAGGACAGACAAGGTGTGCTCTGGTATGTAGGAAATACAGATTTCTGAAATTGCTAAATGTGTTTAAAGAAATAAAATTATCACCCTCTTCTATCCCCAGGGACAATTCCAACATGGCTTAAAAAATGTTATTTGGGGGCTGTCATAAAGGAAGCCAAGGGAATGAGCAGCACCAGGAGACCAGATGGGACACAAAACATTCCGATGTTTTGTTTAGAAAATTCCAACCTGTCCATTATGAACATACATTGTCACATAGCTAAGAGGTCTCCAAGCCAAATTCTTGGTCTCTGTGTTTCCTGAACAGAGAGGAAAATGTGTAGCTCTCTTTTTAATAGTTTAAAAAGCACAGTTAAACCTTTGATACATTTCTGAGCATTTCCACAAAGAAATTGTCCTACATGCAATAAAAGTCTATTTGGTAGGAACTGAACCAAGGAAAGCCTTGGGAACCTTTACTAACCCTTTATTAACGCACTTCCTCTGCAACCTCCATTATTCCACCAACTCATGCAGGAAGCACATCTACATAAGTCCCTATACCTTGGCAGTTTGGGGAAAACTGCATAAGCATGATTTTCCGTTGAGGGTTTGTTGCTGAGCCCTAATGTCTTCCTTGGGGGAGGGGGTGAAAAGGTGTGATGTCAACAAACACAGACACTAGGAGTTAGGTCTAAGGTTTACAGCAGACTCATTTATTCAACAATGGGGGTGGAGGAAAACTTATAAACCCCTCTGACAGGGCCAGACACACTCTAGGTTGGCTTCTTTGGGCCTGGTAGGACTTCCTACAAGGGTTCTCCGCGCATTGGCTGTGTCTAGCGTTTCCTGGATTTAACTCTGTCTCAGTCACACCTTTGTACTAGTAGAAATCAACACAAGTTAAGATGTTGAGTCCTCCTGAATTCCAGATTAGTTCTTCTTCAAACCCTTGCTCCTTTGCAGTCTAGACTTCTAAGGGATATCCCAAATCTCACAGTGTTCCTATAAATTCACAATGTGGCTGCCCTGGCTGTCCCTCCATCCATATTGCCATCACCCTCATCCTCCAGATCTCCCAACCCTGAAGTCAAGGTCCTTTCTAGTGGTTCTCAGTTCATTGAAGACTATTATTATTCCTTCAGGAAAGAAGTCTAAACATCATTTTTGAAAAAGTGTTCATCCAGGGGATTTTGGAAATATCTCAATTGGCAAGGTCTTTGCCACGTAAGTATGAAGACCTGAACTCAATTCCTACCACCCATAGAAACAGCCAAGTGTGATGGCCTATGCTGGAAATTCCAGCACTGCTGTGTACGTATGTGTGGCAGTGGGTCGAGACAGGTGGACAGCTGCATTCACTGGACAAGTAAGTCTGGACCAGTCAGTGCACCCAGGTACAAGTGAAAGACCCGGTCCCAAAACACAAGGTGGACAGACAGCTTCTGAGAAGTCACACCCAAGGTTGACCTCTGAACTCCAGACGCATGCGCAGACACATTCAACCTGCACACGTGTGAACGCACACCGCTCAGACACATGTGAACAAATGTTCATCCAGAATTTCTCATCCATCAGTCAAATCATTCATTCTTTGGAATATTGGGATTTTTCCCCCTTTTAGCTAAATATCCTGGAACCAACATATTCACAGCTGTCTTCACCGTATACCAGAACGATGGCTGTAGCCTCTTAGTCCTTTGTTGGCTGATGAGGAGGTTACAGGCAGGACGACAATTTAAAACTGCTACATGTGCTAGGTGCTATCAGTCCCATAATATGTACTGCAAATGAAGACCCACCGTCACGTAAGGTTGTGTAGGGTCCCCTGAATGCTACCAGACAGACACTAACATGGACATCCTTCACCATTATTGCCATCAGATCAGTATCCTCCCTCAGAACTTGGAAAGTATCCCGTATTTGCTCCACATCGCATAAATGTGTTTGTGGAGGAGTTTCCTGTCTGGAAGGATTCCACCTGTTCATTCTGTTCCCTTTCCATAACATCACCAGGGATGGTTCGTTTGATGAAACAAACTGCAAGACCATCTGGCCCCATACACTCCTAAACATCCTCACGTTTACCGCTTGCCAGTCATCCTGGAGCCTGTGTCCATCCCGACGCATAAGCCCCATCCATCCTCCAGGGCCTATTAGTGAGTTACTCTCTCCCACAAAACTTTCTGAAAATTACTCAAGCTAATTCTCCCCATTCTAATTCCTAATGTGCTTATAGCCTTATTATAGTGTTTATTGTACTGTGGGCCACGGAGCAGGTTGTAAATTATGCTTTGCATTTGGAGGTATCCCCAAAATAAGTGTATTCAGTTTATTTTTTTTCAGCTATGATACAAAGTATTGGGGCTCTTCATGGCACTTCCACACGTATGTTCGTTCCACTTTGCTCTTAGCCGTCCCTCCTCTCGCCTTGCTTGCATTTCCTCTACTCATGCCTCACTGTTCCCGTTCTCATCAAATAAGCCCATCTTTTACTTTCGTGTTATAGGAACTGTGTTACCCTGACTCTCTGCCTCCGCGCTGACTTCACATTCCCCCGCCCCCCATCACTCGTATTTCCCTTTCTACTTTCAGTCAACTTTTGGTTTGATTGATTCTCTGTATTGCTCTTCCAGACTCCGTTTCATTCACGTCTGATCTACTCTTCATTATTTCTTGTCATCTGCCCCTTTAGGGTGCAGCTTGTTCTCATTTTCCTAAGACCTCGGAGTGAATCATTGATTGTTTGGAATCTCTCTGGCATATTACAATACCTGTAGCTACAAAGGTCCCTTTTAGAACAGCCTTAACTATCGCTTAATGATTATTGTAAATTGTGCTTACATTTTCAGTTGATTCTAGATTTATTTTTAAGATTGCACCCTAATTTGTTTAATGGCTCAGTGGTCATTCAAGAGTATATTGGTCAATATCCAAGTATTTGTAAAATTTCTATATTTCTATTGCTACTAGTTTCTAGTTTTATTTCATTATGATTTGATAAGGCACATGAAATCATTTTCATTATTTTATGTTCATTAAGACTTGCTTTTGGAGCTTGCTCTTGTTGTAATAGGAGCAGCGGGGCTATGTCCCCGGCACCCGGCCGCCCACATGGCTAGGTTATGCCTGAAATAATTACATGGAAACTGTATTCTTTTAAACACTGCCTGGCCCATTAGTTCCAGCCTCTTATTGGCTAGCTCTTACATATCGATCTAACCCATTTCTAATATCCCTGTAACACCACGAGGTGTCTTACCAGGGAAGATCTTAACCTGTGTCTGTGTCCGGTAGGAGAATCATGGCGACTCCTTGACTCAGCTTCTTTCTCCCAGCATTCTGTTCTGTTTACTCCGCCTACCTAATTTTATGTCCTATTAAAGGGCCAAGGCAGTCTCTTTATTTAACCAATGAAATTAACACAAAACAGAAGACTCTCCCCCATCATGCTCTGAGCAGGCAGGAAGAAGCCACAGATCTGTTTGGTGCCATTAAAACCTAGCAGCTGGAGATGGACACATATATGTCGGCTCAGAGTAATTTGCTCTGAGAGGGTGGGAATAAACCATGGGCCATTATGGGGAGTGAATATATGGTGGAGTATGGAGGGAAAGGGGCCGAGAGAGGTCTGTGCCCTATGAAAAGAGACAGATCTGAAGAGGCTGTGAAGAACAGGTTGATGTGGGAAGCCTGCTTGCCACCTGGAGACATGGTATTGTCTGGTCCTGGACTGCGGCCAAGTGCCATGTCTGGATTGGTGATCCTCCTGAAGCCATGGTCTGTATCAATGCCCATGGCTCCTGCTACCACTGAGGGCCATATGGATACCTGGGATGGAGGTTTCTGAGGGCCATGCCACCCACAGGGACTAGCCTGAAATGAATGGTCTGTTGAGCTGCAGCCAGAAATCATGTCTGGGTCTTTGCCCCAACCACAACCAGGATCTGTGTTGGTATCCATGGCGTAGGTTATCATCTGGGGTCATGTGGATCCCCAGGGTCTGGGCACCCACCTAGAGCTATATTGGGGCCTGAGAGTTACTCTGTAGCTCGGGTCATGTTGTTAAGAGTGGCCTGTCTTGCCACCTGGGGCCACAGTGGCATCTGGTCCCAGGCTGCTTCTGATTACCATGTCTGAATCCATGGTCCTAAACCAGTTGGAATCTATAATGATGTCTATAGTTCATGTCACCACCAAGGGCCACACGGATGCCCAGGTTTTGGGCCACCACTTGTGGCCATGGTGGCAACCAAGGGACATGCCATGGCTAGGGCCGTGACAATTTGAGTGGCTTGCATGGCTAACAGGGACCATGGTGTCAATTTGACCCGAGTTGCTGTGGGGAAGGGGAGCTGTCTGGGTTCATGGCCTTGCTGAGAACAGGGTCTGCATCTTTGTCCAGAGCTCCTATTACCACTGAAGGCTGTGCAAATGCCAATGGGGCCATACAGATTGGGTGGACAGTGCTGCCACTTGGGGCCAGGGAATCATCTGGGCTGGGCTGTATTGATATCTGTGGCTCCTGTTACCATCCAAGGCAGTGCAGAAACCAGAGGCCATGTTGGTGACAGAAGGCCATGTGTCCACGGTGGCCAGGCATATCTTAGTACCTTATGTAGAAACTTGGGGTTATAGTGACACCCAGACCTGAACTCCAGGCTGGGGCCATGTCTGGGCCCATGGCCCTTCTGCAGCCATGATCTGTGTTGATATCTGTGGCTCCTTGTATCTCCACAGGCCACAAGAACTTCGGACCTCTGGGCTGCTACCTGTGACTATGCTGGAGTTGGAGGGACATTTTGCTCCTGGGACCATGCCAACTTTAGTGGCCTGCACTGCCACCTGTGGCCATGGTGTCATTCAGGCCAAACTGTTGCTAAGGGCTATGTCTGGGTCTGTGGCTCCACTGCAGTCAGGGTCTGCATAGATAGCCAAGGCTCCAGTTACTACTGAAGGCAATGCAGATGCCTAGGGCACAAACCCACCACAAGAAAACCAGCTCCACTCCTAATAGGAGAGCTGCCCTCCCCCACTTGGGAATGCTTGCCCTACACCTCACCATGGGTCTGGGAGAACTACCCCTGCCTGTCACCTGAGAGAAATGGTCACAGCAGCCTGAACCGACCAATTCAGCTGCCATCCAGGCATACATCCAGGGATTGAAGTTGGCATACTCCAACATGTTGTGGGCTAATCCTTCTGTATGCCGTGACTACATATTGCTCTCATTGGTTAATAATAAAGCTGATTTGGCCTATAGTAAGGCAGAATAAGGCTAGGCAGGAGAGCCAAACTGAAAATACAGAGAGGAAGAATGATGGAGAGAGGGAAATACAAGACAACCATCTGAGGAACAAGATGTACTAAAGAACAGGCAAAGCTATGAAGCCACATGGCAAAATGTAGATGAATAGAAATGGGTTAATTTAAGTTGTAAGAGTTAATTAGCAATAAGCCTGAGCTATAGGCCAAACATCCTGTAATTGATACAAGCTTTTTTGTTTGTTTGTTTGAGATCAGGCAATTGGGACAAAGAAAAGCTCTGCCTTTGCTTACACCAACATCTACCACATCTGCTCCAGTGTTTGAAGGAACTGATGCTGTGGAACCATAGCTATCAGAGAGAAATGTCGGTGGGGGGCAAGTTTTGATGGTGTACCAAAGCCATGACCATTTGCAAGCAATGCTGTTTGCTCCCCAATGCCACTACAGTGGCAATGGAGGGGTGAGGAAAATGGAGGAGTGAAGTGTTTTTCCATTTTTCTGAAAAAAATATTGTTAATTTTTATCTTATTTTTATTTTTTTTAACTTTCCATTGGGGGGACATTACAAGAGGGAGTGTCTTCCATACCTATATCTGATGGAATTTTCTAAAGTTAACTGTTGAGTGTATATTATCCATTGGATAGTTTCAATCTAGTTTCTCGGTGGGTTTTTAGTTTGGATTTCCAAGTTGAGAGTGGGGACTGGAGAAATGGTACATCAGTCAAAAGGACTTGGTACTGTTGCAGGGGACCTGAGTTCAGTTCCCAGCCCCTATGTCCAGCTGCTCATGACTGTCTGCTAAGCCAGCTCCAAGAGTTCCAACTCCCTCTTCTGACCACTGCCATCACCTGCCCTCACGTGCCTACATCCCCACACAGACACACCTACATACACCTACTTCAAACCAAGGGTATCTGAATAGGTAAGTCAACAAGATAGGAAAAAGTCAGCAACTTCCTGGTTTTTGTGGTTACTCCAGGCTAAATAATCATATCTGAAGACGTAGAGCTAGGTATGGTGAGAGAGTGCGTGGTGAAAGGATATGGTGTTTGTCTCAAATATCTTTTGCTATTTTAAGTCACTAGATATAAATGACAGCCTGGAACACTGGATTCAGGTATGCTCACTCGAAGAAACCACTGAAATTCTGGCTCTCTTTGATGCTTTTTTCCCCCCTATTTCTGTACTGAGTGTATGTAAGAGAGTCTGGAAGGGAAGGGCTGTTTTCTCCCCTAGAACAAGCCTTAGCTGTGTGGCTAATCGGGTGTGTTTTGAAAGGGTCTCAGTTTCCTTCCCTTGATCTAAGGGGAGCTATGTTTGATCTAACCCACCTAATCTCTCATTTCCAACCAGATGAGAAAACATGCTTCTCAGAAACCCACACCACTGGGATTAAGAGGAGCAAATAAGCAGAGGAAAGTGGTTAAAAATCAGATCTGAGTTTAGATTTTTAAATTTAAGTTGGCATTAGCCTGACAGATCCTCCAAGCAACTCCATCTGAAGCTGCTCTTGTCAGTAGCAAGTGTTTTCTAACTTAGATGAACTACCATAACGTCAGGGCTCTTCCTCTCCTCCTAAGAACATCACTAGGATGTCTGAAAAAGTGGGAAACTTCCACTGTGTCCATTAAAGTTAATACGCTAAATGTTTGCTAAATCTCTGTGCTCCTGATGTTGAAAAGACCACAAAAGCTACCCAACTTCAAGTCTCTATTTCAGTTATCACCCGGGATGTTTCTATCAGTCTCAACAAATGTGCGTCATCTTAACTCGTCTTGAAAAACATGGTTGTGTGATACCTGTGTAGAAAAGGGTACAGAAAGCAGAGCTTTGGCTCTGTTGGATAATCAATATAAAGACAAAACTGGACAAATGTTCTTAATCCTTTATATTTAACTAAAATATAATTACATTGTTTCTCCCTTGTCACGCCCTCTAACTTCTCTTATGCCTCCCACCCTCTTTGAAATTCATGGTCTTTTTTCCTTTAATTATTATTGTTATACACACACACATACAAATAAACACAGACAAACAAACTTCTGACAATATTTTAGAAGAATCCTATTCAGGAATGTGGTAGCAGAGAAAGCTGAGGTTTCTGTGGGAGGAAACACAAGATGAGTTCCATGCTCACCCAGGCTTTCCTTCATTTATGTTAGAAGGAAGTGCAGATCCAGCAGAAAGAAGGGGTCTTCTGGGAGAAACAGACCAGCTTGCAGGCCTGCTGAGAAACATGGAGCTCAAAGGACAGGTTACAGGAGAGGACAGAGCTGCACATAGCACAGAAGGTGTTTGTATTTCCCCTGACCACTTCAGTTCGTGCAAACAGTACGAGACAGCAAGGGCTGGATGATAGCCATTAAGGGTAAAAGCTAAGCTGGCTATTCTGGATATCATCCATGCTAAGATTAGATTAGAACTCAAGAAGGAAAAGCCGGAGAATAGCACCCCAACAGCTCTGCTTATGGGTAATCCAACAACAACCCTAGCAAAGACTCAGTGACACTTTGCTGGAATCAGGCTGATCCTTCAATAAATCAAAGAGCTTCCAAGACAATACACAGCATTGCCCAAAAGAAGAAAAACATCTTGATATCCACCTTCTAATAGAGAAATAAAATATTCCATAAAATTTTTAAGATGTTGAAAATGACTCTTAAGGAAAATAGCAAATTGAAGCCCAATCGGTGAAAATAGAAACCCAAACCAAGATAAACGTTTTTAAAGAAAATATAGATATAATGGAAGACGAGGTGGGGACATTTGGTGTAAAATACAATATCTGAGGGGGAAACATCAGTAGAAGCTATTAGAACACTGGAAGATCCAGAAGGAAGTAAATTCCTTGGAAATTGTTCAATATACAATACATTAAGTAAAGTATGCTGGGGTCAAAGGAAGCATTGAGTATGTGAGAGACATAGTGCCCATGAGGCAATATTGAGCCATGCTGAGAGCATTGACTATGGGCAACTGAAGGATGCAAGCATGTGCCAGGAGAGCCAAGGAAGAGAGAAACAAAGAGCTGGGCACAAGAAAGCATTTGAGAAGTTTAGAACTAAGAGTCTTCAAACTTTGAACATGAATATCAACTCGAACATTAAAAAAAAAATGATACAGCCAAAGCAAAAAGAGAACAATTTCTAGGCTAATTATAATTAAGTTGATTAAAAATAAGCCTAGGACAAGAGAGAAATTTAAGACCACCCAGAGCAAACACATTAAAAACTACGGAAGCTGGAAGATGGCAGAGGGGTGGGGCTCTGGAGAGGAGCATGTTGCCAAGGTATGACTTCATAGCCTTCACAGCCTGAGGAAGTGTCCTGAAAATGATGGCAAGATAAAGACATTTCAAATAAAGAACCAAAATATGTCATAAACAGCAGAACTATACAACTAGGGTGCTTTTGAAAAAGCTTGTCAGCCTGCTAAATGATTGATACTTCAAAGAACCCAGCAAAGAAAATAGTGTGTAAGAGAGTAAACACTTTGGAAAACAATGAAGACTTAGCCATGTGTTCTTAACCTAGTTGGCTTTCTGTTGCTGTGGTAAACACCATGACCAAAAACAACTCTGGGAGGAAAGGGTTTATTCCATCTTATAAATCCCAGGTCACAATCCATGGCTGAGGAAAAGCAGGACAGGAACTCAAGGAAGAAACACAGAGGCAAGAACTGAAGCAGATGCCATGAAGGAACATTACCTGTTGGCTTGCTTTCCATGGTTTGCTCAGCATACTTTCTAATACCATTCACGATCTGCCTAGGGGTGACCCCGCCCACAGTGGGCTTAGCCTACATCAATTAAAGAAAACATCCCTATAGATTTTCACAGGACAATCTGGTGAGTCAATTCCACAGTTGGGGTTCCTTCAAAAAAAATTCCAACCCAGCACAGACATCTCAATTTCATTACAAGACAAGCACCATTTTGAACAAAAGACAATTATGTAACGATTCATTTTAACTCAAATAAAATTTAAAGATACAAAGGATGGAGGGATAGATTCTATAAGATTCTTCTGTTGTCTATAAAGATACCTAAATTTAATTTAAACAAAACTTATTATCAAACTGTAATTATTAAAATGCAGTTTAATAATAAGTTCAATAATACTGGTTCAATAATAAGTGATCATCCTAAAACCAATCACTAAAAGTACAAAGAAGGGTACTAAAGTAAAATAAACAAGCAGACAGAAAAGTAACACACATTTCATTGATGTGCATAACAAAAAAGGAGGAAGAACAAACAATTGCAAAGGATAGAAACAGGAAAAGTTGCAAGACAGTAGACTAAAAATCACATCAAGGATTATAGAATTCAGATTAAGTAAGCTGATTAACAGGCAGAGGTTGTCATACCATATACAAAGGCAAGACCTGACCTTGGAGAGGTGACTCAGTGGTCATGAGTATTTGCTGCTCTGCCCAAGGACCTGAGTTCAATTCTCAGCATCGACCTACAACCACCTGTAACCCTAGCTCCAGGGATACGACAACCTCTTCTGACCTCCACAGGTACCTGCACCAACGTGTAAGTGCACACACCCCATACACAAAATCATAATGAAAATTAAAGAAATTGCTTTTTAAGACACACCTATACTGGGACAGAGGTGAAAATAACAGAGAAAAAAATTAATGTGTATTTGAAGGAGAAACTCATAAAAAAAAGATAAGAAAACACCATGAGCTATTTTGTGCTTATAACCAATCCTACATAAATTTTTTCAGAAATCAGAGGAAATGTTTCCCAGTGCATTTTATGAGTCCAATATTACCTTAATACCAGATCCAGCAAAAATATAAAAAGAAAACTATGGGGAAATCCTCATCATTCATAAATCATAAAAATCCTTAACAAAATGTTAGCAAGTGAAATTCAGCAATATATAAAAATAACAATGTCCTGTGGCCAAGTGGAGGGTTCCTAGGAATGCAATATTGGTTTTCTACTTGGAAATTGGTCAGTGTGACCACGCAATAACAGAATAAAGGCCAAAGAAAGCATCAAACAAAGAGAAACACTTGGCTCTTTTAACAATTGAGAAAGTGATTTAACAGGATCCAGTCTCCATTCGTGATAGACTGGGTCCAGAAAACCAGAAGGAAAAGTTCCTCAGCCTGCATTAAGTGTTTATAAAAAACCTGGAGTCAAGCACAGGGGCGCTTCGGGTCATGAAGTCCTCTGTCACCGTGGTGTATCTTTGTTGTGTACACTCCTCAGAACTCTTGGACCAGCACTGTCTGAAGACCGAACTATGTCATAGATTCGAGAATTTAGGTAATAAAAATATGTTAATATCTGAATGTTTGGGTCTACTTACAACTCATGTATTGAGCCCTCATCCCCATTGTGATAAGGAGGGCAAGGAGGCCTTAGGGGCCGAGTAGGCCATGATGGCAGAGCAATGATAGTTCTCGGTGAGACAGGGCCTATGGAAGCCACTGTCCCCTTTCCTCCTCATATGCAGTCCTAGCAAGAAGGGCTTCTCGGAGCCAGGAAATGGGAATTCACCAGAAAATCATAATAATGAAAATGTCTTGGCATTCAGTGTTCAGACTTGAAAAAATAAATGCCTCGTATTTATAAACAATACATAGTTTCTTATAGTAGCCAGAATTTAAT
This sequence comes from Microtus pennsylvanicus, assembly GCF_037038515.1. Classification (NCBI taxonomy): domain Eukaryota; kingdom Metazoa; phylum Chordata; class Mammalia; order Rodentia; family Cricetidae; genus Microtus; species Microtus pennsylvanicus. The sequence continues at coordinate 95,869,643 of NC_134580.1, read as the reverse complement.
AAGACAAAATATATTAATAATCACTCAGTTTTCACAAGCATGTGACATAAATGCCAGATAATAGCAATAGAAAACATGGGGTAGGTGCTATGGTTTATATCTGGAAGTTGTTCAAAGGTCAGGGTTTTAAAGGCTCTATCAACCCGACACTATGGGAAGGTGTTTTAAAGGCTCCAATATCAGCCTGACACTACAGGAATGCGATAAAACCTTAAAGTGGGACTAGTGGAGGACTTTAGGTCATTGGGGTATGTCTTCGATAGGAACTGCGAGATCCCTATCTTACCTCTTTCTCTTTTTATGCTTCTTGACTATGAGGTAAACAATTTACTCAACCCATGCTTTCACCATGATTTCTCAGTGACAGATCCAAAGTCAGAAAGCCAAGATTGAATTGATACCTCCAAAACTGTGAGCTGAAAAAAACCTTTCCTCTTTTTAAATTGCATTTCCCAGGCAGTTTGTTATAGTAACAGAAAGCTAGCTATCACATAAGGCAAACAGTACATAGAACTCTCCAGACTTCAGTGTTAAATTTCTCTTTAACCTAAAACTGTACTAAAATAATCTACATTTTTATATTCCTACAGAAAATACCAGCCTCAATAGTAAAAGATTAAATGTCTCTTGCTGGAAATGGGAAGCAATTCAAGGTTGTTACTTTAATCATTTCTATGGCCTACTTCAAATAATTTTTATGTATTCACTAGCAACTTTATACATGTATTAATGTATTTTTATTAGAATAGCCCTTTTTTCCCCTCCCTGACCCTCTTCCCCACTCCCTCTGGAGCCCCTTTTTCTTTCCTGCATGTCTCCCTCCTACTTTCATATCTTACCAAAATAATCCACTGAATTTAATTAGGGTTGCTTGTATGTGCATGGGTGTGGAATTAGTTACTTGGTTGTGGGTAATTTACCAGTAGGTTATCCTCTGCAGGAAATCCATTACCTGTTTTAGAACAGACTCTGCCTAGCAAAATCAAGCTGAATAAATAGTTATCTGAATAAAGACTGGGGCAAAAGAATTATTTCTAGTTTGTTTACACGTGATATGTTTATACGCATAAAAATCTTAAGGAATAGATGATAAAAATCTTAAAGCCAGTAAGGAAATTTAGGAAGGTTATAGAAAGCAAGTTTAATAAAAAAAATTATAGGGGTTGGGGAGATAAGTGTCAGTAAAAGGCTTGCATGAAAGAATGAGAAGTTTGATCCTCAGCACACATATGTAAAATGCAAGCACAAGAAGATTCCTCCTGATCTCAGTGGGGGAAAATGAAGACAGGGGAATCACTGGGCATGCTGACAGTCATTGCAACCAAAGTAGTTTTGCCAAATTTAATGAAAGACTGCCTTAAAATATAGAAAGTTAAAAATCGAGGAAGACATCCAACGTTGACATTTGGCTTCCACATAGACATGTATATCTTCATGTATACACACACACACGCACACGCACACATGGATACAAGCACATCTGCATACACACAACACACACCTCAAACGTGTATACACAAATATGCACACACAACTCGCACACATATACATGTACACTGCGCACACACAATACACATGTACATGTAGACACACATACATACACATATACAAATGTGTCTATGCACAGGCCTAAAGTAGAAAATAAATTTCATTTCTTTTTTTTTTATAAATTTCATTTCTTAATGTGAGGAAGGAAATTTTGGGAAAATGAAGATTATAAGAACATAATTTAGGGCGGTGGTGGCGCACACCTTTAATCCCAGCACTTGGGAGGCAGAGGCAGGTGGATCTCTGTGAGTTTGAGACCAGCCTAGTCTACAAGAGCTAGTTCCAGGACAGGCTCCAAAACCACAGAGAAACCCTGTCTCGAAAAACCAAAAAAAAAAAAAAAGAATATAATTTATAATGGAATCAAGTACATGCATAATGTTCTTAGCCATAAGTGTGCATAACTAGTCCAGTCAGCTTTGGGGAAGAAATTTTGACAAATTGATCCCATGATATATAGAGAATTTCAGAGGATATTAATAAAGCCAAACGGTCTTCAAGAGAACAAAGATGGAAGAAGGGGGGTCATACCATCTGATCACGAGACAGCTTATTCTAAGATTGTTCTCTGAGATAAAGTAATAGTAACATAAGGATATGCTTGTGCTTACATGACACACACATGTGCACACACACACACACACCTCATTTTTTTCCTTAATGCATTCAAGAAACACCACAAGTATCCAGTAGTCAGCACTTAGTGCGTAGCTAGTTCAGAGGAAACATTTATGAATGAACATTTTTAAGATAGACTTTCATCTGTGCGTATGCATCTATGTGTGTGTGTTTGTGTATATGTGTGTGTGTCTATGTGCACATGTGTTGTGAGTACCTGTAAGGGACCAGAAGAGGGCATCCAATCTCCTGGAGCTAGAGTCTTGGGCAGATTCAAGCCATCTAACATGGGTGTCGGGAAGTGAACTTGGGTCCTCTATAAGGTTTCAAACGTTTGTAACCACTGAATCCTATCTCCAGCCCCCTCATGACTAGTTTTAAACCATGTACAAGAAGCTACTAATGGTATAGACCCCTGCAGGTCAGCCTGTTAAGAGGGCTGTTTGCCGGCAACTGTGTACCTTCCCTTACGCTCCTGAGTATGTTCTTCACACATCTGACCATGCACAAACTTCCGTCATGTTTCTTAAAAACCCAGATCTTGGACCATTTTGAATTAATCTTTCTGACAATGGGAAGAACCCCATGTATCTTTGTTGAATAAATTGTTGTTTTCAATTTACTCTGTTATGTTTTTCATAACTTTAATAACTCGTTACCTTATTCGGATTATGCCAAAGGCTGAACTAAAAGTTTTGCAGCCTGGGTAAGTGGCAAAGTCAGCCTCCATCCTCAAAGATCGTCAAGGAAACTCATTGATGACCAGCTCAAAGAGATGCCCTGAAGGTGGACCTTTCATCTCTGAATGGTAACAGCTGAGCCAGGGGGACGAGCTTGTTTGCCAAGGTTCAATAGGACTAAGGATTGGCAAATTCAGGATTGGGGGCCCTCCCCCAAATTTTCCCTCTCTCTTTCCCCCCTCCCTCCCTGCTTTCCTTCCCTCCTTTCTTCACTCCTCCTCCTCTGCCTCTTCCTCTCCTCCCCCTTTTTACCTCTTTGTAGTAGAAACAAAACTCAGTGCTTCAAGGCACTGGTTTTCAACCTGTGTGCTATGATCCCTTGGGGGTGTCAAATGATCCTTTTTCAGAGGTTGCCTAAAACTGTCTTGCATATCAGATATTATTTACATTATGATTCATAATAGTAGTAAAAGTACACTTATGAAGAGTAGCAACAAGAATAACTTTATGGGTTGGAGGTAACCACAACATGAGGAACTAGATTGAAGGGTTGTAGCATTTGCAGTGTTGAGAACCACAGTTCATTAGATCGCTTTATCTTTGAGGTCGTTTGTGATAGTGGCACAATAAAATGGTTGTGCTTTTTGTTCTGTGAAACTATGTTTGCATTTCTGTGGATGCGGCCACCACTCTCATCTTGTGGTACTGGGGATTGAACCTCAGGCCTCACAGGCTAGGCAAAGTGCTCCACAACCAAGCTATAACATAGCCAATAAAAAGCTTATTTGTAAATGTGCCCTTTTATGACACTTTTCTTTGTGTCACATGCCTCAAATATTAATAAAGAGAAACAGTAAATAAAATTCACATTTAGGAAGCAAATGATGGTTTGGAGACATGGCTCAGCTGCTGAGAGCTCTTGCTCCTCTTCCATAGGACCTAAGTTTGCATCCCAGCACTCAGGCCAAATGCCTCACAACCACAGATAATTCTAACTCCAGAGGGATTGAAGCCCCTGTCTCCACCAGCCCCTACCCTGAAACCCACATGGACAAACAAACATACACATAATTAAAGATAATAAAAAAACGAATCTAGTAGCAAATGAAAATTAAAATGCATCTGTTACTGTATGATCCCTGGGAAGAATTCCAAGTATTGGACACAGCCAGAATGCTGCTTCAAACACCAGTGTAGGGGGGCATGAAAATGTCTGGGCAGTAAATTAGCAATGAGATGTCTGCTGAGTCATATTTTCCTAAGCAGTTTCTTTGTGTAGCTTCAGTAATAAGATAGGGTCCACGTTGAGCTGAAGCAGACAGAGCTGTTGATGAAAATATAAGGAAGCAAGAACTCACGTCTGTTGGACAGCTCTGAGACAGGCCTGGACACTCACACCGGCCAAAAGACAGCGTAGTTGACAGACAAAAACCAAGACCAGAGGAGCCTGCACAGTGCAATGCTGTTCCTGGGACTGAGAAATTTCTTCCATCACCCAAATCTTTAAAACCCTTGCCGAAAAGTTGTCCGCTTGTACAAACAAGAGAACTTGGGCTTTAGGAAAGCAGTAAACTTCCATCTTCTGTTTTCTCCAGACCTTGGTTCTACTTTGGACAGTAACTGAGTTGGTGAATCTATTTCTAGTTACACTTTCACTAATAGGAACTCAGCATCTCCTTCCCTTGCTAAGTACATATGTAGTAAATATTTTATCATGCATTTGGAAATGATACTGATCTATTGGGTTGCAAACACCCATATGTCAAAATTCAGCCTTAGTTGTATTTATAAAGCATTTCTTTACCCCCCCCCCCACTTTTTTCATAGATTCACGATGAAAGGGGGAGAAAGGCAAGCCCCCCTTAACAATTAGGATTATCCTAAGAAAGACATAAATAAAACTTCCTATGTCAAACCACATTTTCCCCCAGTTTTCCGAGACGCGATCTTCTTCTTTAGCCCAGGCTCCCTGCAAAAATCAGTATGTGGCTCAGGCTGGTCTTGAACTCACAGCAGTCCTCTCAAGCACTGAGATTTTAAACCTGAACCACCACATCCAGTTTAGAACACATTATGGAAGACAGAGTTGCTTGCAAGTGGTATGTGGTTGGCTGTTAAGACAATAAGGGTGTGAGCTTCAGCAATTCAAACGAAAGAGGGAACAGCAGCTAAAAGGAAGGCTGCTTGTTTAACCAGCACCTTGGGCTGCACTGGAAACACAAGCCAGAGTGCTGGAGGATTTCATAACAGACACGTCTGAGCATGCATATGTATACATATGTATACAACCCACATGCCCACACCCGCCTACATCCTCCACACAGCATACATATCCTTAACTCTTCCAGCTACTTAGTAGATTCAGTTTTCCATGAGAGCTTCTTGAAGATAAATAACCTCTCAGGAAAAAACAAAATTGCAAAAATAGGCCCGGTGAAGACAAATTTTATGTCCCTTGGATTCCCCAACTGGCATAGCTTCCTTTCAAATGCTAACAGGGCAGACAGGTTACCAAAAAGTTCCCATTCACATTGGGACAAAATAAGAATTGTGCACTTGGCACCTGCTTGAAATGGAAGATTCTGGTAGTTCTCTTTGGAGAAAAATTTCTCTGATTAACAAGACCCTGGCTTGCTTCAGACCTGTGATATCACCTCTCACGTTAAGGGTAAAAACCACAGCATCCCAGACAAGACAAGAGGTGAGAGCTTTCTCTTATATCTTGGCACTGAAATAGCAGATGTCATGACCCTGTGTTTCCCTCCTTGCTCGCTGATAGAGAAGTATCATTGGAAACCTTAGCATATGGAGAGGGCTTTTGTGGGTAAAGTGAAGGTTCTTAAAATTAGACATTGTATTTCTGAAGTTCATATAAAACCACTGAGTCCACGTAGCACTGCCTGTGTGCACAAGGATGCAGGACTCCCTGCTGGAACTTGGGTAGCCTCTCAGAGGAGGCATTTCTGAACCTTGATGCTTCCTCGTTCAGCAGCCATGCATTTCCAACAGCTCTGCAGACAATGCATGAGCCTCTCCCACCCTTGGAGCTGACTTGATATTGTACAGGTCTTGTGTGTATGTAATCATAGCCCCCGTGTGTTCATGTGAGCAAAATCTCTGTCATGCGGCAAATTGCTCTCTCCCTATGGGCAGACATCCACTACTTCTGGCTCTTGTAAACTGCCCACCCCCTCTTCTACAATGGAGCCTTTAGTGGGGAGTGTGACAAAGATTTCTCACTTAAACTGAGCGTTCTCTATGGTCTCTTATCCTCTAAATATTGATTCCAGGTTAATTTTCATCTACTGTAGGGGGTGTGGGGGAGAAAGGAGGAGGAGGAAGAGGAAGAGGAGGCTGAGAAATGCACTCCCTATGAGTATGAAGGTAAGAATTTAGGGTACAGTTTATTTCTATGTCCCAAACACATTATGTGCATGTGTGGAATTATCAAACAATAGAAACTAAAAAATTCAGATGGAGTCAGTGGATGATAAGATGGCGACAAATTATTACAAACTACTTCTTTTCACTAGAAAGCAGTAGTATTCTATCAAATGTCTATGAGACCATTCATTTATTCAGTTAGGGAGGGAAGCATGTTATTTACCCCCCCACCCACACACACTTGGGGAAATTGTATGTAATTGTCTAAAACTTCTACAAGCATTCTCATGTGTTTCTACTGAATGTGTATAAAGACCTAGGAGCGCGATTAATAAAATCTATGGTAATTGTATGTTTAATTTCATATTAAATTACTGGCTTGTTTTGAGAGGGTCTGTAGGCGCTTTCCACTCTTATCTACAGTGAATGAGTTCCAGATGTTTCTCCATCCTGTTGGGCGTCTTCTCTTAGAAGTCTTCTGATGGGCAGCATACAATTTCCTTCCTTTGGAAAATCCAATCTGAATTTTCACGTGGTGCTTAGTCCAGTCACCTTTAATGCGATTGATGGAGATGTTGTGTTTAATCTTAGTCCAGTCACCTTTAATGCGATTGATGGAGACGTTGTGTTTAATCTTAGTCTAGTCACCTTTAATGCGATTGATGGAGATGTTGTGTTTAATCTTAGTCCAGTCACCTTTAATGCGATTGATGGAGACGTTGTGTTTAATCTTCCATCTTCATGCCAGTTTTTGCCTTTTATTTTTATTTTTTGGAGTTAATTGAATAGTTTCAAAACTCCATTTCTGTTATCATTATCTTCTTAGGCATAATGCTTTTTGTTTCTCTGTTTCTTGAGAAGCTGGAGTCAATATCTCCAATTTCATGCATGACTTGAGAGGCTCCTCAAAGTATTCCCATCTTAAGGTTTTTTTAATTTTTATTGGTTTTTAAAATTGTGTGAGCATGTGTGCATGAGTGTCTTTGTGCATGTGACTTCCGGTGCCCATAGAGTTCAGAACAGGGCATTAGAACCCCCGGGGCTGGTTGTGAGCTGTCCACATGGGTGCTGGGAATCGACCTCTCACTTCCGTGAGAGCAGCATGTGCTCTTGACTACTGAACCATCTCTCCAGTCCTGGTAAGTATCCTTAATATCTTTCTCACTGCTTACTAACGTCATCCCATCCCTCACCCCCGTTCAGCAGGTTAATCTTTGTGTTATTGTATTTTATACAGTATTCACTGGAGAAAATTCAATGGCTGTTTAATAAGATTTGGTTTTTATGTATTTACTTGAGTATAATCCATGATTAATTCTTTTGTTTAGTTAACAGTGTCCTTTCTATTTTCCCTACGTTAGCGTCTCCCGAAGTCAAGCAGTACTAAACTGGCTGGTGTTGAGTTTCTTCCCCTTGGAAACACAAAGAAGCCATTCTAGGAATCTCAAATGATAACTCAGTGATACAAGCTGAAATTTTAAGTTCTATTATTTTCAAGCAATAAAATGAAATTTCTTCTTTACCCAAATCAGGTGTAAGGGAATCTTTATCATGCAATCAATCTTCTTGTTTAAGTCCATGGCCCATATTTATATAAGATATATATATTATGTGTGTATATTTAAATAACTAATTGCTTATTGAATACTTAAGATTTTTAGCTCTAATCTGCCATTATTACTGAAAATGTGCTTCAAATATTATTTATTGAGTGAGTTCCAAGCTCTTCAGGAGGAACTTTATAATTTTTATCTTCCGTAATGATTTCAAAACAACATATTCTTTCATGTTCTGCATTTTGTAAGGGCTAATTTCACAGCACAATATTAAATTAATTTAAATTTATCATTACAATATTAAAATTATAAATAGTTTACTGAATTCAATGATAGACTAGTCTCGAATTAAATAAAAAAATAATTTCAGAGTTTTTGACTTTCAATCAATATTAAAATATGAACAATCACTTATGAAAACATAAATATCTGCATAATGAAATACAGAACAAGTGACTTGTGGCAACTGAATTTGAAATGAAACCCAAATTATAAATCTGATCAAATGTATATTGTTCCATTATAATACAGTATACATTTTGTTGCTCACTTCCAAAATTAAACTGAACTATTTCTTTTCCCTCCTGAAAATATTCATGCTAATTATTAAATATAATATTAAGATTTATATCCTGGCTCCCTAGACTTACCCGTTTGTGAAAGGGAAATATTGTGAGACAAAATAAGAATCGGGCAAGTATAATGCTATGGAGTAAAATTTCCATGAAAATATTTTCATGGGTACTGAAGGACATCGCTTGTGCCAGCTCTTCTTCATGCTCCCTGGGATGTGGTTTAAGGAGTTTGGGAATGCTAGAACGCTCCACCCGCCCTTCCCTTGTCCCACTTCAAACCTAATTACTCTAATTTAATTCTCAACGTTTTGGTGCAGATCCACTATCAAAAGTCATTCTTGACCCTTTTTACATGAGTCGTATTAATTTTACAAATCAAAGGCTTTCATTGTGATGTTTCCATACATATAAAATACTTTGAAGATAAACAAAAACACATTACACTGCTATTTTAAGGGCAATTCCTGGGAAAATTATTAATGTTTTTAAAAAGTTTCTATTTTTAAGGTAAGATCTCCTTAGTTCCATGAAAACTAGAGTTTAAAGACCAAGGATTCCTTAGACACTAGAGGCTGTTCCAAGGGGCCACAGAGTTTGATAAATGGATCCTCAAGAATTATGTCCACAAATGTCTCAAAGGAAGCACAAAGTAATTAGCAAAAGGAGTGAAGCTAGGGCTGTGGACATTCATATCTTACATATGTTACATAAGAAAACAGAACAAATGGAAAGACTTTAGAAAGCACATGTTTGCCAAAATCTTAGGGTCAAATGCAAACATCATACCACAGTTGAGAATGATGGAATCATTTGTTATCTCCAGACGTGTGTCTCTGTATGGGATAGAGCTGGATTCCAGGGATATTAGTAAGTTAAGATGTGGTTCCTGAAATGGGTTCCAGGCTGGTCCTCCACAGTGATTTCTCTAACATATCAAATCGGTGACTCAGTTTTACAATAGCTTTATTGATGTTATTCCCAAGACTCAGGCCAATAGTATGCTTAGTTCAAGGGGCATCAAGGAAATCTGGGTTGAGACTCATTCCGAGGTTTGGGTCACTCCTCAGTCCCTGCCCAGTGAGCTATTCTGCAGTACCTTTCTGAGATAGATCAACTTTTCCAAGCCAGCCGAATCCATTTTCGAGGGCAGCCTACATGACATGGTAAAGAAATTAGAAAAAAAAATGTCTCACTCTCAGAGGAATTAGAAGCAAAGAGGCAACAGCTATGCAAAAAAAAAAATTATCACCCTCTCAAAGTTGGGAAAAACTTCTAGACAATCATTATTCTTAGAGTCTGTGGACAGCTAAAGAAATAGAAATAAAAATGCCGTTAGATTCCAGAATGTAATAGTAACAAAATATACTTGTAGTATGTAGTATAATATATAGTAATAAAATATATTACTAATAATGAATAATAAATATATTACTAAATAGTTAATAAAATATATAATTATTGAGAGCTTTTGTTTGTCTTGCCAGTCACTTCCCAAATCATGACAAGGAGACTTCTTATTGATTATGAAAGTTTGACCGATAAGTTTGTTTTTAGCTCTTGTAACTTAAATTAACCCATTTCTATTAATCTATGTCCTGCCCCAAGGCCTGTTTACCTCATCTAAAACCTGTCCATCCTGCTTCTGCATCTCTCAGTGTCTCCACCCCTTTTCTTTCCAGTCTCTTCTGTGCCTGGAAATCCTGCCTAGCTGTTAACCATTCGGCTTTTTATTAAACCAATCTAAGTGGAGCATCTTCACAGTAGACAAGTGCATTCCACAAAATATAATCTATTTTATTAATTTGAAAAGTTACTTCCATACTTCACAAATCCTCACAGTCAACATTGCAACAGGTTGCGATTGTGTTTCTCAACCAGCATGGACATTTTGAAGGCCACTTAGTAGCGGTTTTTTTGTTTGTTTGTTTTGTTTTGGGTTTTTTTTTTGGATTTTTCGAGACAGGGTTTCTCTGTAGCTTTTGGTTTCTGTCCTGGAACTAGCTCTTGTAGACCAGGCTGGCCTTGAACTCACAGATATCTGCCTGCCTCTGCCTCCCGAGTGCTGGGACTAAAGGCGTGTGCCACCACCGCCTGGCTCAGTAGCAGTCTTAACATGAAAGCAGAGCAGATTCTATAGAATTGCACCTCATTAGATTCCTGGATCAGGAGTTTGCCTGATGATCCCTCATCCTCTAATCTCTGTTCTGTGTCCCAGTGTCCTCTGGTTTTAGAAGAAAGCTGATATTGGAGCCGCTCCTGTCCTTTCCCACGCTCAGTCCCTGTCAGACGGCGCCTGGGGCTCTCTCACTTTGTTCAACAACTAAAGCCTCTGTCCTGCTTTTGTCCTGTCTCTTCTTGATCCCTGAGAAGGGGAGGGCGTCAATCTAAAAGACAACTTGGGGTATACTGTAGCCTGGAAATGACAACTCAGAACACATGCATCAGTTGAAGAGGACATGGTAAGGAATATAAGCACATATGCACACTCTGCCTGGACCAGCCAAGCATTATGGGAACACTGATTCCTAGATCTACACAGTTTCATACTGTGGGAGTTGGAACTGACTGTGTCCTGCTCCCAGCTCTGTGACTTGAAGCTATGTTAACCAGGAAAAAAAAACTTTATACTTTTAAGTTTTGTTTTTATTTATTTTTATATGCCTAACTCTGAAGATTACGGTGATAATTAAATGACACTAAATATAACTTTGCAAAACAGTTGCCAGTTTTTAGAACTAGAAAGACCTGAGAGAGCTCCTAGTGGTAACAGTATTAGCAGTAACTGTCCAGATCATTGAGACAAATGTTTCATTTCTGCCATATGAAATGACTCCCTCTCTTCTCGAGTTCTAGTCAATGACATGTGATTAATTTAATGTTTTTTCTTTCTTTTGTTTTTTTATTTTTTATTTTTCAAGACAGGGTTTCTCTGTAGCTTTGGAGCCTGTCCTGGAACTAGCTCACATAGACCAGGTTGGTTGGCCTTGAACTCACAGAAATCTGCCTTCCTCTGCCTCCCACGTGCTGGGATTAAAAGCGAGTGCCACCACCTCCTGGCTAATTTATTTTTCTTATGTCACAAAAAATAAACCAGAGAGAGGATTATAGTGAAGATATGATCGAAATACAAAATGTTTGAGGATAAGATTACTCAACCTTATAGAAAAATCCAAGTATTGTTTTAGAAATTAAAGCTCATAAATTGAGCTTTATTCATTGTGTCATTATGTCATTGTGTCATAAAGTATTAATTAAATGTCACAAGCTGGGTTTCATTAATAGTCATTGTCTTTATATACTAAAGTGTTACTAGCATAGCTATTTTTTTTTTATTAAAGTGCTAAATGGAATTTAAATCATCCCACTTGGTCAAGTTAAGGGAGTCTGATGGAAGTTAATAAAAAGCAAGCGATCAGGGCAAATAGAGCATAGCAGGGAACATTCCAAAACTTTTATCTTTATGTTAGGTTTTTCACTATTTTTGTTTGTGATTTCTTTAAGAAATGTATTTCTAATAATCCCTTAATGACTATACATTATCAGGAAACAATAAAATAACATTGTATCTTTTTTAAGAATAGCCCTAGGTGAGTTAACTTTCTATAGGCTTTAGAAGGCAAAGCAATATGCTTCGGACTCACGAGTGTGGTCCCTCTGCATCAAACTTGACTGTGAGCAAACTCTGCCATTTTCCACACCATAATTTTCCTTGTACTAAACCAGAGGCGTTATGTGATGTGTTGGGCTGTGTGGTGGATTAACTATTGTTCCCCCCAAAATATATCCACAGCCCAAACTGTGGAGTCCATGAATATGAACTTATTTGGGACAAGGGTTTCTTCCTTCCTTCCTTCCTTCCTTCCTTCCTTCCTTCCTTCCTTCCTTCCTTCCTTCCTCCCTCCCTCCCTCTCTCCCTCTCTCCATCCATCCCTCCCTCCCTTCCTCCCTTCTTTTCTTTAGCAGATTTGTAATTAATCTAAAGAATCAAAATGAGACAATTCTGGACTATCAGAATCCGTCTAAGGCCAATGACAAGTATCTTTGGAAGCGACAGTTGAAGAATGAAAGGTCACACTCAAAGGGCGGTGGCTGAAGCAGTGACTGGAGCTACCAAACTGAAAAGGACAAGAAAAGATCTCCCAGGGATGCTGGAGGGAGAGCAGCCTGTCCAAACCTTAATTTCAGGCCTCTTCCCTCCAGAACTGTGAGAAAGTAAATTTCTGTCATGTTAAGGGGATTGGTCCATCAAGAACTCACCCAGGCTACAGAGAAATGAGCTCTGTGAAATAATTTCTCTGCCCCAAAGTCAGGACCAAATGAGTACCAGTCCTTCACCCATGCTTTTTGAAAAATTATTTTAATTTATATTTAAACAATCTCCTGCAACTCATATGTGTTCAAAGTGATGGAAATCAGTGATAGTCTAGGGCTTTGTGTTAAACGGGGCATTGACATCACCCCCACTAGTACTCAAAGAACAGTGTGGCCGGGCGGTGGTGGCACACGTCTTTAATCCCAGCACTCGGGAGGCAGAGGCAGGTGGATCTCTGGGAGTTCAAGGCCAGCCTGGTCTACAAGAGCTAGTTCCGGGACGGGCGCCAAAGCTACAGAGAAACCCTGTCTCGAAAAACCAAAAAAAGAAAAGAACAGTGTGGAAAGAAGGTGGGAGCCCAAGGATGGCAAAAGTGCTCTGAGGCACTGTTTCCTCAGCATGATGTGGACATCCTACTCATGACCTCACTGTTGCTATGGTTACCTGTGCAAGGTCTGCACAAGCATGAACCCTTTCTTCCTACAATCTCCTTAGTCTCCTCTGAACAAGGCTGATTCCAGCTCAGTGACATTTTATTTCACATGCTCCCCATCCTCTTGGATTTCTAATCAGTGGTGCTCACTCTGTGAGTCACAGATGCTTAGAGAGAGGATGCCATTGCAACCTTGTGCACCAGTTCCTTCTGGGCACCATACTGTTACCAGGAAATGGTCTCATGCTTAGCCAGTGTTTATAAGAGAAGTTAAAGAAATAAAACATGAAATATTTGCCATGTTTGTGTGACTGTATTCTTCAATTAAAATATGTTAAACATAACTTTTCCCCTGTGGGAGTGCATATCTATTGTCAAATAAGGTCTTTACATTGGAAGTCAACACAAACATTTCTTACCCAGTATAGAATTAATGGATCTCTCTTTCTAGCCAACATATTACCTACTACATGTTGGTCTTTATATTTCCCATACATATACACTAAATGTATGGATTATTAGATGAATCACATAGCCCTATGATTTCATTTCAAAGAACATCAAAGGGTCGGATCATAAGGAATATAAAAGTGAATGTGTGTTGAGTAGACAGCTTTTGATTGGCTGATAAAAGAGAAGAAAGAGATGGCCCACTTTCTATAGGTGGCGACTCTTGGCTTCACTACTTAATCTCTGGTCTCAGAACTGTAAATCTAGGTTCTCTTACTGGAGTTATGCAAAGAACTAGGAGAAGCAAAGATGCAAGAGTCCAGGAAAGAGCCACTATACCCATATGACGGACACATCTCCTTGCCCTCAGCCTCCTGTACCATCTGCATGTGACCACTGGAGCTCTGTAATCAATAGAGAACAAGAGGATTGCTAACACTCCAAACTCAGAGGTCATAGCCGACGCTTGTTCCCGTACCGTTCTCCTCAACAGACTCAGAGGTCATAGCTAACGCTTGTTCCCGTACGGTTCTCCTCAACAGACACTTCACCAGGAAAGCAGGCGTTTGTGCCCTTGCTATATGCAAATGCCCATCACCATAGTTCAACTCTGATGGCCTCACACTTTTGAGAAGAAATAGCTGACTTCCCCTAAAGATTGTTTTTTTCTAGAAATTGGAAAGGCATTTGCTTCTTTCATAAATAAACATATATATTCAATTCTATGTATGCACTTAAATATACACAATTATTTCAGAAGCAAAATAATTGACTAAATACAAGCCCATTAAGAGGATAGGGTGGGGTGAAAAGCTTTCTAATTGAAACTTTCATACTCAAGGTTAGAATTAAGGACTGATTGCCTTCTTTCCTCGGCGAGACAAACTTGATCTGTTTGTTTGGTTTATTTAGGCAATTAGTTGTAAAATTAGGTTGAGATTTTAAAACTGTGATAGTTATTCTTTACGGGTCTGGGCACTGAGCACAAATATTTCTTTAAGTTTTTCACTTGAGAATTGCCTTCTTCAGGTGAGCGCTGGCAAACGTTGTAAAATGTATAAATTTGGAATGTTAGGAAGTATAGAAAAGGGAAGGAAATTACCTCAGTCTGCAGAGAGGCACAGCGACGCTTTCTTGAAATAAAAGCCTGCTGTGTCCTGGCTGACCCAATGCAGCCCAGTTGAGCATGGCATTCTGTTCTGTCACTTAGTCCTGCCAGGGGAGAAGGGAGCCAATGGCGACACAGGTACCTGAAGTCACAAAGAGCTTATGTGTCCCCAGTCCCCTTCCACATTCTTCCTCGGGTTCAAGGGGAGAGATGCTTTGTTAGTTTCCCCAAGGTCTATCACAAACGGTCTTTGACAAAATGCCCAGAAGGTCTGAGCAAGAACAGCGGGAGCTAGTTGGCGCCAGCGGTGCCCGTGGGTTGGGCAGTGAAAGTCACTCTATACAAAGGTACCTAGGAACGGCCTCTGAGTCCAGCAAAGGAGAGTCATTATTGAGGAATGAGCAAAGACTCTTGACTGCAATGGAAGAGGGCAGTTCTGACAGGAAAGAGAAGGACAAGTCTTGAGAGGACTCATGAGGGTCACCAGAGCCCTTCACCACCCAGGGATAGTATTTCCTCATGGAGGCATTCCAACCAGTCAGATGGTGGATTCTGTGATAGAAGGACTTCTCTCTAAGTGAGTTTTTCATTCATTTTCTCTAAAGTCTGAGATGGGACTTTCAACGGGTGGGTAGCGTTGAGTAATGCCACCCACGTCCCAACCACATCTGGTACAGCAGCACACTATTATCAATGGCTCCGCAGGTGGTTATTACACACACTAGCTCCTGCACTTTCTGGGACTAGTGTGACTCCCCGGAATTAAGCCATTAAATAGAATCTAAGTTTCCTCCATAATTCATAAAGCCCCGGTTTCACATAGTGTTTTTAATATAGCAAATATTTCTTGAACTCATTTATTAGCCAAAATCTTTTTTTTTCTTTTAAACATTGCTTGGCCCATTAGTTTCAGCCTCTTATTGGCTAGCTCTTACATATTGATCTAACCCATTTCTAATATTCTGTATAGTCCACGAGGTGGCTTACCAGGGAAGATCTTACCCTGCGGCTGTGTTGGGTGGGAGAATCATGGCAACTACCTGACTCAGCTTCTTTCTCCCTGCATTCTGTTCTGTTTACTCTGCCTACCTAATTCCTACCCTATCAGAGGGCCAAGCAGTTTCTTTATTAGTTAACCAATGAAAGCAACAGATAAGATACAAGACACACCTCCATCAGTCAGTTCTAAAGGCGCCGCAAATTCACCATTCACTTTGGAAAGGATTTTGTTCTTCCCTGTATAGAAGGTTCTAGGTTGGTGTTGTCTTTGTATTAACGGATTGCCACCGCCCTTCTATTGTCTCCTATCTGCCATTGTCACCAGTCCAAAGTCTGCTGTAATTCTTGCCTCCATTCCTGAGAGTCCCTGAGTCTTTGTTCTGTGATTTAGACGCTCTCTGGATATTGCAATAATGTGCCTGGCTGTTGCATCCTTTAAGCCCTTCCTGTGTGCAGTTTATTGCACTTTGGGAACTAAAGGTTTGTTATTGTTATCCTGATCTAAAGCTTTCTTTTTAAAATGTGTGTGTGTGTGTCAGAGAACAACCTTGTGGAGTTCTCTTCTTCCACCTTTGCGTGGGTTCTGGAAATTGATCTCAAGGTTTTGCAGCAAGTGCCTTTACCCTCTGAGCCATGTCGCTGGCCCCCCAGTTTGAAAACTATCTAGCCGACCTTCTGATTTTCTTCCTGGGGATTTATCACCCAGATGCTGGGCCACTTGAGGTTTCCCACATCTTAGGAGGCTCTGTCTATTATTTAGTTACTTGTGTTCTATCCCCACCATTTTGCATCATTTCTATGGTCCCCAGCGGGCTCCCCCACACCCCCGTGTTCCCTTAGGTCTAACCCAATGTTAATCGGAGCTGTTGTGTATTTGCCTTTTTTGACATTGTTACTTCTTCACCTGTGGAACTTTGTTCTGTTTCTTTTGACTCCGATTTATCCCTGGGTTTTCCCTGGGTTTTTAATTATAGGACACAATAACTATTTAGCCCTCACATCTCTCGACTCTGTCACCTCACCTGCCTCCTGTTAGTGTCCTTGGTTGGATTTTCTTTTAATCTAGCCATCAATAGGCCTTGATAGTGGAACTATGAGAATGTCTACCATCAGACTTCTCCCCTCTGCCTTTCCAGCTTCCAGGTTTGCCCCTCTGTGGATGGCATCAAGGTAACAGCGAAAATGGCTAACGGTCACATGCATGCAGCTTTGTATATACTTGAGAGACACACAGGAAATTTTCTCTTCACCAGGAATCATGCAGCTGGCACATGAATCTCTTCAGAGGGCTGACAGTCTTGAGACAATAAAGCATTTACTTATTACTGAAATGCTTGTTGTCCTGTAGAACATTTTATATATGCATGGAAGGAGGTATAATTAGAAAAGTTCCTGTGATTTTGACAAAGGAAATTGTATTTGACAGTAAAATGATTGATGGATTCCTGTAACAGGGTGCATTGAAACATTTTAGTTTTTCTCTTTTCTCTGGAGAGTTAGTAACAAAGCCAAGGACTTCCTTAGTGCCTAAAATAGTGAGAGTTACCCTGTCAGTCATAGACTTATTTCCTAGGAAAAACAAAACAGACTGCAGCTTTTCAAAGTCTCATTATGAATATTCATTTCTCTGTGTGAACAAGAACAGAACTGGTGTGTGTGTGTGTGTGTGTGTGTGTGTGTGTGTGTGTGTGTGTGTGTATACAGTGTCAACTTCACTAGTGAATGACAGGAGTCACAAGGACAGGATTGGTGTGTGTGTCTGTGCATGTGTGTGTGTGTGTGTGTGCAGTGTGAACTTCACTAGTGGACAACAGGAGTCACAAGGACAGGATTGGTGTGTGTGTGTGTGTGTGTACAGTGTCAACTTCACTAGTGGATGACAGGAGTCACAAAGCACAAGGACAGGACTGCTGTGTGTGTCTGTGTGTGTGTACAGTGTCAACTTCACTAGTGGACAACAGGAGTCACAAGGACAGGATTGGGGTGTGTGTCTGCATGTGTGTGTGTGTGTGCAGTGTGAACTTCACTAGTGGACAACAGGAGTCACAAGGACAGGATTGGTGTGTGTGTCTGTGCATGTGTGTGTGTGCAGTGTGAACTTCACTAGTGGACAACAGGAGTCACAAGGACAGGATTGGTGTGTGTGTGTGTGTGTGTGTGTGTGTGTGTGTGTACAGTGTCAACTTTACTCATTTAAAAAAAAACTGCTCAAACATTCAGCTTCCTGAAATTAGACACAAAAAAAACCAATGGAGAACTTATGTCCCCTCTATCCATAGAAAGCCATGTGAGTATGTCCTGGGAGCAGCAGTATTTGGGTGCACCATAAGAGATGGCTGGCATTTCCATTTAGAAGTGATAACGACTGAGTTATAGAAATGAAAAATATAAAAGTCTTCCAGTAGAGGTTCAAGATGGAAAAATTTGAGGAGTTTGAGGACTGCTTGGTTTAGAACACCTAACAGGTATGGAGAGGAAGGCAGAGCATGAGAAAAAGCTCATTTGAGCTTATTGTGGGGAAATCCTCAGTTGCTGAGAAGGAAGTTGGTTCTTTAATAAGGAAGCGATAGGAGAGTGATAAGAATCTAAACATGGACAGACTGACAGGATTGGATCTTGATCACACGTTGGCAGTCATGACAAGGACTGGAGTCTGAGGGCAGCAAAGAGCCATCTTGAGGGTGTTTGAAATAATCAGAGTGAAAGGTGATCAGAATTTAAATTATGAAGGCAACAATGGAAATATGGTGGGAGGGGTAGAAGTCCAATGGCTGCAAAACAAAGCTCCAGAATTGGCTCCACTGATCATGTCTTCCTTGACTTTTCTACATTCCAAAGAAGCTCTACAGGGTGGCATGAATGGATCTTTAAAGGGAGGGATGTCAAAAGAAGAAAGTAGGAGAAGATGGTTTCAACAGCAAAGCATCGATCACTCCACTCTAACTTAACCCAGTGTCCCCAAACCAGATCAGGCAGAGGAAAGGGTCCCCTACTGTTTAAAGTATTACAGTGGCACATGGTTGGATCAAAAGGTGATCTACTGTAAAACCAAACAGTACAATATGTACTCTTCTAAGTTCCCAAAAGACAGTTATTGAAAAAGAAAAAGCAAATAATATATGAGAATCTGAAAAACAGATCATCCAGGAGGTCTACAAATGGCCAAACTTTAGACAGCACTTCTGGAGACAATCAAGACAGCTTTAATATCCTTAAAATACATTAAGATCGAATGTGCTGCCCTGTCAGTGGCCTGCCTGGCTCTCGTTGCTCAAATGTCTATGCCTAACCCAAGGCTGTCCAGATAAAGGAAGGTTCATTACCAATATTTCATTTTATTTTTTTTGAGAGAATTTCACATACAAGAATCACTTCTTACATTCTTTCTGTCATCCCTATTCACCCTCTAACTCCTTTCATGTCCCTCCTATATTCCTTCTCAAATTTATGACCTTATCTCTATTGTCACTTACAAATATATGAATGTGTGCATATATGTATATGCATACGTATAAACCTATTGAGTTCATTCAATGTTGCTTATATGTGCACATGTTTAGGGCTAACTACTTAAGGTTGAATTAACCTATCAGGGGACTCATCCATGTAGTAAGTTGGTTCTACCTCCCTTCCCAGCTATTGATTGCCTGTCTAGATCTTTATCTAAGAGGTGGCACCTATGAAATTTTCCTATCTACATTGGTATGTCCCCTGGTATTGTCATTATGCAAGTCTTGTTTAGACTATGATACTATTGATATTTCATTTGTACAGTTCTCCCTGTCATGTCTAAAAGATACAATTTCATAGCTCTGGGTGTGGCGGGGCACACCTTTAATCCCAGCACTTAGGGTGAGTTCCAGGACAGCCAGGGCAATGTAGAGAGACCATATCTAGAAACAAAACGAAAACACCAAGGAAAAAAGATACCATCTCATAGTGTGTTGGCCCTCTGGTTCTGACAGTATTTCCACCCCTCTTTGGCGATATTCCCTGGACCTCAGAGGTATTTGGCTGTCTTGTAGGAGAATCACTTGAGGTTCGACTCCCCACAGTCCCTTACTGGCTGCAGTGTGACCAGTTGTGGAGCTCTGTAATGGTCTCCATCTGCTGCAAAAACAAGATCATTTAATGAGGGGTGAGTGACACGCTCCTCTATGGGTATAAAGAGAAGTATTTGGAATACTGTAAAAAAAAATATTGGTTTGGGAAAACTACTGTGGTAGGTTTCCTCTAGGGTCTGTGACTGTTGCAGTCACAGGTAATTGGCTATCTTTATAGGCATGAATCCCTCCCTTCTAAGAGAGTCTTCAGTCCAAATGGACAGCTATTGATTACTCTCAAGATTTTTGCACCATTTAAGTTAGCCTGATAGGCCAGGCATTGCCGTGGTTTGTAGATTTACAGAGGATAGGACTAGTGATGGCGTTTTTTCCTGGTGGCAGTTTGCATAGTGCCCTCTGATACTATGAGAGCTGGTATTCGTGGAGGAGGCTTCCAAGTCTGTTCCATCTGGATCAGTTCGCATTCTGTGTCCAAAGACTGTGGTGTCTTAAGCAATATTGTCTTTCCTTCAAGTCCCAGGAGGTAGCCAATGGCAACAGAAGTAGCCTGTATTCCTTTCAGGGTCAACTTTAGCAATTAGGGAAATAAAAATCAAAACTGCTTTGGGATTTCATTTTACCCAAGACAGAAAGTCTAAGATCAAGAAAACAACTGGCAACACATGTGAGGATGGATGGACCCGGAAGCCCATTCACTGCTGGTGGGTTGGTGAGGGTGGGATGGACCCGGAAGCCCACTCACTGCTGGTGGGTTGGTGAGGGTGGGATGGACCCGGAAGCCCATTCACTGCTGGTGGGTTGGTGAGGGTGGGATGGACCCGGAAGCCCATTCACTGCTGGTGGGTTGCAGATAGCTGCAGATCCTGTAACAATCAATGGAGAGAATTCTCAAAAAGTGAACAGTAGGTCTACCATATTACCCACCTCCACCTCTCCTTGGCATGTGCCTGAAGGACTTGTCCTGCTGCAGAGATACCTGCTCGGCCATGTCCAGTGCTGCTCTATTCCCAAGAGGTAGGAAGAAGAAACAGCCTAAGCATTCTTCAGCCAACGAATGGAGCATGAAACTGTGGCACACACACACATTGGAATTCTAGTTAGCTGCATGAAAAATAAAACCGTGAAATTTGTAGGCAAATGGAGTGAGCTGGGAATTACTTTACTAAAGTGAGGGGAACCAGATGCTAAACAAGCATTCATGTTCTCTTATTTGTGGATTCTAACTCCAAACCTTGGGATGGAGGAGATAAAACTTTAGATGCTAGGAAAGGAGAAAAGAACCAAGGCGGGAGAAGAGATGGAGCTCTAGGGAGGGGCACAGCAGGACACAGTTGCTGCAGAGAGGAAAAAGGGCAGTGCAGGCTTTAACTGATGCAGGAGGGAGGGCGATGTGAAGGAAGGGAGAAGGAGGGATATGCTGAGGATGTTTAAAAAGCCACCGGAAAACATTATTTTATAAGCTTTCCTAAAAATACGTTGTGTGTGCAAATATGTGTGTGTCTGAGTGTGTCAATGTTTGTGTTTCTGTAATTTAAATGGAGTTATGGTACATTGGGTGATCATGCTCCCCAGAAGTCATGGATTAGCTAACAAAAACTCTAAATACAAAACATAGAAAGTAGTCATTGTTAACATTGTATAACTCAAATCATATGAGCTGTTTTCTACTGTTTAGCATGATTAAATATCATCACATTAACAAAACTGCCATCTTTTTAAGAAAGAGAAGCTAGAAGCTAGAGTAGGTAAAACAGGAGTTTAGACTTGGACTTGGCATTCCTGCTTCTGTCCCTTACCTGTATAAACCCTAGGGAATCATCTCCTATCTGCTTCCATCCCTTACCTGTATAAAACCTAGCGAATCATCTCCTATCTTTTTCTGTCCCTTACCTGTACAAAACCTAGTGAATAACCCACCCACATAGAGCCAAAGATGTCAGTCATCTGGAGAGGATGATGATGTTGTTTCCATGGAGCTATTTTTCTGAGGACCACAGAAAGTAATGTGTGTGATAGCCATATTTAGAACTGGATTGACTCTGGGCATTCTTCCTCTTAGCTCTCCAATGAGACAAGTGCTTTCCCAACCTCGTCTCATTTTCCAGGCTCCTCTCTCATGAAGTCTAACTTACTTGTTCTCTTTGTCCTTCATGACTACCTCCTCATCTTCAGGGACTTGAAATTGGGATCTTCTTTCTGGGATGCAGATCTACAAGGGTTTTGTTTCCTCTGATCGAATAAACTTCAGTGTAACAGGGTGTCTTCACCAGGTCCTTGCCTAGTATCTTGTGAAAAGCATCCTTGCTTTCTTCCCTCTTCCTTCCCTCATGACCTTTCTCCCATTTACATTTGTTTTTATTGATTTTATTGAGCTATACATTTTTCTCTGCTCCCCTCCCTGCCTGTCCCCTCCCCTTCAACCCTCTCCCATGGTCCTCATGCTTCCAATTTACTCAGGAGAGCTTGTCTTTTTCTACTTCCCATGTAGATCAGGTCCATGTATATGTCTCTCTTAGGGTTCTCATTGTTGTCTAGGTTCTATGGGACTGTGGTTTGTAGGCTGGTTTTCTGTGCTTTATATCTAAAAACCACTTATGAGTGATTACATATAATAATTCTTCAGCTGAGGGGCATTTAGGTTGTTACCACGTTCTGGCTATGAGAAACAATGCTGCTATGAACATAGTTGAACACATGTCCTTGTGACATGATTGAGCATCCTTTGGATATATACCTAAAAGTAGTATTGGCTGGATCTTGAGGAAGGTTGTTTCCTAATTTTCTTAGAAATTGCCACACTGACATCCAAAGGGGCTGTACCAGCTTGCATTCCCACCAGCAATGCAGAAGTGTTCCCTTTACCCCACAACCTCTCCAGCATAAGTTATCATCAGTGTTTTTGATCTTGGCCAGTCTTACAGGTATAAGATGAAATCTCAGAGTTGTTTTGATTTGAATTTCTCTGATGACTAAGGATGTTGAACATTTCCTTAAGTGTTTTTCAGCCATTTTAAATTGCACTGTTGAGAGTTCTCTGTTTAGGTCTTTACTCCATTTTCTTATTAGATTATTTGTTTTTTTGTTGTTCTTTTGAGTTCTTTGTAGATTTTGGAGATCAAGCCTCTGTCTGATGTGGGGTTGGTGAAGATCATTCCCCATTCTGTAGGCTGTCGTTTTGTCTTGTTAACCGTGTCCTTTGCTTTACAGAAGCTTTTCAATTTCAGGAGGTCCCATTTTTTAATGATTTCTCTCAGTGTCTGTGCTGCTGGGGTTCTATTTAGGAAGTGGTCTCCTGTATCAATGCATTTAAGTGTACTTCCCACTTTCTCTTCTATGAGGTTCAGTGTGACTGGCTTTATGTTGAGGTCTCTGATCCATTTGGACTTGAGTATGAAGCGGCATCATTACTGCTAGCTGAAGTAATATGTCACTTGCTTTCTCATTGGTTGTCTTCCTCTCCCCAGGAAACTGGAGTTTGTCTCTCCAGCCCACTGGTCACTCAAAAGGTATCACTGAGAAGATATCATTGAGAATAGCCCTGATGCATGATGGGTAGTTGGCAAGTATTTGCTAAATGGCATTTCTAACAATGAAATGACAGATAATTCTTAAGGAATTATAAAACATCAATATAGAATTTCCAAGTGCTTCCTAAGTTCAAAGCTCCTCCTCCTCCTCTTCCTCCTCCTCCTCCTCCTCCTCCTCCTCCTCCTCCTCCTCCTCCTCCTCCTCCTCCTCCTCCTCCTCCTCCTCCTCCTCCTCCTCCTCCTCCTCCTCCTCTTCCCCATAAGCTAATCAAGAGTCAGAGCAATCTGTAACCCCAGGAGGAATCCGTGGACACTACCGAAACAGAAAAGCCTGGGACAGCAGCTGCAGACGTGTGGGAAGGGGCTGGAGGGTATCTCCAAGCTGACAATCTGTCTGAAACACTGAAGGACTCCTGTCTGATGCCATCAGAGCCACACATGCCCAGTACCTACTGACTGGGGCTGGCACATCCACGGGGGCGGACCATGGTAGGTGAGCTTTTCTGTTTTCCTCCCATCTCCAGATGGGCTCTTTGGGAGCCTAAGTGTGAGGGGAGAAGAGAGGGTTCTTTTCCTTGGCTCCTGACCCTGGCACTTGCTGACCCAGCATGCTTCCTCCCACTAGCAGCAAGCCAGTCTGCAAAACAGAACAACACCTTTGAGAGGGCTGTTTATCTGGGCAGCATGCAGCCCAGCAGCCCACGTGGGCCCCTCCTTCAAAAGCATTGCTGAGCGGGCTCATCTGATGAAAGCCTGAACTGTGTCTGCGCCATTTGATTAACAGCAAAGGCTGTTTCATTAGGGAAAGTGGCCTGAGGAATCCAGGCTGCTGCGGGGACAAATGTTTTTGCATCTCTGTGGTGCCCCTGGGGCCTCCTGCAGCTTGGAGGCTGGAGTACAAAGAGGGCAGTGATAGGGGCGTTCTGGAATCCCATGCCTGGCTCCGAGCGTGCTAACCGCCTGTGAGATTGATAGCTAGGGTGCAAAGGCTAAAAAAATTGGATTAATTTAGCTCAGCTGTATTCGCTGAAGGATTGGGTTGCGGTCGATACTGAGGCATCGGTGATCAGACCTCAGAGACTGGAGGCAAGTCTCAGGTTTGCAGGGAGGGAGGAAGATGGATTGCCTCCAGGCTTGCCTGCTCCCTAGGAACACAATAGCCTCCAAAGGCAGGCCTGCGTCACAGATAATCCTACAAAAAAATAAAAAATTAAAATAAAAAAAAAACAGGGAGAAAACAAGTCAGGTGTCCCTTGGAATATGGCCCGGAAATGGAACCGTTCTCTTCTCATCCTAGAAAAGGCCACTTGGGACAAGCTGCCTTAAAAACACCTTAAAAGCAGCCTCAGCTTTTTCTAGGATATACAGCTTATGCTTCATGTGAACTGAAAAGCAAATAGAATTCTCTTTGAAACAACGTGTTATTTCCGAAACTGTCAGTCATGCAGCGGTGTGTGTGCGTGTGTACATGTGTATGTGTGTGTGAGAGTGTGTGTGTAAGAGAGAGAGAGAGGGAGGGAGGGAGGGAGGGAGGGAGGGAGGGAGGGAGAGACAGAGAGAGAGAGAGAGAGAGAGAGAGAGAGAGAGAGAGAGAGAGAGAGAGAGAGAGAACAGGCTTTTGTCTTCCAGGTTCATCTTTTTAAAAATACCTTTTACAAAATTTTATGCCTTCGGCTGCTTTGGTTGTGTTTCAGTGTACTGAGTACATGCAATGCCCATAGAGGCCAGAAGAGGGTGATGAAGCTTCTGGAGTTACAGATGATTTGAGCCATAGTGTGGGTGCTGGGAATCAAGCCTGGGCCCTCTGCCAGAGGTGGCACATGCTTAACCGCTTAGGCATTTCTTCAGTCCCACGAGAGATGTGGATACTCCATGAAATTAGCAACCCACAGCACAGCTTATTTGGTTATTAATATTATTATCATTTTGTGGTGCTGGAGGTTATTAAGGGCATAGCTTTTACAGAGTAGGGACTAACCCTAAGCCAAAGCTGTTTTAAGAAGTCACCTGGCACTGTGCTGAAGTTTCCCATAAGGAGGCTGGCCATTGCACACATCTGTATGAGTTGTCTATGAATGCAATGCTCAGCATATATGATTAATTCATGGGTTAGAGTGCCCGTGTGTCATTAACTAGACAGTCAGCTATTGTCGTATAGCAAGCCCTGCTAATGTACTACTGGCATTAAAAAACAGAAGCAAAGCTTAGACAAGCTGGTGCTGTATACCTGTAATCCCAGCACTCAAGATGACCGGGAGGATCTGAGTTCAAAGTCAGCCTGGGCTGCTGGGCCAGGCTTTGTATTGAGAGTAAAGAAACACCTTTACAAACACAGCCCGTTTCTCACAAGATTGCCTGTTTCAATGCTGAATGCCATTTTGGAAATAGGTTGAAGCTGGCACCAAAGAGACCATGGGCTTTTAGAATTGAGAGCTGTAAAAAGTGTGCCACAAGGATGGCAATCTCGGGAGAGAATGCCGTGATGTTTGGGGAAAGAAATGATGTGGAACATAGTCAGAGACTGCTTGTTCGTTTCCCAGTCACCCAGACCGGAGTAATCACACAGAAACTCTATTAATTATAACACTGTTCAGCCAGTGTCTCAGTGTATTTCTAGCTAGCTCTTACATCTTAAATTATTATTTTATATTTTACCATGAAACTTATGATTTGTTGATCCTTGCTTCTTGGGCAGCTACATGGCATCTCCTTGACTCCACCTAGTCTCTCTATATATCTCTGTTCAGAGTTCCTGCCTGACTTTCCTCTGCTAAGCCATTGACTGAAACAGCTTTATTTGTCAACCAATAAAAGCAAGGCATACACAGAAGGACATCCTCCATCAGTGGAAAATGAAGATCGAATTCTCAGCCTTCACTCTGCTGTGAACTGTGTTCGAAGGGAAACAAAGCCACTGTTGGAGAATATTCTTCATTCGTGAAACATACAAAGCAAGTTGCACAGGAGGCAGGAAATTTCACTGAAAACTATAAAACTTTAAACCCATGAAGAAACTATATCTCAGAAGGGTTTTTTGGTGTTTTCAAAGGAGGAAACCAGTGCCCCATGTCTTCTGATCCGTCAACTCAGTGCCTCCTCAGTTACACGCCCCACATTCCTGTAACCACTAGGAAAAGTCTAGGGCCTTAGAGCTCAAAGTGAAATCAAGGAATACCCACAAACCGCTGTTTAAATAGAGTCACAGAATCAAACATTTACAGAGGGGAGAGTTCGCATTCCTGGATCTAGATCAGTCGTAAGCAAACTGGTGCTCAACTGTAGCTGCTTCTGTGCGACACCGGAGGGACGAGGGGACCCGTGTAAGAGGATTTGCTTTACCTTTAGGAGAATGGGAGTCTCATTTAAGTGGCCCCAAATTCACCCAGCAAAGAAACACATAAAGGACAAGTACTAAAAAAAAAATTACCAGTGATAGCAAAAGAAATGACTCTTAGCTTTCAAGAATGGGCAGTCGAGTGGGAGATTGGAAATGACACTCTGAGACAGGGGTTCGGAGCCCACATGCCTATAAGTATAGGAAACCACACAAATGGGTGAAGAAGGCTAGGAGATAAGAAACACCCACTGGGTATCGGGGAAAACGCTCAGTCGTTAAAATCCCTGCTATGCAAACAGGTATGCACAGATGATACATGGATAGGTAGATGATTGATAGATGATAAATAAGTACATGGGAAGACAGACAGACAGACAATTAAGATGAATAAAAACATACAATCCTCTAGCCTGGTACCTGTACCCATACCATACTATCCATCAGAGAATACACTATTTAGTGATACTTGCTTCTTTTTACATATTTTGAACAATCAAAAGAGTGAAAGGAAAAGATTATTGAGTTAGCTTTTCCTCAGCTCTTTAGATTTACAACCCAGGGTTGTAAAGTTGACACATTTTTTTGGAACTGCTTCTAGCTGCTAGGACAGAGCCCCACTGCTCCTCTGAGGAATTACCCTTTTCTTTCTTGGCCACTGATGTTCTCACTATGAAAGCAGACGATATGAGAACTACAGTTCTTCTGAGCCCCTTTATGTGGAGTTGTGTGGCTTGGTTTAGCTTGGGGAATAGGGGGTAGATGTTTCTGTGAGAAAGTCTGAACAATGACTGTGACCTTCGTGTCTCTTTGCAAATGAATTGAGTCACCACCGAATTCACTTTCTCAGTGATGGAGAATGACATTTATGATAGAAATGTATTGAGATGATTATCACATTAATAGAGATTAACACATGATTAGAGCTTCTTACTTTTATTTTATCAAGGAAAGCATATGTATTAGACCATGGAAGAAAGATAAAAAATTATTTATATTTCAATGTTAATAGTTAGTACGATGAGCAAACATTTTCATACACCAGTTCATGCATACATGATATGCATAAAGGAGCCTAGAATAAATATTTACACTGATAATTGTGTTTAATGAAAAAATATAAAATGTAAATTAGAAAATGTGGTTGGAAAGAAAACTTTAAATTATAAACAGATGGTTTCTTCACAAACTCTCCAATACAGTTTCTGTCCAGTCACTCAAAATCATATACTATGAAGTATATTTTAACTAAAGCTGTTCCTTAACCAAATATACTCGTGATTTTTTAAAAAGTTGTTTATTCATCAGCTTTGAGCATATAAATAGGGAAGAATGGGAAAGTTTTAAATGGCTCCTAACAGGCAGACTAAAGTAGATTTTTTTGGATGCCGCATATTTAGAAGTGACGAGAAGTCCCTTCTGAATAACTCCATTGACGACTGGTGTTTACATTGGCTTTTATGTCCTGGCTTCCGTTCTTTCAAAATGATGGGGACAAATAGGTCAAGAAACATTATATTGAGAAAGTAATTTTATTAATTGGGCTATTTGCTTATCTAGGTTCAATCCAGTGGCCCTTTGCCCTAAAAATGGTGTTTTCAAAGAAAAATGAAAGGTTTTAAAAATGCATATTTTTGTATTCCAGAAAGTTTCATGGAACATGCTGTCCTGGAGATGGAGGCACAAGCCGCGTGGCTAAAGTACCAATATGAAGCTTGGATTCCTTCGTACAAATTGGAAATGATTTTCTGAACTCTTGGTAAAGTTTGTTTGTCAGAAAAACACATTGCAAACATGTGAATATAGGCATGCCAAGAATCCCTGAGTACAGATTCTTCAAGAAGCCTTGCAGGGTGCTGCGTTTCCTGATTTGTGGCTGCTTGATTCAAATATTACATGAATGTCAAACTGGCTTTCTCCGCTCTGGCTCCAGCCTGCATTTCGTCCCTCTTGGGATTCCTAACAGATGGTACTGCCTGTTCTGTCTGGTGGTGGCAAACAAGGAAACAAAACAACAGATCCCTCTTTAAACACACGGGTGAGGTTTGTCAGACCAGTCCCTAGCTTACCTCCCAGATGAATTCGCAGGTTTAGCTGCAGCTTGAAATAACACTTCTCTACGGGGAGGAAAGACAAGCAGCGCTTTCTAGAACTATCAGAGTTGGAACTAGACGACACACACAAAGCCCCCTAAGGGGAAAGGGAGAACGTTTCCTGCTTTTATCATGTCCAGTGACTGAGCAGGTCCGGCTGGGCTCCTGTGGATGTGTTCCTGACTGTGACAACCTCACCAGAAGCCTCTCAAATGTGCAAGAATTCTAAGGAAACACACCGCACACAGGCACATCTGACCGCTTCTGTGGCTCAAGGCTACTTGAGGAGACTGGTCCTTGTTTGGGGTCCATGGCACCTTCCTACTGCTCACGATTCCACATGATGCTTACAAGGTGCTGAGACAAACATGTCTCTAAGACCATGGTTCTCAAGCTAAATCCTGAGAAGCTAAGCATGGTAGCACATGTCACTCAGAACCTGGAAAGCTGGTTCAGGAGGATTACATGTTTGAAGCCAGTGTGGGCTACAGAGTGAATTCCAGAAGAGCCTAGGCTTCACAGTGAAACTTGTTTCCCAAAACAACAAAAGCAAGAAACAAACACAAACAAAAGGACTCCATAAAATGAATAACTGATTCAAAGTATTATACCTAAGTTCTCTTTGATAATACTCAGGCTCCTAATAGGTACCATATCAGCTACATTTTATTGACTCCCATGATGACTGTCAAATAAAAACATAGATTGAGCAGGGCAGTGGTGGTCCACGTCTTTAATTCCAGAACTCAGAAGGCAGAGGCCCATCTCTGAGAGTTCGAGGCCATCCTACTCTACAGAGTGAGTTCCTGGTTAGTCAAGGCTACACAGAGAAATTCCATCTAAAAACAAACAAACAAACAAAAAAAAGCAAAGCAAAACAAAAAAAAATAGTTTGAGACTTACCTTAAAGAAACACTTTCTAAAACAGGCAACATTAAAAGTGCATTGTTATATGGTCCTCTTTCTGAATCTGTTTTGTCCAAATTATGAATGGATCCATTACAATGACCCCTTGCTCCTAAAGTGTCCTCACAGATAAACCACTTCATTAGGAGACAAGAACAAATGTAATGATCTCGCAATTGTTCTTCCTAGGAATATCAATGTATAGTCATTTTTGGTTAATAGTGTCTAGTTTCCCTCCTGATGATTAGATATTCTATTTAATATTTTCATATCTATTATTAATAGATCATACACAATGAAATTATTGCAACCACACTAATTAGTGTATCTATTATCTCATTTTATTTTTAGTAAGAACACTTAAAATCTATCATCATAGCAAATTTCCTAGTGTATACAGTCTTGATTATATTTCTCACCTCTGGAATTCAACATCTAACGCTACAACTTCATACTTTTGGCCATTTCTCCTACCCTCTCTTCCGCCGCCAGGCACAGTTCTACTCTGTTTGCACGTTGATTAGACATTTCCAAGGATAACCCATAAATGCTCTTGACTTCACAGACTTCCCTCTCAGATTTGTAATCAGTAAGACTCCCAGCACTGCTGGTGTGTGTAATCTGCTGATACAGACCTGCACATACTGTTCTCCAGACATCAGACTATTAAGAAAGCATATGTGCAGGTTGGTGAGATGGTCTGCTTCTTTTGCAGAGGACCCAGGTTCAGGTCCCATCACCCATGTGGTTCCATCTCCAAGGGATCCCACACACTCTTCTGAACTCCTCAGGCACTCATCACACATGTGGTACATATATGTAGATTCAGGAAGACACACATAATATGGTATAAGTAACAAATTTATTTAAGAAATCACATTTGTTCTTGGGGTCTACGAGTCCCTGTTCCAGTCTACAAGATACAGATTTCAAGTTGTGTAATTTCAAACAAAACTAAAACAACACTGTTGAAGGTGTTCAAGAAAAATCTCCAGATCGAAAGCGGACCCCTCAGACAGTTCTTTCATTTTGCGTCTCCTGCCAGAACCCTACAGCCCATCATGAGGTGTAGGCTGGAATGAATGGCAATTGGAAAAGACAGTAACTTTTATTTCCATATAGGCCAAGTGTAGATCTTAGATATGTGACTGTATATCCTAGATATAGCATCGTGACTTATCCCTTCTCTCCTCCATCTTCCTCACACAGCCAAGGTACCAGAGTGACCTTGAGGAGGACACAAACGTGTGTTATATTAATAAATAATTGGGTTTAGCATATAAGGTTTCTCACATGATATAGTAGCTTGTTGTGGCCAAGTCTGTTTCCTGTAAGGCCACTCTGAAGAATATAAATCCATGGCTGGGCTCAAATGGAAGTTCTAAACACTGGGAGGAAAAACCAGAGTTCCTCAACCTCAAAGCATCCTGGATAAGAAACTCATTCTCAGAGACCAGGAGCAACAGGATGGACTGGGACAGCGACGTGGGTGGGAAAGCTCACAGAAGGAGCCAGAAAACTCATACCTCCTGTGATGTCCTGCTTGTCCCCAGATTCAGAAAATGAGAATTAAAGACTTTGACAATCATTATGAAATGGTAATAAGAGTTTTGTTTCATTTTTACATTTTAGTATCTATTCCTAATGTGCCTCTTGACAAGATTTAGGACATCCATAATTTGTCCTCGTGTATGAGGGATATTTTGGTGGCCTAGACTGTCTCCTTTTTGACTGACTCTGGCTATAGGAACTCTGTATTACAGATGATGTCCTTGGAAAAGAGCCAGAGTGGAACCAGATGGGTAGACATACATCAACTTATAAAATTGAATAGTAGATCTCAGGCTGGGGTTCCTGCTCTGCCATGGCCTGAAAGGGTTTGCTGGATCTAGTGAGGGCAAGATGTAGGCGTCAGTGAAGCCCTTTGCCTTTTGCTTCACTCGCCCTTCTCCTCTGGCTCTCCTCGAAGGATCCTTGAGCTGTGCTTGGCCCACAGAGTTGAGCTGTGCTTGGCCCGCAGAGTTCGCTTTGATCCCCATGACCCACTCCGGGCAGCGTCTATTAGTTTTCAAAAACACGAAGACAGTGTCCTTTAACTTGAGTTCCCATGGCTCTCTTCCTCAACCAAGGTAAATTGGTCTAATTGTCAATTTCCTTGGTGTCTCTTTCAAAGTCACAAAAGAGAAAATTGAAGCCCCACAGGAGAGTCAACCCCATGACCTTGGACTCCCTTGCACAACTGTCTACACTGCTAAGCAAATAAACCACATTTAGATCTAATACAAACACCTTGTCCTTACATGCCCCAGCCCCCATGGCAGGAGCAGAAAATTATACTGGGGTGTTTAAAGATTGGAGGGAAAGGAAGGAAACCTTAAGCCAAGCAAATTGAAAATAAATATTATTTTTCTCTAAACCTGCAGCGGTGTGAAAAAAAAATCTCCCTCCAAGAAAGAAACTTGGCTGTTAGCTCTCAGTGTGCCAAAATGTTAGTCGTGACAGCTCCTACTCTCGTCCTGAGAGGAACTGAGTTGGTGCTTTCTTCTCAGATTGTAAGCTCAGCATTATTTTGAATCTTTTCTAGGCTTTCTGTATTCTAGAGTCCTAAAGCATTTAAGATTCCAGCTTAAAAAAAAAAACTCATGGAAACAGTCAACTGAAAAAAATATTTTGGCAACTCTGTCTTTCTAATAAAAATAGTATGAGAAATCTTAATTGGATAATTAAAATACTTTGTGGTGTTTTCTGAGAAACATTCCTAAATGATACTGTAAAATGATTAAAATGAGGACTATGGTGTTTGGATCCAGAATTGCTTTTTGTCAAAATATTATATACAAGTAGGTTTCCCGGTCCTGGGTGAGGCAGGAAACCTAAAGAAAGTATACATAAATATCCTGATCAAGTGGCATAAGTCACTCAAGGTCAGTGTGGCTCTTGGCTCTTTCAAACGCATTTGGAAGGAGAAAAGATCCAAATCTTGAGCGGGCTATCAACTAAACACCTTCTGTGCATGCACGGAGTGCCCTTGGTTTTGTTAACTTTCTTTCCTTGCTATGGTTTATTTTTCTTATCAATGAAGGCTGGGTGCTGCAAAGAAAAATGCTGTCACCTGAAGACAACTAGAAATGATCTGAGGTGTGCTTGTGTGTGTGTGTGTGTTTCAGTGTCAGAATGTGCATCTATGCAGAAGCACACTGAAAATTTGATTTTGAACCTTTCATACTGAACTAAATGATGAACATCTGCTTGTATCACTAAAAATAGTGATCACTTAACATTCCATAGTGTGGTTTTTCTTTTATATTGACCCAAATGAACTTACTACTATTTAATCACTATCAACCAATGGAAATTGGCCCTTTAATATGACTGAACTTAGTAAAATATATTTAAAATCTTTGTGCTAGTACTATTGGACAGCGTTCTTACCATTTCAAACTGTTATTCAATCTAAAATGTAAAAAGTCGTGATAAAAGTAGAAAAATCTGAAATATTTCGAAAACAAATGATTTTATGTGACAGACATCAAGAGAAGAGATTGGAATCCTAATCCTTAGGAAATAATCACGAATCAGAGACTTAGCAACACCTGCTGAGGCCTGAATGTAGCCCCACAAAACCTATAGTTGAAACCTAGCTACCAAAGTCTAGTCAGAGAGAAGACCTTTGGAGGGTAACTCAGTATCTTTATAAATGCGGCAGATTCTTCGATAAGTACTCTGGGACTGACTTGTGCCTCATTGCCCTACCCTTGTCCTGCCCTGCCCTGTGCTCCTGTATTGAGGATACAGCAACAAGACACCCACATAGAGGCAGATCTTGTGCTCTGATCAGACCCTGCATCTACCAGGGACTTAAGCTTCAACTTTTCAGCCTCCAGAATCATAACAAATAAATTCCTGCTGTTTACAAGTGCTCAAGCTTTGGTGTTTTGCTATAGAAGCATAAATGGACTGAGATCCTCCCTAGCAGTGGACACAAAACAGAGAGACCAGAGATGAGGCCGTTTGCCATCCACAAGCCTGAGTTACTGTGGATGACAGAGAAGCCAGGGGGATAGCGGGGAGGGGTAAGGATATGAACATGTCGCCCAGTTGAAAGTGGGGTTTCATTGCTGCTGTGATAATAAACTTCCCAGAGTTCTCCTCTTACCTATCTCTAAACGTTCCAGCCTAATGACTTCCCATCTAATTTCCAACTCCTATATCCAGTATGTGTTTCATCTGAATCCAGACAACCAGAGAGGAGTTAAATAGGAGGCGAGTGGAGTTAGGTAAGAGGATGGTGCTGTCCCACTATGGGGAACTGGGTAGAAGAGAGGAGTCAGATCACCTGGAGATCTATGTCGGCGGGAGGTAATGACATCCAAAGCCTCCCGTGGGTCTTCAGTCTTGTTTGGCCATGACTCAAACAAGAGCACCAAGCAGGGATAGGCAGTTCTGCATGTGGCTGCCTCAGCCTAGCCCACGTTGCTCCACTGCAGGCCTAGCAGGGCCCTGGAAGTTCAGAGAAACCAAGGCTCACCAGGGAAGCACTCCTTTTGTGAACACCACTCTGTGAGTATTTTGATTGTTTCTTTTTAATTTCCTAAAAATCGTTTCTGCCATTAATAGTGACCACATAATTAAAGAAGACATGGGCAGCCAGGAGGATTTGTTTATTTTTCAACTTGTTTATTTCAGACATTAGGGATGGACCAGGGTCTCTAAAGTAGAAAGAGATGATGCAAATTATTTATAATTATTGGGAAAAAAACTGGCTAAAAAGCTAAGGAAAAGAAATCCAGCATTACAAGCAATTTTTTTGCCATATGAAACTTACGAAAAAAAATATGTTTTACAAATAAATATGCATCTGCCCTGAGATGATACCTTAAGAAACTTATGTCTAGCCACACAGATTATCACTGGGTTTTCTGGGGACAGAGAAAAAGAAGTAAACCCCTTGAACCCACTTAGGAACACTGAGTGTACCTGAGGCCAGGGAATAGGTCTTCAGTGATATTGACTGGAGCAGCAGCTTTCTTCAGGGGGCAAAGGCCCACCCATTTTTCTCTTAAATGCAAATGAAAAACTGGTGTTAAAAATGGATAGGAATTGAATTTTTTAGACTACCCACTGCTCTTTGAAATAAGCAGTAAAGACAGTTCAAGCAGGTCTAATGAATGCAAGGCACCAAACCTGTAACTGGAAATTTGTTGTCTTGGAAAGGTCTCTCACTGTAGAAGCTCAGGAGTGTCCACCAGTGTTAAGTTGGTGTCAAGTAAACAGCCAAGCCAAATAGTGGTTGCTTACTGCTTGGTTTGCAGGTGGCTGGGGCCATGAAACCACTTTTCAGAGACGTTAAGGCTCTTCCAGGGAGAAGAGAAGGAAATGGGATGGGCAGAAGGGGAGGTTCTGGGTCCCAGAACGAACTGTAGAGAAAGCCAGAACATATATTACGCTTGGAGCGGAGACATTTTACAGCTTTTGAATCTAATAAGAAAAATACATTATTTCTTAAGCACACATCAATACCGAAATGACTTCCAACAACAATAATAATAGGTAGTATTTATTAAGTACTTGAGTCTGGCCCATAGCACATAACCTGAGGCAGAACCAGCAATCAACCCGCACAGTCTGCATGCAGCATCTCTCCAGCGCTGCTTCTTTCCCATCATGCATTAAACTGGGATGGAAGGGCTTGCTTGCCTCAGTTGGGTTTTAGGTTTTGAGACACAGTGGCAATTGTTTCTTTAGCTCCTTCCTTCTAGAAATCAGCAAGAATAAGGGGATTTGGGGTGAGCATTGCTAAGAGACATTGCTCCTAAGGAAGAAGCAATCTGGAAGTTTCCAATTCCACTGAGTTGTGCTTAGTGTTACTGTGTTTTTATATGGTGGATATTTAAAGGAAAACAGTTGGATGTATTTCGGGATGTGTGGTTTAGTGGGCGTTCCTAAAGGAAGCCAAGAAACAGACATGAGATGTTCCCTGTGGCAAGAAGCATCTGGTCGTTCACAAACGCTCGCCAAGTCTCCATGTCTCAGGCATCCTCCTCACATCCACCAAATGAAGTATGCTTCTTATTCGTGGCTCAGTTACCCTTCAGGCTGCAAAGAGAGGCTGGAAAAGAAATCACACAAGTGGTCTTTCCTCTCTTTTCTCTTCCTTCAACTCCAAGAGAAGGCCCTTGGAGTTGAAGAAATTCTTATAGCAGAAATCAGTGCAATGCCACGTGCGTAGAGCATTCCTATGTCCACGAGAATGCAAAGATGGACCCTCCAAGCATCTCCTCCCTCTCTGGTCCTGGGGGCCAACTCATATAACCCACTGCAGCTGCTGTCCGCGGTCCTTTCTGTTGACTGCTGCTCACTGAGCTCTGGTGACAACTCCATCCTGGAGGACAATCCCTGGAGGAGTTGCTTGAGACTGAGGTAAAATACTCTGCACCATCAAGGGTCTCTTATGGCTTCCCTGCGCTCCATTCTTAAGCTCAGGCATCATGGTTTTCATTCGGCTCTCCAGTCATTCATTTTCCAGAGTGCTATCAGCTTTTAGAAAATACCATGACTGAGTTGGTCTTCAGATGTTAAAAATAGAAAAACTACATATGCAAAGGAAAGTAAAATGCCCTATTCTCCCATGTTCCTTGAGGAAACCTGAATCATAGCTAAGACATGGAAAGTATCTAAGTGCCAACTCACAGATAAAGAGACAAACACATGATATGGGATGTCCTTCTGTACATGTGTTGCTCTTATTGGTTAATGAAAAAAGCTGTATTGGCCAATAGCTTAGCAGAGTAAAGTCAGGTGGGAAATACAAACAGATATACAGAGAGTCAAAGAGATGCCATGTACCTGCCGAAGGAGAAAGATGCTGGAACCTTACTAGTAGGCCACAGCCTTGTGGTGATTCACAGATTAATAGAAATGGATTAAGGTGTAAGAGCTAGCTAGACATATGCCTAAGCTACTGGCTAAAGAGTTCTGTAATTAATATAGTTTCTGTGTGATTATTAGGGTCTGGACAGCTGGAAATGAAAGCGTACTCTCCTTTTACAAACATATTGCGGTATATTTACACAATGAAATATTTTTAGTCTTGTGAAGGAAGAAGAGACTGCCATTTGAAGCAATGTAGAATAACTTGGAGGAGAGCATACTCAGCTATGTAAGGTGCAGAAGGAAATATAAGGCATGATCTTACCTGTCTGCGGAATTTTAAAAGAAAAAAAATGATATATAGACACACAACTCTAACATCATTACATTAATCGCAGGGGCTATGGAGGGGGAGTAAGTGGGGGAAGTAAGCCAAGGGTACAAATGTTCAGAGACAAAGGTTGGACATACCCAGACATCTGTGTACAACGTGAGGACCGGAGTTCACCGTTTTATGTACTACAAACTAAATGAGAGAAAATGCACAGTGATCCTACTTCAAAAACTGAATGATAGAAAGGCTAATGTCTTTGATTGTAATAATCATTTCACTGTGTATATCCAAGCATTAGGCTGTACATCTTCAATCAATATGATTTTTTAATTTTTATTTCATCTTAACTTTATGTGTGTTTTGCCTGCAAGTATGTCTGTGAACTGTTTGTGCATCTGATAGCTGCAGAACCAGAAGAGGACATTGGCTCTCTTGGAACTGGAATTACAGATGGTAGTGAGCTACCGTGCAGTGCTGCACACCACGGCCCCGGGTCTGTGCTCTATGCGCTAGACTGCGAGCTTTCGGGCAAGGGGCTGGAGGCTGAGAACACAGATGCAGGGACAGACCGACACACAGAGAGACAGACCAATACACGCAGAGACAGACCGACACACGGACCTCCAACGCTGGTTCAGAAAGCCCAACTTTAATTAACGCCATGTAGGCTTAAATACACTGCAGTCAATGGCCAACAGGTGAAAACCCATCCTCTGATCATCTAAGCTAGGCACAGCTTCTAGTAACTTCAATCAGAAGGTTCTAGGAGGGAAAAGCAGCTGAAAGCCAGGACTCAATTTGTGCCAATAGTGCAGGTGCTGGGATTGAGCTCTGCTGCTTTGCAGGGGCCATCATTGGTTTTCACCACTGAGTCATCACTCTAGGCTGAGAGATAATTATTAAAAAAGGACTTTAACCAAGAAGAGTCCTGTGCAAGTCCACCCCACACCTTGTTCAAATCTTCCTTTCACCCCCATCGTCCACACACTCAGTCCTTCACGGCACCATCCTTGCTTCCCATCCCTGTTTCTGGGGCTCTTAATTTCTATTTAAAGCCCCTGCTTTCCACCCTGATCTCTCTCTCTCTTCTCTCTTCTCTCTCCCTCTCCCTTTCTCTCTTCTTCTCCCTCTTTGTTATGAACTTTTTATTGAAAAAAAAAAGTCATACAATATATTTTCACCCTGTTTTTTCTTCCAAGGTCCTCCCTACCATGCAACTTTTTGTTCTTTCTTTCTCCTTAAAAACAAACAAATAAACAAAAATAACAATAACACACAAAACCACAAAAAAATCAAAATAAACAAGCAAAAGTCCACATTGACCTCTTTACAGACTATTATCTCTGTGGATTTCATATCACCACCAACCCCACCAAATCATGATGAGTCTCCCTGACATGTTTCAATGACATTCTACTTTTTCTATGAGGATTTTACACACAAAAAAATCAAGTCGTGTTTCTATAAAATATGACTTTTTTCACACAACTAACCTCAACATAGTCAAATAGTTTTCTCAAACAATCTTCAATTGTGCCCAGATGTTTTTAGTGTGTACTCTTTATTGAATCTTAACCGTATGATCAATGACTCACGCATGCTTACAAACTTATATTCACAGTTAGCCATCCCTGAGGTGGGCACGGCTGCTTTACAAGGTGCAGTCCCTGGAAATGCTTGCCCACCGTCTGTTTCCCAAACTTCTAGTCAGGGGAGAGAAAACATGATTGTGACATCTCTCTCTCTCTACTCATATCTGTTTTCCTCCCCTTCTCTCCCCCACCCCTTCTGCCCTCTCTCCTCTCCTCTTTCTTATTTCATTCTCTCTTATTAAGATTCCCTAAAAGTTTGTCTCACCAGATTCTGTTCCCAAACCTAAGTTTTTCAATTGCTCTTTCTACATGTGAGTCAGTGAGGAATGTGTAATAACAGGAAAGAGAAATATACACACTTTCCGTGCTTGGCATGGCCCCGTGTTGTGTGGCCTGGGAAGGTATGTCTGGGAGTATCATATGGCCATTGCCCAACCTGGACACAGAGGCGCTCTGTATGGTGTCCCTCACTGTCCAAGCCGAAGGAACAGACATTCAGTTAAGTTGGCTCACATTGACTCTTTCAAGCGAGTTCATAACATGTTTTTTTTCCCAACTGAAAATTATGTATTTTTTCCAAATGAAAGAATTCAATCACTCCTTTCTCCTCGTCCCCAGCCCTGAATCATCTTTTGCTTCATCATACTCAAATGGAAGGTAACAACATAACTTCATCAATTCTCATGAATACTTGGTACGTCCACCTTTCAATGAGGTCTCCTTTTACACAATCTCCAGTAACTGGATATTTACGAATTCTGTAAAACCCTATAAAGAAGGTATTGTTTTTATGCCTGTTTCAGGTGTGATAAGCCATCCTGTGGATGAATGTCCTCCAGCAGGTCTTCTGACACCCTGACACGCTTGCTCACCTGTAACAGCAATAGCAAACCAGTCTTATCAGAACATCATGAAGACTGAATAGTTCAACAGCAGGAGAAAGCAATACATCCACCATAAGCACTGCGTAAACAGCAGGTCTGTTACCGTGGCAACCTGGAGCAGGAGGTGATAAACAGATTATTGGGTTTCTTAAGGGATGCAAGTTCAGCACAGCTGCTTCCCCTGGGAAGCAGATACTTACGCTGAGTTCCTCCTTTCTAAGAAGTTCCCTGATAAACACATTCCGTTCTGATCTCAGGCTGTGTATACATCATTCCTGCTGCCCGCCCAAGCACTGCAAACAAATAGCAACCTTCACCTTCTCTGCCCATCTTTTACCTACCCTGGAAGGAATGAATTCAAGGGTGGCCTCCTCCTCCCGTGGGCCTGTCTGGGTGTTTCCACTGAAGCTTCTTCATCCTGTGGCATAAGTGGGAACTCTTTCCACCCGTGAGCAGATAAGATCCATGCCTATGCTTTGCCTGACTCTCTGTAACCTCCTGATAAACTGCCTTTGCTTTGACACTCAGCTGCACTCGGAAGAGTGACTGATAAAAAAGTAAGAATTGAGTAACGTGGAATAATTGTGAGTGGATGATGGGGGGGCGAAGGCCCCAGTTTCCATGGCCAGCACTGTAAAATTTTCTTACTGGGGCTCTTAATAGTTAATTCTTATTCTAAGCTTATTCTTCAGAAATGTGTGCCCTTGTAAACTCTAGGGGAATGCCATGTTGTGTGGAACTACTTATCTACGGTATTGTATTTTTTTCCATTTTCTGCCTGTGTCTTCTCTGTAAACAGGGTCCCTCTTCTTACTGAGATGCGAGATAGACACAGACTGACTCCACCTTCCTATCACTGGGGTCTCTGTGCATGTTCTCCCAAAGAGAAAAACGGGAGTAAGAAGCAGAGCATAGACATCGTCGGGGATCTGTAAAACTCCCAGTGATCCCTGCAGAAAAGATACTTAAGAAATAACTTTGAACTTTAGCATTCAACAGCTTTTAATGTTCCAGACAATGAAAAAATAAAAGCTTTAGTTCTATAAAAGCAGAAATACCTTTCTAGGCTTTATTTCATATCAGAAGGCAATAATGTTTGTAAATGTCTCTGTGAAGTTTGACTGTAATAAAACTCAGTTATAAAATATTTTACAGGCAGCAAACTTCAAAACTCAAGGCTGTGACTCTGTTAAACAAGATCTTTGCAGCATGCTACACAACTACAAGAAACACACACACACACATGCACACACGTGAACACACACACAATATAAATACCTCTCACACAGCCATCAATGGTGTTCTCATCCTTACTACCGATCAGTCAGAGAAAAACTGACAACTCGAAACACTTCGCCGAAAAGTTATTTTGATAGAAATCTCCTGCAATACCACAAAGAACATTCAAATGCCATTCCTTGTTTGCCTACATCATTCAGCAGACAAATGGATGGAGCTAGAAAACATCATATTGAGTGAGATAACCCAGACCCAGAAAGACAAATATCATATGTACTCACTCATAAGTGGCTTTTAGACTTAAAGCAAAGAAAACCAGCCTACAATTCACAATCCCTGAGAACCTAGACAACAAAGAGGACCCTAAGAGAGACATACACGGGTCTAATCTACGTGGAAAGTAGAAAAAGATAAGATCTCCTGAGTAAATTCAGAGCATGGGGATCATGGAAGAGGGTTGAAGAGGAAGGGAAGGAAGGGAGGAAAACAGAGAAAAATATATAACTCAATAAAAATAATCAAAAATGAAAACAATAGTCTCTCAGTTGTGCTGTACCGCCTATCCAATGATGTTTTTCCTCACTTTTATAATCTCTTACTATAGTCATTTATTCTCTTGGTCTCTTTACTAGAATATAGACCTCAGGAAATCAGTGACTTTTCCCCCACTTACTACTATATCATATATAGGGGGGCTAGAATAATTCTTAACACTTTATTGATAACTAAAATGCCCATCAATTTGAGCAGAACTAAATGAAATAATCGATGGTAGAGGTAGGAGCCCATGGACAGTGTAAAGGAAGGCTAAGGAGCACACATTATAATAAGCCTATTTCCAAAAGTGACATACAGCCAGACATGTGCATTGTCTATTGGTGTTTTCTCTGCCTGTGGTACACTACACAGCGCCAGTGTCACCAGCTCTCCAGAACTGCCACAGACCTACTTCATCTGTGCCAGAACTATACTCTGTACAATCTTGCCATAAATATTCTTTTATTCTTTGAATGTAGCTCCCTACAGATGCCTGCCTGTTTACCTTCCAGGTAACCAATGTGTCTTCGGTACAGTAGTAATAAACACACACTGATTGGACACTGAGGGTTAATGACACCTCCCTTACACTAACAAGCAAATCGCACAAGGGTCACAAACCTTGTTCAGGTCACATTCTAACAAACGTATGCTAGCTGATTGTTCAAACCGGACTTTTGTTAGTAATGTCTGGCTTAAACTGTGTCTACAAACTCAGCATCTTGCTGTCTGTATCTGACCCTTGGCAAGCTATTGGTCAAGGAGGAAGAGGCCTCCCCTTCCCTTTTAAGGAATTCTGTCAGGAACTGCAACTTTAGAGGTGAGCCTGAGAAACTTGACCTCTAGTAGACAAAAGTGGGCACTGAATGAACCATCTAATAATTCCCTATGAGTAAGGTAGCCTAACAAAACATCCAAGAACACCAGGAGCACAACAGAAAGTCAAGGTAGAAGGCACTGCCAAGGTGCCTTCTCCAGGACCACCCTCCCTGTATGGGCATCAAGCATATGTGTGGTCCCACTACAATCCTGGAATTGGCCCATACCATGTGTAGAGGAGGCCCAGGAGAATCATTGCCAAGCATTGGAAACTAGTGGTTTAATCCACTGCCAACACATATTCTGTTTGGTGTGATATTGCATCTTACAAACAAGAAAGCATCGAGAGAAAGGGGTCCTTTCATTTGGCATATTTGAAAGTTGAAGAACCAAAAGTAACTTAAGATGTTGACATTTTATTTTTCCTCCATGGCCTCTACACACATGGCTTTCATCACACTCTGCCCCTGCCCTTGTCCAGTCTTCACTAACACCACTGCACCCTATCCATAAAGTGTTAACGATCTACAAATCTCAAAACAAAAATTACATATTTAAAAAAAGAGTCAGACCTTCCTTCATCTACCCTCCCTTCTTTCCCCTCCCCTTTGTTCCCAATTTTGTCAAACGATCTTGTCTGTTTCCAGTTTCCAGGTGGGTCTATATGTTTTTCTTTGGGTTCACCTTATTACTCAGCTTCTCTAGGATCGACGAAGATGAGAGCAAGGAAAGAGATATCTTGATTGAGGGAGCCATTAATAGGGTTAGCAGAAACCTGGCTCTAGAGAAAATCCCAGGAATTCATAAGGACGACTCCACCTAAGACCCTAAACAGTAGAGGAGAGGGGATCCGATCTTGACTTGCCCTGTAGTCAGACTGATGAATATCTTAAAGATCACCACAGAACCTCCATCCAGCAACTGAGGGAAACAGTGGCAGAGACCCACAGCAAAGCACTGGACTGAGCTGCCAAAGTCCAGTTGAAGAGTGAGAGGAGTGAGAATATGAACAAAAAGGTCAAGACCATGATGGGTTCACCTACCGAAACAGTCTACCTGAGCTAATGGGAGCTCACCAACTCCAGACAGACTGGGAAAGAAAAAGCATAGAACCAAGCTAGTCCCTCAAAATGCGGTTGACAGTTGCATGGCTGGGGCAGATTGAGGGGCCACTGACAGTGGCACCAGGATTTATCCCTACTGCATGTACTGGCTTTTTGGGATCCTATTCTCTTTGGATGTATTCCTTGCTCAGCCTAGATAGAGTAGGGAGGGCCTTGGACCTTTCACAAGGCAATGAAGGTTAAATGGGGGTGGGATGGGAGGATGTGTAGAGGGAATGGAAGGAGGGGAAGGAGTGGGAACTTGGATTTTTAAAAAAAAATCTAATAAAAAAAAGAGTCAGGAAGTTGAAATCCCACCTGCCCCACCACTTACCACGATTGCAAACATGATATCAACGGGGAAACCCAGTCTTCAAGGTTTCTGCCGGGGGAACCACACTGGACATGGAGCCTCTCCCCACATCCGTAAATAAAGCAGTGCTGGATTTCATTCTCTTTATATCCCAGTGATCAGTTGTCCTCTGGATTTTGGCCAGTTGCAGTTGTCTGTTCGCACCTATAATCCCAGCACCCAGGAGACTGAGAGGGAAAGGCTGCCATAGTTTTAAAACTGGTTTGGGCTTCATAGCGAGTTCCAGGCCAGACTAGAATACAATATGAAGCTCTGACTCAAAAACAAACAAAAGATGTAATGTGTTCGTTTGCAAATATTCAACTAGACATTTAAAGAGTCTCACACATCCTTTTAACAAGGCTTTAATCTCCTCCCCAAGCATCATCTTTGGGTTGATATATACTGTTTCTCTGGCCCATTTCTGGAGAGATGACTCACTGCATACTTGCCTTCAATAGTCCATACTCCTCCTGCTGGAATGTTCAAGAGATGATGTTCATATATGCAGCAACACTGATCTTAGAAGGAAGGAAAGGAAACTGCTTTCAATGCTGTCATACTTCCAACTGTTTCCTCAGGGGGAAAAAAATAGTAAAACTGACCAGTGGGGGCGGAGAGGGGAGCACAAGTCAGAACCAAGCATCCTGGCACAGTGCTGTCTCCCAGGTCCTGTAATCCCAGGAATTAACTAGGGGTCAACTCAATTTGTGCAATGCTTTCAGGTGAAGAAAGAAATATTGCTCCCCCATCTTTCAAGCTATTTTCTTTCATGTCCCCTGGAACTTTTAAAACACTATGGCTTGAAAATCTAGTCTGTACATTGCTTTGGCTTCAGGGTCATAAAGAATTTATAAGTTGTTTTCTCTCCAATCCCTCAACCTACCAGAAGGAGAAGCAAAACCCAGGCATTTGCATCACCCCAACACACACATCTGACACACACATACACCTCTCTCTCTCTCTCTCTCTCTCTCTCTCTCTCTCTCTCTCTCTCTCTCTCATGCACACACACACACACACACACACACACACACACACACACACACACACACATCTGATATACACACATCTCATAGGCAGTGGTACAATTCTCCGAACTTGCCTTTTTCTAACCTGTGAAGGTTTGGTGGGGAGAGACTCCAAGCTCAGGTACTTACCCGGAAGAACTGACAGCTGCTGACTGCCAAAGCCTCTGGGACACTGGGTAAGA
Organism: Microtus pennsylvanicus; assembly: GCF_037038515.1. NCBI lineage: Eukaryota > Metazoa > Chordata > Mammalia > Rodentia > Cricetidae > Microtus > Microtus pennsylvanicus. The sequence goes on along the minus strand of NC_134580.1, from coordinate 95,825,113 downwards.
CAAATTGTCTTGGCAAGTTATTGACAGTTCCTGTTGATGATGTCCGAGTGATGATGACCATGCTGAACAATGTCCTCTGAGTCCCCAAGTTCATCTATAACCCTGTCAAGGCAGTACAAACAAACGCCTTCGTTTTATCATCTAATGCTAGTGGTGGCATTTGGGAATTTATAAATCATAAGAGAAAATGATGTCTGCCTTAACTCGTGCCCGTTAAGACTGATGTCAGCAATGTAACATTAGCCAAGCATGTACAAAGTCAAAAGAGCTTTCTGTAGTTACCTGCTGCTGATAGCAAGCCCTGGGCATCTTGAGTCTGGGGGGATCGAACTGGGTTATCATCACAGCCATGAGCACAGGCACTGTGGGACCAAAGTCATCTGAAGCCCACCTACCAGACCATTTAGGAAAAGGTTTATCCACTGGGGTAGAAGGCAGGAAACATGGTGCGAAAGGCTCACATGCTGTCATTCCTTATATTTTGATGAGTTTTCCATCTTCACCTAAAAAACTATCTAAGGGGTACAGTAAAAAAAAAAAGAGGCTTTCTTGATGTACAGAAATCAGAAGAAGCCAGGGTTCTCGAACCCCTCACCTGACAGAAAGAAAAGCAGCTGAGGTATGGATCTGTGTGTCATTACCAAGGCCATCGGCCTGAACAAGCTCTCGGTGGTGACCGGTCAGTTACAACTTCTGCTGGATTTCTAGTCCTCATTAAGAAGCACTAAGATTTGATTCTGTAGCTCCACAAGGATCGTTGCATCTTATTTAGTAGGACAGAAAAGGGTTTCAAGATGGCCTACTAAGTTATATCACTGACACACAGCCAAGAGCCTGCCTGGAGCTGGCAAGAGTGCAAAGAAGATTGCAGAAGTGGCCTTGAAAGGACCAACAGCACATTTTTACACCATAAAGTTGGCACACTGCTAAGTGTGGTAGTACGAATGGCCCACAGCATCGTCTCTACTGTCTTCATTTATATTAACATCTTAACAAGCCAAAGAAATTGCATGAGTGTGCCAAGGGCAAGGGATGTGTCTCTAGAAGTAACTGCCATCACAAAGGTACACAGTGACATCCACCAAGGACTCAGAGAAAGAAAGCCCTCTTCTCTGAAGACTGCCTAATTCTTGAGGGAGATCATGAAGCTGATGAAGACTCTTGCCTTTTTATAGGCACCTCAGAAATCTCTCCATCCTTGCCAGCATCAGAACCCATCATTTTCCTTGTAGACACATAAGGGAACCACATTTCCCGGCTTCCCTTGCAGACGTAACACACGCCACTCACAGTCTTAACTGATTCACCCATTCCCACTCTCTCTCAGGAAGAAACAGATATATCTTCTATTTTGAGGGTCCATATCCTTCGAGGCAAGTCCACATCATGTAAAAGAAAAGATTGAAGCAGGGAGCCCCTGCCCTCAGGAAGCTATGGCTACCATGTAGAGATCACTACTTAGCCAACTTCCTGGGACAGTGGGTGCAGAGCCCTTGAGGGGTGGTGGATGAGTGGAAACAAGAACAGACTGAGTGAGCATGGACTTTGCCTTGTAACTACTAAGGAGCACCAGGAAATTACTCTTGGTCCAGGTTATTATAAACTTCATTCCTCAATACCATCGTAAATGACAAACAGATTAACATAAAATCCTTCCCAAGAAACATTCTTTTCTTGCTTTTCTTAGTCACAGGAGAGCCTGGATTCTTGGACGGAGTCCTTGTTGAGAGCCAACTCGGGCTAATAGGTTGGCCTGTCTCAACATCGGTAGTCAACAGAAAGCTTCACGTCAAGGACAGCCAAGGCCGCAGATGTGCCTCATCATGCTTTTGTGGGAGATAGTTGGCATAAGAAAACAAAAGTCTGAGGAGCCTCTTGAGAAACTGGGGTGGTTAAATACAAAATAATAAAAAGCCAAGTGTTTTTCCTTCCATTTTCATGAAAGAAAGGACATATTCTAAGGCTCTCAAGTTTTTTTTTTAACTTTGTTTACCAATGCTGTCCGTTGTTGGTTGGTAAGGAAAAGAGACCATCAATTAATTTGATTCTCAGTCTGTGAGATGATTTTTCTCCATACATCCAGCTTCTTTGGGTTATCATCAAGCAGGGACTTTTTTTCTCTCCATTGTTTGGGGAAAAAAACTCTTTAAATTAATCTTTAGGTCAATATATAAAGTAATGGCTTATTATGGCATATTTATGGATAATATATCATTATAGTTTGTTCTAATTTGCTCTTTTCCCTCATTCCTCTTTCCCTTAATAAATCTTAAAATAGAATTTATCTTCAGGTTTCTCCATTTGGGGTAATTAATTAGTTTTATTTATGCATTTATTTGTCTGCTTGTTTTCCTGTTTGTTTGTTTGTTTTCTATTTTTGAGACAAGTTCTTGCCATGTAGCCCAGACCGGCCTCAAACTAGTGATTCCCCTATCTCTGTCTCCCAGGCCTGAGATTATAGACTTGCTCTGCTCTGCCAAGACTTCATTTGGATTTGACAATAAATGAGTTAAGGAAACTATGTTTGAAGGAGCATCCAAGGACTGGGTGTATCTCCTAAAGAGTCAGAAATACATAGCTCCCCACCCCAGACACTTTAACCACATTCATGTTGGCCTTGGAAGGCATCCATGTGAAGGCGCAACTCTCCAGTAAAGTCCTGGATTCTTCATGGCACCATACTGATAAGAATCAGATGGCTTATGATACATGTCTATACTATATACAGGTAGACGTGGGATGCCAAGCCAAACAGGGAGTTTTCTCTGTGATAAAGAGTGATGAGTGGTTTTTATTTCTTTCTTTCTGTTAGTCTATATTTTGTTTTGGAGGCAATGAAAATATGCTATTTGGACAATATTATACCGATTATAGAGGAAACTGTTTTCCTTTATTCTTTGTTTTTCTGAGAAGAAATTCATAGATGGATACTTGTCTTTCATCAGCTCAGGAAAACACAATGTAGTTGAGAAGACAAAAGGGCAGGTGGCTTTAAAAAGGCACTAAAGTTGGTGTGTTCCTTTCACACAGTGGGCATCCCTGCACAATATATGTTTTTTGATTTGGCATCAACATGTGTTTTGAGAATCTATTTTTTTCTGCAGCTTCAAGCAAATATGCAAACTTTTTCTAAATGCAAACAGGCACATACAATTGCCTGAACCAAAATTATATCCAGGGTGTGAGACAGTCTGGAAAAGGTCACATTGGGTTCCATACCCTCTGCAGTGCCCACAGACGGGTACCCCACTATTGACATACTTGGACTTGAAATTGAAGAGAACGTTAAGCACTGGAAAAATCTCAGAAGGTTTCCCATTGCCCTCAGGGAAAGAGAGATGCAGTTCATTACTTCATCGCCATTGTGCTAAACCATAAGTCATAACAACAACAATTATGAAATTGGGCTTGGGAAGAGACAAATAGGGCCAGTCCTATTTTCAACAGAAAAAGTTCAAGTATTAAAATAAAAATTGACCCAGTGTGATGACATTAGAAACTGGGAATATGGGGAAGTCATGAAATTTGCAGTGTTTGCCTGGCGGTGGTGGCTCACGCCTTTAATCCCAGCACTCGGGAGGCAGAGGCAGGCGGATCTCTGTGAGTTCGAGACCAGCCTGGTCTACAGAGCTAGTTCCAGGACAGGCTCCAAAGCCACAGAGAAACCCTGTCTCGAAAAACCAAAAAAAAAAAAAAAAAAAAAGAAATTTGCAGTGTTTTCAAACTGGACTCCCAAGTCTCTTGAGATAGGAGCGTTTCATCCACTCAGCCACTCTGTGGCACGGTGTTATGGCATAGAAAGCAGGTTTAAGACATGTGCATAAGTCGTGACTGCAGAAAAAGTGCAAGATATTGATCAGCACATAAAACCCAATTGTATTGTTATTCATTATCAATAACCAAATTGAAAATGGAAAAAATAGCATGCATAATAATGATGAGTGGAAAAAAGCACAAGCAACACTAAAAGATTGGATAATTTATATGAACTATTGTAACAAAAATTTAAAATTTTGAATAAATGAGAAGAGGCATAAAACACATAGAGTCAAAATAGATTTAATACAATTAGAAGGTATAAAACTAATGATATCAAGTGCTACTTTAAAACAGGTTGACTGTAGCTAGGGCAACACTTGGAAAAGTGTATCCCTTAAATGCATGCATTAAGGATAAAACTTAATTTGGGAAAGGCAACAACCTAGGAAAATACAAATCAAAGAACACAATAATAGTAAATAATTAATGGATGGAAATTGGCATATAAAAGAAAAGGGAGGTTGTAAAAAATTACAAAATTGAAAACTGCTGAAATTGAACAATCACTGGAGAAAGATGGCAATAATATCCATTATTAGGAACAGCAGTGTAGACACTGTTTAAATGCTGTGGATAGGTAAAAGAAGATGATTTGTAATAATTTTTGAACAATCTACTTGGAAACTTAGTTGAAATATTTTTAAACTCCAGAAAAAAAATATATCAACATTACTTCAAGAAAACATCCATTAAGAAATAAATCAATTGTTGTATTTTGAATAATATCAGCAATTTATCAGCAATTACTGCAAAGAATTTAATTTTTTTTCTTGAGAGAGGACTCAGTGCTTAAGAGTGCTGGCTGTTCTTCCAGACAACCTGGGTTTGATTCCCAGCACCCACATGGTGGCTCAACCATCTGTAACTCCAGTTCCAGGGGATCCGCTGCCCTCTCTGGCCTTGCACATGTGATTGCTACACAGACATACACACAGACAAAGCATCCATACACATAAAATGAAAGCAACATTATTGCAAAAGTCCCATAAGAACAAGTACTTCATTGGAATAGACAAAGGGTAAGTGTTCCTCATCTTATTTTACAGAATTGCAGCCAACACCCTACCAACATGTGATAAGAGAATTATGGGGAAAAAAAATAAACAAAAAAAAAACATGGGTCAGTCTCTCCCGAGAACAGAAATGGAAAAATCCTAAACGAATTATTTGCCAAGTGAATCCAAATGGAACAAAGACTGTGCCTCATGATCAAGCAGTGTTTACTCCAGGATTTTGTACTCCAAGGCAGTGTGCAGGAAAGTCAGATATGCGAATGCACACACCGGATGTTGGAGATTTGGGCTTGCACGGGGCTGCAGATGCTCTGATTGCTTTAATTGTACTTCCAATAAAATAGATTAAAATATTATGGAGGAAAGAGTGGAATCCAGAAGAAAACTCAAAGGATTTTGGAGAGGGAGCTATGGCACAGCCTCCTAGTGAGTGAGAGAGTAGAGGAGATAAGATATGCCTACATTTGGGGTCATGAACTTAAAGATCACTTGCTAGAGATACTGGCTTGTATAGTAAAAAGAAAAAATGGTGTGGGACCATGGTCCACATTCTGTCAATTATATTTTATATAAACGTTGATTGGCCCATAGCCAGGCAGAAAGTATAGGCAGGACAACCAGACAGGAAGTAGAGGTGGTCAAGGAGAACAGGAGAATTCTGGGAAGAAGGAAGCCCTTTCCTCTGCAGTTCTGACCCTGCCACAAAAGAATCAAGATGTGACTGCCTCACCAAAAAAAAAAAAAGGTACCAAGCCACATGGCTAACATAGACAAGAATAATGGGCTAATATAAATTGTAAGAGTTAATAAAAAGTCTGAGCTAATGGGCCAATTGGTTTCTAACTAATGTAGACCTCTGTGTGATTTCTTTGGGACTTAACGATTGTGGGAACCGGGCAGGACAGAAACCCCCAACAACAAAAAACAAAGTTTTTTCAGGATTAAGAAGCAACAAATGATCTTGCCTTTTTCTACTTCCCAGAATTTTCTAGTCTAAGAACTAAAATCTTGAGAGGAGAGATCCTCTTTTTAACCCTTCAATGTCAAAGTCTAGTGGTTGTTCCTCACCTCCTGACCTCACTTAATCTACATAATCATCTTTTTAGGAATATTTAGAGTGTCTAGAAGAAGATTTAGTTATCATTGGTTATGCCCACACCTGCGAAGTCCCCCAAAAGCCAACAAGGAGATTGAGTCCCGTATGTAAGAGCAAAGAGCCTTAATTTTATATAAGTTTGCAAACTCTCCACATGTGCAGCATATTGGAATAAATGGAGAGCCCCGAGCTCAGTTAGAGTTCGGTTTTTATAGTAGTAAAGGTGGGAGTGAGGGGTTTCTGAGGTTCAGGACCCCTGATTGGCTGACATTTGTCTAGGAGTGTCCTGGTGAGTGTGCTGGCAGGTGATCCTATCTACAATGGTTGGAACGTTAGGCATTTCCTATGGATGGTCTGTTTTTGGATGGTGCTCAGGCAATCTCAGTTTGTGGTTCTTCCTGCAACCAGGTATTGCTTCAGGATAAACTACTGAGACTCAGGCCTCTATTAATTTATCAGTGGCTGAATCCTACACTGGCAGGAGATAATGGTTGGAAGTAAAGAACTCCCTTTGGGTGATCTGTTCCTATTTAGCTTATCATGGCTGGCTCCTACATCAATGTGGCCAGAATACTAGCTGTGATACCTCCTCATGCCATAAACTAAACTGCCTTGATTAAATTTGTTTTAATGAGCTGGGTTTTTGATATTATTTCATCTATAACAGTTTGAAGTAACTGATCCTACTTCACTATTGAACGTGTGTTATGCTAATCACTGTTTTTCTTTTTAATTTCTGGTCAGCCCACCTACAAAACTCTGAATGTGTTCGATCCTTTAAAGATGCATGGGGCCCACTCTTTCTCTTTCTAAGTAGAAAAGCAACACACTCAAAAGCTACTTTCATTTGGAGCTCATGAAATTATTTTTTAAAAAATGTCATCATTAGTCCTAATTTCTTTCTGACAAATTTCTTAAACTTTGGGATGGTTTCCAAAGGATTTTCTCAAAGGATTTCAGCAGAACCAGAGCACACTTTACTCCTGTGCTATTTGGGAAGATAGGCTTGCAAACAGAATAGGGCAAGCAAGATTTCAGCAGAAATGTTTGTTTCAGAAGTTTATATAAATAGATTCTGTTCTTGTGCTTTTAATCTGCCTCCACGTTACAGAGGCCTGGGATTATTTAATTGTGATATTTATAAATATCTTTGATGTATTTTGCCGTAGTGTCCCACACCATTGTTTAGACTAACCTAAAATTTTCTATGTGGCCCAAATTCAAAGCAATTTTCCTTCTTCAGCCTCCTGGTGCTGGGATTATGGAAGTAAACTACCATATCTGGCTTAATTATGTCTTTTAAAGGAAACCGATAAGAAAATTTACAAGTGTATGTGCATATGTGTGTGGTAGGCAGGAATTGTATTCATGTTTCTGTTTGACATTTTTGCTTCTTTTATCTTTATTCCAGTAGAACTTTAGTCTCACCTGTAAAAGAAAGAAGTAACACATGATCAAGTTTTCACAACCTACAGGCAATCTGTTGTGCCCTGGTTAGTTTTATGTCAATCCCACAAAAGTCAGGACCATCTGAGAAAGCTATTCTAATTCTTAAAAGAGAGAGGCAACCTTCTTATAGGTGGTGGCACCCGTGGGCTGATGGTCCTGGGTTGTATAAGAAAGTAGCCTGAGCAAGCCATGAGGAGCAAGTCAGTGAGCAGCACCCTTTTATGGCCTCTGTATCGCTGCTTGCTCCTAATTCTTGCTCTGAACACCCTGCATGATGGACTGCAATCCTTAAACTGTAATAAATCCTTTCCTCCCCAAGTTGCTTTAGATCATGGTGTTTTATCATAGCAACAGAAATTCTAACAGGTTGATTTTTGTATAGAAAAATTCCGCAAATATTTCAATGTCAATCTATAAATGTTATATTGCCTAGATAGCCTATCTCATCATAAGCAGAGAAACTCTGTTACAGATAAGTCTTGCTTTGCAAGGGTCTACTTTTAAGCCAATAAAGAAAGCCCACTTTCCTGAGACAATGAATCCATAGCAGTTGTGTGTGTGTGTGTGTGTGTGTGTGTGTGTGTGTGTGTGTGTGTGTGTATGTGTGTGTATACACTCTGAAGTAAGTCTAACAAAACAAACAAATTTTTCTTAATGTGAAAAATGCAGGTATATGGAATCCTAGTTTACTACTTTTGAGAAATGGAGAATGGTTAGCAACTCTCAGGAACTCAAACAAACACCAAACTTTGCCAGCCTTAAACTGCTTCACAGCTGAATGACCCATAGACTTCCAGACCTGGAACAAAGTTTGGTTCCGTCTTGAACAGGTAGTGTGGAACACAAAACCTGCCCAGTACATTCTTCCCTGGAAAATAAACTCAAATCATCTCATCTGGTTTATAAATATTGCCTGGAGGAAAACTTCATTTTATCCACATAAAAATAAACTAAGAGGCCATCCGGTTCACTTCTTTGCCCTTCTCACTTCCTTGGGCTCACACAAGAAGGCCTAGACTCTCCCAAAAGCTCAGGAAGATGCTGGAGAGGTGGGACACATTTTTCCTCAGGCTCCCAGATAGACACAGTCTTTCCTCAGGCTCTCAGTAGACAGTCTTTCCTCAGGCTCTCAGTAGACACAGTCTCTCCTCAGGCTCTCAGTAGACACAGTCTTCCTCAGGCTCTCAGTAGACACAGCCTTCCTTAGGCTCCCAGATAGACACAGTCTTTCCTCAGGCTCTCAGTAGACACAGTCTTCCTCAGGCTCTCAGTAGACACAGCCTTCCTCAGGCTCTCAGGTAGACACAGTCTTCCTCAGGCTCTCAGTAGACACAGTCTTCCTCAGGCTCTCAGTAGACACAGTCTTCCTCAGGCTCTCAGTAGACACAGCCTTCCTTAGGCTTCCAGATAGACACAGTCTTCCTCAGGCTCTCAGTAGACACAGTCTTTCTCAGGCTCTCAGTAGACACAGTCTTCCTCAGGCTCTTGGGTTGACACAGTCTTCCTCAGGCTCTCAGGTAGACACAGTCTTCCTCAGGCTCTCAGTAGACACAGTCTTCCTCAGGCTCTCAGTAGACACAGCCTTCCTTAGGCTTCCAGATAGACACAGTCTTCCTCAGGCTCTCAGTAGACACAGTCTTTCTCAGGCTCTCAGTAGACACAGTCTTCCTCAGGCTCTTGGGTTGACACAGTCTTCCTCAGGCTCTCAGTAGACACAGTCTTCCTCAGGCTCTCAGTAGACACAGTCTTTCTCAGGCTCTCAGTAGACACAGTCTTCCTCAGGCTCTTGGGTTGACACAGTCTTCCTCAGGCTCTCAGTAGACACAGTCTTCCTCAGGCTCTCAGTAGACACAGTCTTCCTCAGGCTCTCAGTAGACACAGTCTTCCTCAGGCTCTCAGTAGACACAGTCTTCCTCAGGCTCTCAGTAGACACAGTCTTTCTCAGGCTCTCAGTAGACACAGTCTTCCTCAGGCTCTTGGGTTGACACAGTCTTCCTCAGGCTCTCAGGTAGACACAGTCTTCCTCAGGCTCTCAGTAGACACAGTCTTTCTCAGGCTCTCAGTAGACACAGTCTTCCTCAGGCTCTCAGTAGACACAGCCTTCCTCAGGCTCTCAGGTAGACACAGTCTTCCTCAGGCTCTCAGTAGACACAGTCTTCCTCAGGCTCTCAGTAGACACAGTCTTCCTCAGGCTCTCAGTAGACACAGCCTTCCTCAGGCTCTCAGTAGACACAGTCTTCCTCAGGCTCTCAGTAGACACAGCCTTCCTCAGGCTGGCAGCCCCACCTGAGTAGTCTACACTCAGGACACACAGTCAATCAGTGCTGAGCGGGCCTGCAACCCTGTGCTGCAACATTGTCATTTCCTCTGCGAACTCAATGTCTCCCTTTGCCCCTTAGATCCCCTGTCCATTTGAACAACAGGATTTGGGAGTTGATCTCTTTTGGTCCTATAAATATCCACGGAAATAACATGCATTGAAGACAATTATTTTGGTCGTTCAAATCGGGAAGAACACAAATACAAGGAGTGACTATTAGCAAGCCGGGGTGGGGGCGGAGAATGGCAAGAGTATGATTACGGAAGCTGTCCCAGATCTCTGCTGCCACTCACCTGCCGAAGCTCTGTGACCTGAGCCCAGGGAGAGAAGGTCAAAGTTCATGCCACCTCTTTGTTCTCTTGCAGATCTTCAATCACTTCTGTCTCCACACCACCCACCCTGTGCTCTCCACAGTTTTACTTCTAAGAGACTGAGAAGCCAAGTGTGTTTTCAAACAGTACGGAGTCAGATTACAATTTCAGGATCTTGGGTAACTTAAACTCTTCAAAGTATAGCTTTTCAAATATTTTGAAAGCAATTAGTGATAGTTTTCTTGTCTGTGAAATGAGAAACAAATGATGTCATTTACGCAGACCAACTGAAAGGGTCCTAGGGTTTGGCTTGAGACATAGAACATGTTCGAGATGTGCTCCAAGAATGTTGGATGGCTATGGAAAGACTTAGGTAAGTAAATCCTCTCATACCTCAAATCTAGGGGAGAAGCTCCCAGTAACGCCACCGCTTGTGAATCCATGAATGAGTCGTGTTAATTCCCCTGACGTGCATGCCAACAGAGAAGTCTAGTCTTGGCTTCTGTTGAAGATGTAAATGAGAACACGGGGTTTGGCACTGCAGCGGCAGTCGCCATCTTGTAGCCTGGGGGGTTGTGCCTAGGAAGGAAGAGTAAAGCCATGAGGAGTGGCTCGATATTGGTGACACAACCGGTTTACTGAAATGCCAGCTCAGTCTTCCATTTAAACCAAGAACACTGCCCAGGCATAATTTACACAAAGTAGCAGACACCTGGGCATGTTACTCCTTCCGTCACCAGCAGGAAGTAGCCCCGTGCTAAAACTGCCCTTGGATTCTTGAGAATGAGCATTCCCTAGAGCATCAGGATGGAGTCTAGACCTAAATCTACAGCAGCAGGACAGTCTCACGTGGTTCTTAAGTTTGCCTTCCTTCTATTGTCCCTGAAAGGCTCATAAGCAAAGGAAAACACCCTGGGCTTTTCTCTTAGGCACGGAAAGTGGTGCCATTCGCAAAGGACAGATGAGAGACTCTGAGGAGTCCTGACGCCATCTCAGGGGAAATGACACCGGTGGCTTCAGGTGCTAAAAGCTGACTGAACTCCCACAATGCCAAGGAGAGCCTGGTTAAAGACGCAGCTAGATACCACCTGACCATCACTCAGTGAAAGGAGCACATTCTTCAGTGTGGCTTGGTCCAGCAGGTAATTCTCTTCCAAGCTGGCTGACTTTGCTATGACTTCTAGTTAAAGGTTCCAAGGTCCTGGTTGATGTCATAACAGCAAAGGCCCAGAACAGTTTATTTCCACTCTCTTCAGCCACAGTGTCCCCTTCTCCAGCTCGAAGGCCAGTCTGTACATCACGGTTGGTAAACAGTACATGGTCTGGTTCTGGCAGGAAGTTGAAGTGGATGGCAGTGTAGGACTGGAACCTTCCATGTGCCCCTGGTGCCAGAGTCTTCTAAATCAAGTCTGTTCTTTCTTCCCAAATGCTGCAAACTTTTCCCCGTGTTAGTCAGACTCTGCCAGTTCAGTGACTTTGACCACTGCAGGCTGGAATGTGAACTTTTCCATTTTCCAAATAATTAAGACAAAAAAGGAGTTCGATGGAAAATGACCAGATTAAAATATATCATTCGATAAAGTGGGAAAGGAGGTCAGGCTGGGTCTAAGAATCATCATAGATATGTGATAAGTAGGAAGATGAATTTTAAGGGGGAACTGAATAATTCCTTTATTAATAGCACCGAGAGAGATGGAAACACTGAACCCCGGTATCTATCAGCTACAGCATATACATTCTCTTGTGCATTTCTTATAAAATACATATATCCTAGCAGTTTTCATTTCTAGTTTTTTGAAGTTAAAATAGCCTGTCCAAAATCATGAAGAAAGTAACCACAGAACAAGAGTGTCATTCTAGGACTGTCTCCTGATGTAACCAACAGAACTGGGGTGTCACATTATCCTAGGACGGTCTTCTGAAATAACTATCAGAACTGGTGTGTAACCTAGGACTGTCTCCTCCAGGGCTTCACGCTTTCCCAACCAGTCTTCACTACCACGGAAAGGTTAAGTGGTGACAGTACAATCCAAGAGGTGGAAAGGACGGAAAGCGGGACAAGTGAAGGATAGGGAACAGATAAATCAAGCATCAGGGAGGGCTGGAGGGTCTCATAGAGGAACACAGCTACTTGTGTACCCTCGACTGAAGATCGGTTCTCGATAGAGGTCATCCTCTTAAAAATACAGGGTTGTGGAGACCAGTCCTGATAGATACACCTCCAAAACATTCCTACACCTAAGGCTCAGGGATCATTGTGCTAGAGGGGACAGAGAGATTGTAAGAGTCGAGGATCAGTGAGGTTGTGTCTCTTAGCAATATCAGAGGCTATAGCCATCAAGCCTCACTGTAGTGATATTTGATTTGTCTTTTAATAAATAAAGCTTTCCTGAAGATCAGAGAGTAAAACAGCCACACTGATCAGCCTTATAGACCAGGCAGAGGTAACACACACCTTTAATCCAAACACAATGGATAGGAGTTGACTATTAGAATCTGTAAAGTCTTTGAATATGAGGGAAAAGTGATTGGAAAAATTCACATATCTCTGATCTCTGAAAACCTGCACTATAGAACTGAAATGATTCTATCAGTCCTTGTTTTATATGCAGCAGCTATCTGTGGGATGAAGGACAAGACATGATGTACCACCCCCTTGAATAAAAAAGCCAGCCTCTGAAGGATACTCATTGACTCACAGAGGATAATGGCTACGTGAAGAGCAACAACGAAAATCCAAAAGAGAGAATCCCGATCTCCACTCAGTGTTAATGCCAATGGTGAAGGTAAGGAATACAGTCAACTTTCAGCCACCAAAATTACATAAGAGTACTGCTCAAAGACAAGTAGACCAGATAAAAACACTGTTCTTATGCCAAATGTTCTACAATTGAGAAAATTCCTACACTTAAGTGAAATCAAATACAGCTTCGTGGTTTGATGATACAGAATAACAATGCTCTCATTTGAAAGTCCTCCATGCACAATGCATCCCGGCCACACAATCAGTGTCGTAGCCCACGTAAATCTGGACTTCTGACCTTCCTACCCAAATACAGCAACTGATGAAAATAATTCTCAATAAAATACATGCTAGCAATGTGTTCCAAGATTCCGTCATTCCTCCTTGCCGCTTGGGCGTAGGACGCCCTTCCCAATCCAGGACATGAAGAGAATCTGCAGGCTCATTGGTGAGACACTCCCATATGGGTGACACGCGGGCTAACACTAGAAAGACGTGATCCCAGATGCCTTTCCCAAGGTGAAAGTGCTTGGTAAAAGACTATAAAACAATTATTTTATAATGTAATAAAATATTTTATCTGAGTTATTTTAATAAGCTACCATTTTCAATTCCCTGAAAATGGACGCTTTATCACTGTACTAACGTTTGCTACAGTGATTTGGTGGGACTGAGTGAGTATTCAAATCGCCAAGGCAGTTCGCAGGGCTGCTGATGCTGGGGAAACAAAGGAGGCTGGCCTGAAGTGTGTGTGGGGGGGGTTGGAGGAATGTGAAAGGCAATACTCTTCAATTAAGGAGGAATTTCTGGTTACTGCAAAGGCTACCGGGCAAGTGCCTTCTATTCAAAGACAGTGAGGTTTCCTGTTACTTCTGACAATGGGTGACCTTGGACTAGATCAGGGCACACACAGCTCCCTCACCAGAACAAACACAGTTGAGCCGCCTAAGCCCCTCAAGCCTTTCTAATTTGCACACTGAAGTCAGTCAAGTTCAGGTAGTCAAAACTGGTGCTTTATTTGTTATGAAAACAGTAGCTAGAAAAGCCAAACGCTTTGATTCACCTATCCCAACTATTTCCTTTAGAGGCCAACTCCAAGCCAAGAAGTTTTTCTTGTGTCTTCTCAGACAAGACAACAGTCCCCTTAGATCAGACTCACAGTGTGGGGTACACACTTCACTTTTGGAGGTAATTCAAACCAGCTTTAAAACCAACTTTGCTTATGTCAGTGAAACAAACAAAACAAAACAAACAAACAAACAAACACCAGAAAAAGCCTGTGGATAGGAGGCACTTGGAAACAGATGCACAGGCAGCAGAAGAGAAGGGAAGTGCCAGCAAAAACAAACAGAAGGGTGGCAGAAGACACAGGAAGATGGCTGCTAACGGGGCTCACTGAGATGAAAAGCACAAGAAAATCCACTCTTGTGCTGGATCAGCAAGAGTTCCCTGCTGCGGGGTCTCAGCGGAGCACAGGTGGAGGTGAGACAGAGGGACTGAGTCACCTAGCTCTGCCACCATTTGCTTTCCCAAGAACCATATGATTCTCTGATATAGATACTGGAGGGATGTGAAGGGGGGCACTTTTATTTGTGCCTGAAGATAAGAATCAAGACAGTTGAATAAAATCTTATTGCGCATCTACACCACATTTCACTATCCCACTGAATGCGGTAGCCTGAATCTAGAAGAGACAAATGCCACGGGTTCTTGCTCATATGTATCTCAGCTTCAAATATTTAGAATTGTGGCTGTTAAGAAGCCGGGGAACTAGAAAGGGGCTACATTGGGGAGAGAAAGGGCTTAAAGAAGTTAGAGATGGAATGGGGGACAGAACAAAAAATAATGGGGGAAGGTTTACAGAGAGAGTGGATTGAGAGGGAGGAGCAGAGTTAGGAGAGGGATTAAATGAGAACGTTTGGAAAAATTTATGTGGAAATTTATTTTATAAGCATATATATATATATAAGATAAATGTGTGTATATACGTATGTGTATTTATATTTACCTATATATATACACACACATACACACACACACACACACACACACACACACACACACACACACATCCAACCTCCCAGAATCCATAGGCCATCAAAAACAAGCCCAGTGCCGTATGTGGAATATCCCTCATTAAGCTGTCCAACAAAAGCCCCAGAAACCCTCAAAATAATGAAGGCTATCATCATTGTTTTTTGTTGCTCTCCAGAACTTGGTGGTAAGTCCCTGTTGCTGAAGACACCACACACTTTGGTTGCAAGACGTGGAGAAATCAAGTTTGTACTGACCTGAAAGTGAAGATGGAACTTATAAAATAATCCCACACTAGCTCAGAATTGAGTATAATAAAGGGTTATTTATTTAGGGGTAGACTCACAGATCACAGTCCTCTGCATGGAACGGGGAACAGGAACCAACTGCATCCAGAAGCCGGGAGAAAGAGCAAGGGTGTGCTTAAAGTCAGCATTTATAGTAAAAGAGGCCACGCCCAAGTGGGCTGGTATCTTAAAGACGACTGGCTGAAGGAGTTCCTACAGCACCTCCCCATTTTGTTTAAATGAAAGAGTTCTAAGCCTAATACAAACCATATACAATAAGAATAAATATTAAGTATAAAACTTAGAATTGCAACCAGCATAAACAATATTAAGCAAGGAACATAGGCTAAATGTTTCAATAATCTTTCTATCCTAAGGAATGTAAGTCTTCTATTAGAAAAAACTTGGCTAAATCATAAGAGGAAAGTAACTATGACTATCTAATCTTTAACCCTATCAAAGGCCTGAGAAGGGAAATAATATTACTTGAGTAGGCAGGAAGTGCAATTAAGCAGCTCCCAAAATGTGCAGTAGATGACAGAGACAACTGGCTACCTGGGCAATCGCCCAAAGTTTCATTTGCAATGTTGAAATGACCAACTTTGGCTAATGCCTAGAGTAACTGACAGACCATTTTCTGAGGCAGAAAAATTTTCAGAACCGTCTTACCCTGTCCTGGCAAGGTTTGGCAGTATTTTTTCTTGTATCCTGCTTGTCCTGTCTAGACAGCATTCATTTTGTCAGTGGTCGAGGCATGGGCAGTTCCTTGCCCAAAGACCAGTTTTGCCAAGAAGAAAACAAGCTCCAAGTAGTGTCTTCGGTGCTCAACATTCTCTCAGGAATAGATTGGTGCTGCCAGGAGCAATTGTGTCTCACATCAACAGAACCCTAAGTTATTTAAACACCATATTCTACAGCAATTTGAAATGATTGGAGATTATCTATCTATGCAAAATACCATCTCTGTGTATCTGAAGAACCTGATTAGTCTAACTATAAGTATGAAAAACATGGATGACTATAGATTTATAATACTTAATACCTATATAGCTTAAAGACTAAAACTTCATATTAGAATATTAATCAGTTTTTAGACAACTATGCAGCAAATGATGGCAATGACCTCTAAATGTGAACAATGTATAAATATCTTGATCCGAGGTAGAACATATAGTACAATATGATAAATATATTCTAAAATTGTATCGATATATAAAATGTCTTAAGCAGAGGTAGAAACATGAGTGTATATAATATGACAAAATAACTTTGCCTAGGTGTACAAATATTATAAACAGAAATAGAAGCATATTCAATATAATTTGAATTTGTATCAATATACAAGAATCTATAACAATATAAATTGCCTATAAATAAAGCTCACAAGTATTCACTCTATTACCACTATTATTGGTAGTATGAGTAAGCTCACACTAATCTACCTATTATCCCATCAATTCTTCCCCCCTTTTTTTTCAAAGAGATCCCTGAGCCTACATGATTTCTACCCCAAACCACAATCCTGTACCAGTTATAATCACCCCCTAATTGATGTCCCTAACTCTGAGGACAAACTTTAGTGGGAGAGGGGATGTTGTCTTCTAGAATTACTTCCAGCTGTTATGGGGGCGATGTTCTTTCTATGGGATTCTGTAAAAGTAAAATGATAGTTAAGTTTCAAAATTACTGTCTGGTATGATTGCAAATAGTCTTTGAATAGTCGATAGGGTTTTTCTGAGGTTCCAGAGTTCTGGCCTGAATGTTGTAAGACGGTGCACCATTTCAGCTAACCAAGTTGGAACCATCTTGAGCAGTTGGTACCCAAAAACTGGTCTCATAGTAGCGCTATCAGCATCATGATGTCATATCAACCAGGTGGAGTCGTTATTGTAGGAACCCATTTTCTTCCTGGAAACTTCAAAGATTACTGCAGGAAAGTCTACTGTTTATTATGGAAAACTTAAACATTGCTCATATAGACATATATTCAATGAAAGATATGATATAGACAAAATAGGTATGGAGAAAAGTAAAATCTTTCTTCTTTCTGTCCCATACCAGATGGATCCTGACATGAGACAGAAACTATGAATTTTTCTTTTAATAACATGTTTGGATTTAGAGAAGAATAGCCATTGTCCAACTCCAAAGCCAGCTTTATATATATGGGCATGCACACACACAGAGAGACAGACACACACACACACACACACACACACACACACACACACACACATATATATATATAAAATGAATTTTTACCCTCAGATGACCTTTCCTCATAAGTCATATTCCTCTTTCTTTTGTGATAGTTCCTGTATAGTTATTTTTTTCTCTTTAGGTGTCCAAACACCCATCATCTTTTGACTTTTTGAAGATGTGTAGTTTCCCTCAAAGACAAGAATAGAACCTGGCCCCAACCCTTGTGAGGCTTCCTTACCACCTATATGATTGTTTCCTCTGTCTCTAGAGGCTGCTGGCTGAAGGAGTTCTTTCAGCATGGACACTCTCTCCTTGATGGCTAGCTTTCATCCATAGCACCAGAAACTGTGCTGTCTGTAGGGGAGAAAAGTCAATAAGAGTATTATACAGCTGTCACAGTAACAGCCTACTTAGCACAAGATCCAACAACATTGCAGTATATATGGAAGAGGTTCCACCATGACCATGGAACTATTGTCAGTGGATAGCTTCTGGGAAAGGAAAAGTCACTTTTCTTTAGGGGTGTGGCCAATGGCAGGTTGCCCATCCAGTGGGTGGTCTCACATTTATGAATACAAGGGCAGCATTAATTGTACTCAGTGGATAAAGAAGAAGAAAAGAAGAGGGAAAAGAGGAGAAGGAAGACATAAGGTGGTTGGGGGAAAGTGTGTGAAGGTTCCTGGAGGAGTTGGAGGTGGGGAGTAGGGGCAGGTATGAGCCTATTATCATATAGCTGTATAGAATTACCAAATGCTAAAACCAACAATTTTAAGAGGACTATAAAAGTATGAGCAGAAACCTGTCTTGGAAAGCCATGGATGTGTACCTAGGAGACTGACATAGAAAGCCATGGGTGTATATCTAGGAGATTGACTTGGAAAGTCATGGATGAGCAAGTTGAAGAGGAAAGGGTTTATTTGACTTATGCTTTGACATCATAGTCCAACACTGGAGGAAGTCAGGACAGGGTAGGAACCTAGATACAGCAACTGAAGTAGAGACCACGGAAGGATGCTGCTTACTGGCTTCCTTCACATGGCTTACTCAGCCTGCTATTTTTAGAACCTAGGAGCACCAACAATGGACTGGGCTCTCCCCCATGAATCTTTAGTTGAGAAAATATTCTATCGGCTTGCCTATAGCCTGATCTTATGGAGACTTTTTTTTTTGTTTTCAATTAAGGCTCCCTCCTCTCCAGTGGCTCTGACTAACCAAATCAAGGCAGAACCCAGAGGAACGGCTCACCTGTCTATGGCCCTCTGACTTCTAAAGCAGGGCTTTCCTACATTGAAATCGCATAGTGTAGCCCTTTCCTATGGCTCGCTTTCATCGCAGAGTAGACTCTCTAAGGGAGACGAGGGGACCAGGGAAGGCTGATTTCATTTGATTTACGGTCCCGATTACCTAGCATAAATTCCCTGAAAGATGCCTCAGTCTCATTGGTTCATCACAACACACGTGAAAATACTCTCCCCAGGTCCTAAGCCCGCAGTAGTCTCCACGTTAAAGTACAGCATGCGCTTTCTGTTTTCGGAGTCAAAACACTCCTGTATGGGCGGCTTCTCAGGAGTATGTCCTCAAAGGCTCCAGGCCCGAGTCCCTGCCTCCAACCTTTCTAATGTTTCTGTTGTGGAACAAATGGCTCTGCACCCCCAGTGGGAGTGTCCCTCGGACTCCTGCTGTGGGCCCGCTCTCTGCAAGAGGCCAACTCAGCCATGCCACGTTGTGTGCCCAGCACACGTGGCCACTGGCTTTGATTGGGGAAATATTCCCGATCTGTCGGAATAATGATTTCAGTGTGTTCTGGGTAAGTTCATGGTGTGATCCCGTGAAGGTACCTCTTCCCCCCCCCCCCCCCCGCATGATAATGTTGTGATTGGATTGCTTCCCTGTCTCAATTTCAGTATCAGGCAGGGGGAAATAGCAAAACAGCATTCCTTCATGTAGATAACAGTAGGCAAGCTGGCCACTCCGGGCTGGTAACATAATCCCACCAGTGTACTCTGGCAGTGGGGCTTACTTGAGGGCAAGGACAGACGTTCTCTGCTCAGAAACAAGCCTGATAGATATTATTCCAGTAGCCTTCTTTCTGTCAGCAGAAATAAGGCCCCAGGGAAGAAAGAGCAGCGGGAGCCTGTCTCTGGAGTGAGCCCGAATGCCATCGTGGTCTCTGCTTGCCAGCTACATGGCCTTAATTATTCAGGCATTCGCTCAGGAATAGTGCAGACCCTGTGTAGGTCTGTGCCTTAGATAAACAAGCTGCTCTTGCTGAGCCTCAGCTTTCTCAGCAGCAAAGCAGGGACAACAGCACATACCTCCCCAGGACCATGTGAGGACACTGCACATAAATCTCGCAGCCCACCGCTGGCACAAAGGATGCCCTGCTTTAGCTGTGGTTTTTTGTGGTGTCGTTCCCTATACTCACATCTCTGCTATCCTTCCTCCCAGTTAAGACTCTGGACGATGCTCACTCCCTTCATCTAGTGAGCACCAGGTACCAGGCTCGCTGTTCAGCCTGCTTTCTGTATTCCTTTATTTAATGTTTACCTGGTGCTACCCACAGCAATGGAGCTGCACAGGCAATGTTAGAAATCATGTGGTCTGTGCCCTGGTTCCAGAGCTGGGCTACAAAGTCTATGACTCAGAGTGCTCTTCCTGAGAGCTTTCTATATGCCCAGCAGCACACACGAATCTAATATATTTAACTATGTACACAAAATTTTGTACAACTATATGTTAGAATAAGCCAAAATATAAATAAAACACTCTGATATCATATATATCAGATAGAATTGTATGTAATTCATTATACAACTAATATATATTATTTTATCAGATTAATATAACAAACTATAGTAGTCTATGTATTATGCATCATATAAAATATATGTACAAAATATATAAATATTTTATCATTTCCTTTCCCAAAGCTGACAAAATTTCTCATCAATTAGACAGAAACGATTTTGAAACAATAAAGTTAATACAGAGAGACTAAAGTTGCCCCAGAAATGGTCCATAGAAATTTCCCAGTTCATCCAGGTTACATTACAAACATGGTAGCAGAGGAGAGGAAGGAATTAGAAATGGCTTCCAGAGTCCCAACCTCCATTCTCACTGCCCCAGGTCCCTCAGGGTACTGACGTATGTCTAGTAAGGAAGTAACAATGATGTCTGTGAAAGTGACCAAGAGCCCAAATGTCCTCCAGTGAAAATGAGCCATCCTACAAACTCCACCCATCTCCACACAGGAGTGACCAGGAGTCCAGATGTCCTCCAGTGAAGATGAGCCATCCTACAAACTCCGCCCATCTCCACACAGGGAGTGCTCTCAACTTCTTCAGAGCATAGTCCCCAGAGCCCTGGGTGAGCTATTTCTTGGCAGAGGACATCACGGTGGTTCTGATGCAAGACCACTTTACTTTTGCTATACATTTTACCGTTATTTTTTCTTCTTACTCAGCAAGTGTTTATTGCTTGCTGGCTGGCTGCCTGCAAGGTGCTTGCTGTGCATTTAGCGTTAGAATCATAGTTACCTAGTATGGATCTTGCATTGTGCTTTACCCAGAGAGAAATCTGCCTTAATATACTAGCCAGAACAACCCTAAAAATGTTCTGGATCTTATCTGACCAGCATTCCCTGGTTGAAACTCAGGTTTAGACCTCTTCTAATACCACCAGAGGATTCCAGTGTCCTGGTTCCTATGCAGGCCCAGGTCTCTGTTCCAATTCTCCTCCCATCTACAGGCACACCCCAACGTCACGTGTGCTTTCCTGACATTCATAGAGATTACCTATGCAGAGAACAGTATACAGAAAGTGTTCACTAAATGTTATTTGTTTTTTATTGACCTCCCACCAATCATCATCATGAGAACACGAACTCACCTTCCTTGTACAATGTTCTGTCCCTATCACCTACATGGCAAAGGTTTAAGATGGATGTGTAAGATTGGTTCCGGTATTTATTTATTTCAAGATCTGGGAAAGCAATTTCAGCCTCCTCCATGGAAGTGCTGAGCTGGAACTGGAAGTTACTGATGCCGAAGTTCTTTAACACACCCCTGGAGGAAATCACACCATGGGCCCCCCAAAAAACTGGAGGGTCATACCATCCCAAATGAACCATAGAGATGAGTGCTGCCAGCTAACCCAAAAGCAAGCCACCCTGGAAATAGGTTTTCCTATCCTACTAACCAGAGACAGCAAGGGTGTGCACAGCCTGTGGACTATTTCAAGCGGAGTGTTATTCCTCTGCACCTCATCTCCATGCCAACTGTGCACAAAAATGACAGGCAGTAATTTTCCATGCCCAGAAAGTACAGTGTTGAGATCTATCTCACAACATGACATGGACTCCTCCCATCTCCTGCCTCCCCATCAACCTTATAAAGTCCTCTGACAAGAAGAAAACATGCCCAAGAAGAGCCTAGGTGAAGCCTGGGCTTTAATTTAAAAACAAAACAGCATTTGTTCATTAATAAATTAGTCGGTTTGAAGACATTTAATCATTAGCTTGAATGTGTCATACCTCAAGAGAGATCCTTGAAATTTCAGTATAGCACAAGACGGTAGAATAGGCTGATTCAGACTGATAAGCCCAGTCTTTCCCCGTGGGTGCTGAATTCCCATCTCTTCAAGCCCATCAGCCGGTTAGTTTAGTGAGCAGGCTTCAGTACCTGTGTCTTGGGGTTGTGCTGACCATAGGAAAGCGTGTGGGGAGAAAATGCCGAGTCGCTTCACATATTTTTGCAGGTTTCGGTACAAGGGTATCAACCAAAAAAAGGAAGGGAATCACAATCAGAGCATGCCAGAAATGCCTTTAGGCAGTGTATTTATGATTGATGTTTTTCTATAATAATCATATGATATTGCCGTGGGTTGTTTGCTACACTGGGAAATAGAAAAGGCACAAGGGAGAAAACGGAATAGAACCAAAACTCTGCAGAATCTAAACAAAATTCCTTCTTTATCCAAAGCACAAATTATCTTGACCAGTACATACACAGTACTTCCAAGGTATTCCTCTGTTTATCAGTAAAGATCTGATAGGGCTGGAGAGCTGACTCAGCAGTGAAGAGCACGGGGTGCTAAGCGGAGGACCTGAGTTCAGTTCCTGGCACCCACATCAAGTGACTCACAGTTGTCTGGAACTCCAGCTCCAAAGATCTCTGCATCCAGGAAACAAGGCACAGTATGATAAAAAGGACACCTAACATTGTCACTCAGAACAGTGTCAGGAAACCCATGCCATTCAATTCCATTCCACCCAGGACACAAATCATTCCTTGGTACCTTTTTCCACACTATGTATTCCAACCACCCACTGGCCACTTAGCAGCCACCATAGGGATCAGATTGAGTACCAAAGTGATTATCCACATAGTCATTGTGTGGTAACAATGTCACACACCTTTCCTTGACACTGACTGATGATGCCACATCTTCCCAAGAAAAAAGAAAATGTTACAAAAACATTTTGAAGGAAAAGGACCAAATCTATATCATGTTTACTATAGTATATTATTATAATTATTTAAATACTGCTCATTTTCATTTCTTATGGTGTGTGATTTATAAATTTTAGTGGAGATATATATATATATATATATTAAAACACTGGAACATATAGATCTTGATATTGCCCACAGCTTAGAGCATCACCTAGGAATATCTTAGAGTGTATTCCCCAAAGATGAGGGACTACTCTATTTTTCAACAATCATAACATTGCTAGTGAATGAGAAGCAGTTGATAAATCTGGAGTCATGAAGCTATTGAGTGATTAGATAGCTTTCTGGACACAAGGCACCCCTGCTTCATGTTGGTCTCTGGCGTCCAACACAATTCTCAGAATCCTGCTGGGACTGGGAGATGAAGATGGGAGGGGATTTAGACAGCTGGCTCTCCTGCTTGGAATGCTTTCCGGAATAGGTTCAGTGTAGCACTGTAAACAGTGGGATGGTTTCTAAGTACTTCCTTCAGGGTACATCCTTCAGTGTGACAACCCGACAGGTAGGTCTTGGATTATCAATGTAAGCAACTCATTCAAGCAGAGAAGCAGGCCTGTGCCCTTAGATCAGTCTTTGCCTACTGTGGCCCCAGAATGAAACAAGCATCTAGTACCACTGGACTGTGTCTTTTAGAGGCCAGGGCCATGGGACTCCTCTTGACCACAGAAGGATATTTCTACTTACATCTAGGATGATAATTACACATGTCATCCTTTCAACATGGAACACGTTTCCTCTTTTTATCCTTAAAGACGAAAAAGTTTTACTACTAAATCTGTCATTACCAAGTGGTATTTTCTTCTGGATCTATGCTGGGACCAACCACTATGCCAACTCACCAAACACAAATAACACCCCCCACACACACACACACATACAAAAATAAGCAAGAATTAAAGAAGAAAATATGAGAATAAACAAGGAAAGAATGTTTACTTAATGCGTGTTGTAGTGTGTTCTGCAATATAAAAAAATTATACTCCGTGAGTTGAAGCATATGTAGACACGAGGCTAAGAATTTGGTACTAAAAGAAGTAATCATCATAAAATAGGGCAGCAGGGATGGGAAGCTATAAAACAGATTATACGACCTATATCTTTGAAAATCATGTATGTTGGACTCTGCTATGCTTCCACTGGCTATTTTTCCATCTATAAATTTACTTCATTATAAAACCATGGAAAAGGCAGAGTCCCTGGAGGAGATATGACTAGCACCTTACACTGAAGCCAGATCATAAGTACTTCCTGAAGACAGAGTCACAATATAATGGTTAAAGCAGATGAACAGGGTCCTAAAAAAGATATCAATGCCAATGAATGGTTTCCAAGCATGGAATGGA
Source organism: Microtus pennsylvanicus (assembly GCF_037038515.1). Classification (NCBI taxonomy): domain Eukaryota; kingdom Metazoa; phylum Chordata; class Mammalia; order Rodentia; family Cricetidae; genus Microtus; species Microtus pennsylvanicus. The sequence continues at coordinate 95,800,983 of NC_134580.1, read as the reverse complement.
CAGTGCCTTTGAAGAAATGTAGATTTCTCTGCTCACTGTGATCTGAGTCTCCACCAACCATACCATCTAGTGATGGAGGAAGGTCATTGGTTAAGTAATAAAGAAACTGCTTGGCCCTCATAGGTTAAAACATAGGTGGGAGGAGTAAACAGAGCAGAATGCTGGGAGGAAGAGGAAGTGAGCTCAGAGGCCATGCTCCCCTCTCCCGGGCAGATGCGATGAAACTCCGACCCAAATCCCAACACCTGGGAGGCAGAGGGAGATTGACCTCTATGACTTCAGGATGTGGTAGCATACTCCTTTAATCCCAATGCCTGGGAGGCAAAGACAGGTGGATCTCTGAGAGTTCAAGGACAGCCTGGTCTACAGAGTTATTCCAGGTCAAAGATATACAGAGAACCTGACTCAAAGCAAAAAGTTAAAAATAAAAATAAACAAAATAAAGGTTAAAATAAATCCACACAAAGATAAAAAATAAACAGAGAATTTTGATACTATATGCTATTATGCTCTCTTTAAACTGTTTAAATGCTGAGGAAGGAGCAACAGCTGCTAAAAGATATTTATTTATAAATGCTGCTGAACTAATCCAACATAGATATTTTAAAAATACCTTGATTTCAGAATTTGGATTTAAGGATATGATACTTTGGAAAAGAGATTCTTCTTTTGTTTTCACAGAGGATGAGACCCTATGGATTTCTTCTATTCCAATATGGTGTGATAGACCTCGCCCTCCTAAAAGGTTGCTGTAAACACCCTCAAAAAATTACTTTGCTCAACTGCCAACTGAGATGAACCTAGCAGACAGGTTATCACATAAAAGACCTGAATAACAGCTCCCCCATTCAGCAGAAAGCAGTTTGGAGAGAAAAAACTGTGCCCATATTCCCAAATATTATTTAGAAATATTCTTTTACATTTAAAGGGGGATATGATATAGGTATGGATAATTTGCATTGATATGGATTTTGCTTTAGTGGTTTAAATTTAAGGTCAATTTTGTTATATGTATATGTATTTCTGATATTGATTAAGGTATTGTGATTGTGTAGTTCATTTAAAAATAAATGTATATAGGTTGTTAATGGATAATCATCGACAATAGTCAAGCTTGTAGTTATGTTAGATTTTCTAGATGTACATAGATATATTTTAGATAGGCATTCTTTGTATCTTTCAAAGATTATAGAATATAACATTTTAAATGTTTTAATAACTTAGGGTTTTTCATGACAATGAGACACTCTGCTCCTTCAGGAAGAAGATGGGCATTGAAGAGGATCCTTATGGAGTTTGATAGCCATTTGGGCAAGAAACTGCTCTTGCAAGGACTGTTGCATAAACTGGACACAGAGAACCCGCAAAGAGAGGACTGCTGAACTTGCCTAAAGGTGAGATGATCTTTCGGGGTTCCTGATTCATGAAAGAGTCTGTGAGACATTCTGCAGGGCACAGCAGATAGTAACTGAACTGCCTTTTAAAATTTTCTGCTCCGTGAAAATGTCTCTGGATACTATGGGCCTGTAGGCCGAAGATTGATGCCCCAACGGTACAGAGGAACTTTGGGTGACTGTCCAGGCAGCGAGATGTCTCTGTCATTTCTAGAGTTTTGGATTTCTTGTTTACTTAGGTAATATTATGTTCTTCTGGAGTCTTTGATAAACTTGAAGTATGGTTAGTTATAGTTATAGTTTTCCATTGTTATGATAAAAGATAAGGTGGATATAAATATTGTAACTATAATTCTTGCTTAATAAGTGTTTTGTTATATGTAATTTTGCTATGTTAAAGTTAAAGCCTTTCCTTTTTGTTTAAACAGAAAAAGGGGAAATGATAAAGGAAGGTCATTGGTTAAGTAATAAAGAAACTGCTTGGCCTCATAGGTTAAAACATAGGTGGGAGGAGTAAACAGAACAGAATGCTGGGAGGAAGAGGAAGTGAGCTCAGAGGCCATACTCCCCTCTCCCGGCCAGACGCGATGAAGCAAGCCGCCAGGTCAGACATGCTGAATCTTTCCTGGTAAGACTGGTGCTACACAGATTATTAGAGGTGGGTTGATCGGGATATGAGAATTAGCCAGTAAGGGCTAGAGCTAATGGGCCAAGCAATGTTTAAAAGAATACAGTTTGTGTGTTGTTATTTTGGGTAAAGCTAGCCAGTGGCAAGAGCTGGGTGGCGGAATGCAACCCGCAGCTCCCACAACAATCTAGGACCATTTGCAGGACTGCATTGGCAGAGTTGGATGCCTTGGGATCTGCCTCCCCATCCCTTCCCCAAAAGGAAGCGACCACTCAACACTGTACAAAATCCATGGGAATTCCAGAGAAGCACTGAACTGATTTCTTAGAAGTGCTTGGTTTTTTCCTAGAGATGTTTAGCAATAGAACCTATTTTTCTTCAAACTTTTTCCTGCTATATGGGGGTGCTGTTAATCAGGTATTTCATGGTGCATCTTATGTGCTAGGTTCATCTCAGTCACGAGTTAGGTAAAATAACTTTTTGAGGGTGTTCATGACAACCTTTCAGGAGGCCTTGGTCCATGAAACTATATTTGCTTGGAGGCAATCCACAGGTTCTCATCTTCTGTGAAAACAAAACAAGAACCTCTTTTTTAAAGCACCATATCCTTAGACCCAAATTCTGAAGTCAAGATACATTTATTATATGCATGTTGGTTTAGCTTAATAGCCAATACAATAAAATGCCTTTCTGTACTCAGCTTCTTCACAGTCAAAAAATTCAAAGAAAACACAATACAGAATCCAGACTCTCTGTGAATTTTCCATTTACATAGCTTATTTTTCTTTACTTCTTTTCATCTATGACTATCTGTAATCTGTCTCTTTAAAGACTTTACCTCTTTCTTAGAGCATTATTTATGAATATCTATACTCTTTTTCTTCTTTCTCCCAAGCCTATGTACATTTATCCAACACCGTAACACATTTTTGGGTCTTTTATGTCTGAATTTGTCCTTATTGCATTGTCTGTAATTCTCTACTCTCTCGAAGAGCTTTTAAAATGCTAAGAAGCTTGGTTGCGCTGTTCTGAATGTTGGCTCCACCTCTCTCCAATTTTAAAATGGTGGAAGCACCACCAGTGCTAGCTCTGGGGCCACCAGGCAGGAACAGCGCTCAGCAGTCCAATCCCAAGAATGAGCGTACAGCACATAAACCTTTTTTATCTGAGTTACAGCCAAATTTGCCACACAGAGCATTGCACAGCCTGGAAACATCTCTCTCTGTATGGTGGCAGGAATCCACCATGCTCTCCTGCCTGCCCAAGCCTAGTAGACCTGATCCTGCCCACCGCCCAGGCAGGAAGACCACGGGCATGGTCTCAGATACTTTTCTCCAGACCCTGCGTAGGCACACAAACACCAGGGCCCACAAATACTCCATATCCAGAGTTTGCACCTGGGTCAGGGCCCAGGAAGCCTCATTTTAAAATGGTGTGGCTTTTTTTCTGCTGCTATTTCTGAGTCATGAAAACCTCTCTGGGCATGCCACCAGCAAACAGCAAAAAGCTGTGTTAAACTCTGTTTTTGTGTCTAGAATTCATTTTCAAGGTTTTATGTGGAGTTAGTTGGCCATGTTGAAGGAGCCGATTGTTACAAGGAGTGGGCCCTTTGTTTGTCCCGGCCACCCAGCTAGCTTACACCTGAAATAACCACACAGAAACTGTATTAATTAAATTATTGCTTGGCCCATTAGCTCTAGCCTCTTACTAGCTAACTCTTACACCTCGATTTAACCCATTTCTATTAATCTGTATATTGCCATGTGCCTGTGGCTTACCAGGAAAGATTCAGCATGTCTGACTCTGGTGGCTCCATGGTGGATCTCTCTCTCTGCTTTCCTACCCCTAGCATTCAGTTCTCTTTTCCATGCATACCTAATCTGCCCTATCAAAAGGCCAAGGCAGTTTCTTTATTCATTAGCCAATGAAAGCAACACATAAACAGAAGAACCTCCTACACCAAGCATCTCCTCATACTTGGGTAGAAAAGTGCTGAGATTAGAAGGTAAGATGCCTCCCCGAGGCTTATGTGTTGAACACCAGGTAGTCAGATGGTGATGCTATCTGATACCTTCAGGAAGTAGAGTTCTGTTAGAGAAAGTGGGTCACTGGGTGATGACTTTGAAGTTGTACAAACCAGCACAACTTCTTGTTCACTCCTTGCTTCCTGTCTGCAGAGGCAAGGTGACCAGCATCATCCTGCTCTAGCCATTATGCCTTCCCCATCAGAAGAGAATCTATGTCCTAGAACTCTAAGGCAGAAGAAACCTTCCCTTCCTGACATTTCTTCTTGTCAAATATCTTGTTGCAGCCATGGCAAAAGTAACTAATTCATTTTTTCCCCTGGGATTTCCTTGAATTTCCTCTTCACACATTACTGCTTTGTATGTCAATGTTTGGGCTGATAGTTATATTCCACCAAGTCAGAGACTGTGTCAGACTTTCAGCAGTCAGTTATTACCAACATACAGCATAGAGTTTGTCATGTCAAGGATACAGAAAAATTTTACTGATTACAACGTGAATGAGAGAGGCTCTTCCCTAACTAAGGACTCTAATCATGACCCAGAGTCCTTTTTATTCTACTAAGGGACACAGATCCAAAGCAAGAAGAAATACAAATTCTAAGATCCTGCTATCAATGTTATTTTTTTATCAGTGCTGTTCCTTGGTTAAGTCTCCAAGGACCAAAGAACTTGGAAACCAGCAACACCCTCTTCTTTTCTGACAAGTTAAGAAAACTTTCAACCCTCTTTTCCCCAAAGCCCACCCTCCCAAGCGGGTTATTAGCTCACACAGGACTCCAGAATCAACAAGGCGGTCTTTGTTCAGTTGCATATCCATGGCTCTATTTTTGCTTCCAGTAGCCTTGCTCTCGCCAGGCTGTCTGTAGTTCTCCTCAGAGGATGACTGTTGCTAACATGTATAACTTTTCATCAGAGTTCCTTCATACTCTGAAGATATTTAAAATTGCTATACCCTTCTGAGATGACCATTGAAGCCATCTCTTTTTATTTACTCCACCCACAATTGCCAAGGCAACCATCTTGATGTTTCCTCAGGCATCATCTGTTGTATCAAATAAAGGACTTGTCTTTGCAATGGATTTCATATTATGGATCCAAGGGTTGAGTTTCAAAAGAATCTGAAAAACACCTCAAAACATTTGCAAAATATTATGCAAACATACAATTTTCTTTTTTAATCTCTTATTATTAATTAGTAAAGTTTTCCTCACATGATCACAGTTTCCCCTCCCTCCGCTCCTCTTAGTCCCCTCAATATCTCCTCCCTTCACCATTCACTTCTTCTTTCTCTTCAGAAATGTACAAGCCTCCCATGTATATCAGTCAGCCATGGCATAGCAAGTTGCAGTAAGACTAGGCACCTCTCCTATTAAGGCTGGATGAGGCAACCTGGTGGGGGGAAGGGTTTCAAAAGCAGGTAACAAAGTCAGAGACAGACCCTGGTCATTCTTTTAGGAGCCTCACAAGAAGACCAAGCTGTACAACTGTAATATACATGCAAAGGGCCTAGGTTAGTCCCATGCAGGCTCCCTGGTTGGTGGTTCATTCTCTGTGTATCCCTATGAGGCCAGGTTAGCTAATTCTGTGGGTTTTCGTGGGGAGTCCTTGGCACTTCTAGCTCTCATAATCCTCCTTCCCTCCCCATCTTCCACAGGAATCCCTGAGATCTGCCTGTTTGGTTGTGGGTGTCTGCATCTGTTTCCATCAGTTGTTTATTGAAACTTCTCTGATGTCAGTTGGGCTAGGCAACAATCTATAAGTATAGCAGGCTATCATTATGAATCATTCCACTGACTTCTTTTTTTCTTTTTTGCCAGCCATGTTTGGTTCTATCCTAGGTCTCTGGGCTGTCCAGTCTCTGAGTCCTGAACGCCAGGTGGTGTCAGGTAGTCCCTCTGAAAATATGGGTCTCAAGCTGAACCAGTCATTGGTTGGTCACTCCGTTATCTATGCCTCCTTTGTCCTGGCATATATGGTAGGCAAGGAAAATGGCAGGTCAGAGGTTATGTGTGTGGGTTGAGGTCCCAACCCCTCCACTGGAAGTCTTTTTTTAAAAGTTTTTATTTTTTTCTTACCATTGGTAAATTCTTTTTATTGTTCATCTCACTGGCCTTCCAAATGCTGTTTTGTATGGCACACAGAGAGAGGATCTACTTGGATGTGCGGTAACAGGAGGCTCCCTCTGACTAATAATCAGCCCTGCCTGGAGAGAAACTTTTTAAGTCTGTCCTAGGCAAGGTGTGGGTGTGAATCTAGAGCTGTCTCTTCCTTCCTTCCTTCCTTCCTTCCTTCCTTCCTTCCTTCCTTCCTTCTATTCTTTTTCTTTCTTCCTTTCTTTCATGTGTGTGTGTAGTCTGTGTGTGTATAGTCTGTGTGTGGTGTGTGTGTGTATGTGTGAAGGTTTTCCTATGCAGTCCTGGCTGTCCTGTATCTTACGGAGACTGCCTGCTTCTACTTCTCACCACATTCACCTCCCTGGATCTGGCCCCTTAAGGTTGATCACTGTCTTAAAGGGGCAGGTGTGTGTTCCACTGGAAGTCTTACCTGGTTACAGGAGATGCCCAATTCAGGTTCCATATCTTCCATTGCTAGGAGTCTTACCTAGTGTCGCCTTCATGGATTCCTGAACATTTACATTGTACTAGGTTTCTAGCTCATCCCAGTGATGCCCCTGATCCCAGTTGTTCTTCCCTCTTGCTTAACTATGTTCATAGCAGCTTTATTAATAACAGTTTCCATCAGCTGAAGAATGGATAAAGAAAATGTGCTACATTTACACAATGGGCTATTACTCTGCTGTTTAAAACAAGGACATCATGAAATTTGGAGGCAAATGAATGGAACTAGAAAAGATCATCCTAAGTGAGGTGTTGGAGGAGAGCCGCTTGTTCCTCCAGGCCGCCTGGCTAGCTTAGACCCAAAATAATCACACAGAAACTGTATTAATTAAATCACTGCTTGGCCCATTAGCTCTAACTTCTTATTAGCTAAGTCTTACATACTAATTTAACCCATTTATAGTAATCCGTCCACTGACCTCTGCAACCACTTATAGATAAACAATCACTCAGAGGCTAATATTTTTAAAAATATATTTATTTATTTATTATGTATACAATATTCTGTCTGCATGTATGCCTGTAGGCCAGAAGAGGGCACCAGACCCCATTACAAATGGTTGTGAGCCACTATGTGGTTGCTGGGAATTGAACTCAGGACCTTTGGAAGAGCAGGCAATGCTCTTAACCTCTAAGCCATCTCTCCAGCCCCTCAGAGGCTAATATTTTATTTTATTTTATTTGGTTTTTCGAGCAGGGTTTCTCTGTAGCTTTGGAGCCTGTCCTGGAGCTAGCTCTTGTAGACCAGGCTGGTCTCAAACTCATAGAGATCCACCTGCCTCTGCCTCCCGAGTACTGGGATTAAAGGCGTGCGCCACCACCACCCAGCCTCAGAGGCTAATATTAATATAATTGTTTGACCAGTGGCTTAGGCTATTACTAAATAGCTCTCACTTGTAAATTAACCTGCTTCTAATAGTCTGTATATCAGACTATTGGACAGTGTGACTGTGGTAATGCCTTAAGTGTTCTGGCATCTTGTCCTATGGGCAGCTTGCTAACATCTCTCTCTACCTCACCTTCTTCTCCTTTTTTTGTAAAATTTTATTTATTTATTTATTTTAGATTTTATTTATTATGTATACAATACAGTGTGATGCCTCCGTGTATGACTGCATGCCGGAAGAGGGCACCAGATCTCACTGTAGATAGTTGTGAGCCACCATGTGTTTGCTGGGAATTGAACTCAGGACCTCTGGAAGAACGGTCAGCATCCTTAACCTCTCAGCCATCTCTCCAGCCCCCTCGACTTCACCTTCTTTCTCTCTCTATCTCTTCTTGGATTTCCAGCCTAGCTATCTTCTATCCTGCCATAGGCCAAAGCAGGTTTTTTTTATTAATCAGTAGGAAAAATACATATTCACAGCGTATAGAAGGACATCCCACATCAACCAAGCTATACAACTGTCACATATATGATGTAGCGGGCCTACGTCAGTCCCATACTGACTCCCTGGCTGTTGTTTCAATCTCTGTGTGCACCTAAATGCCCAGATTAGTTGATTTTATGGGTTTATTTGTGGTATCTTTGACCCCTCTGACTCCTAAACCCTTCCTTCCTCTCCTCGACACGAGCTCTGCCTAGTGTGTGACTGTGGATTTGCTTCTATTTCCTCCAGTTGCTGGATGAAGGCTCTCTGACGACTACTGAGCTAAGAACCAGCCTATGAGTATAGCAGATTCAAGTTAGGTATCATTACGTTGGCTTGTTTTCCTTCAGTTGTGTTTGGTTCTTTCTGGGTGCTGCGCACCGTGCCCCCGTGTCTGCGCTCGGAGTGCTTGCACCCATTTCGCGAGCTTCGGGCAAGGGGGCTGGAGGTTAAAATACACAGACACACACAGACAGAGAGACAGCAACATGGGTCATCCTTGAATTCCCCAAGAATGCCTCCTTTATTGTGTTCAGGGGCAGATTATATAGAGATAGCCACGCCCCAGCCAAACCCACCAGAAACCACTCTCCTGCCATGGGGAACTCCTGAAGGTCTCCTGCTCAGAGCAGCTGTAAACACTCAGATCAGGGGATTACAAGAAATTCAGGATCTGGGGTCTCACTGCTCCCAACATCTGGGTCCTTAGAATGCTGAAAAAAACTGGTATCACTTACACTGGTGTGCGTCTGGAGAAAGTCATTTCTTCCCAAGACCTGGGACTCTATCAGATTAGTTTCTTCTATGAAATCATCTTGTCCCCTCCGGAGCAAGGGTCTATAGAATGTGATTCTTAAGCTTATCATCACTTGCTTGAAAGATGCTTCACCTGTAAGTCAGTCATCTTGAAGTTATTATCTTGCTTGGAATCCAGCATCTCCTCTGCTTTCTATTCTGAAATTATCCATCATAGATTATTATTATACAGGATTATTTCGTAGGCCACCTCCAACCACCCATGTCCATCCAGTGGGTCTCACTTAGAAAAAGATGGAGAGTTCACGGTCCATATGAAGAACCAGCTACCTGGGCACCCAGCCGGAGCAGCTACTCAGGGTCCCGGTTCCTAAGCGTCATATGCTTGGACTTAATGCTCTTCATTTGAGCTCATCAGTTCTCACAATGCCTTCTTGAAATTGTGTTTTGGAAATGATGTCCAGATGGACAAAGAGCTGTGTGTTCAGGGTTTAGAACCTCAGTTGGTGGGCAATTCTTCATTCTATCAGTTCCTGCCTCCCACCTAACCTCATTCTTTCTGCCTCTGACAAACTGAGTTAAGTCTTGAACCTGAGGAGGATCTCGACCTGGTTGGTAACCACAGTGCTTTGAAAAGCGATTAAGTTGAGGAAAGGAAGCCATCCCCTCACTCTCATAATCTCAGTACTGAGCAACTCTCAGCAAAGTAATTGAAGTCTCTTGGGTACCACCTCTCATCAATTATGGGGTAGGAAAGCCCATGAGAAGGCTTCCCTGTACTCTAAGGACACAGGGAGCCTATTAGTCTAGAGTCATTCGCAGGAGAAAGAATCCTGGAATCAATGGACTTCCCATGCATATCCAGAATGGAATCCCCTGGTCACATAAGGTTTGTGCTCATCTCTGAAAGAAAGAGGCCATCAATAGCAAATAAAACTATCATAATAGACTGAAAAGAAAAAAAAAAGCATGTTTTAATTCCGTACCTTTAAACGATTGACTATTTCTTGCTTCTCAAAAGGGGCCTCACGTTCTGTTTCACACAGGGAACCCTGATGTCCTCGGCCTTCCCTACGTATCAGCACTGTCCTTCCTGCATCTCCTCAGTTCCACACTGATTTCCTCCAGTCTTCCTCTCAAGCAGCCCAGAGCTGAAGGTCAGAACACGTCAGCCTCAACCCTGGTATTCAAGCTCTTCTCTTCTGTCTCCCTTGCCAAAACTACCATATCTTCCATCATCTCTTCACTTTAATGTCTATTTGCCTCAAATATCACCCCTAGAAACCGATCCCTAAGAGTCCCTGTCTTCCCTGCATAGGACAGAGATGTGTGCCCCCACTAATCAAGCTTTATCTCCTTACTCAGTTCCACTTCTCTCTAGACCACAGTCAACTCACAGAGGGCGTGCACTCTTCTGTCTACTCAGCCGTATACAGGGCATGTCAGGTGCATGTTGACTTTGATAGAGGATTCCTTTCCTACCTGAGTTTTCAAGAAATCTGTGCTGACCAACAGCATGTGGTCTAGGCAGAACTCAGTGCAGAAGCAGGATGAGAGGTGAGACGTCAGTAACCTCTGCGTCCATTCCTCTAGACTTCGGGGCTTCTTTTAAAGGCAATCTGGCCTTTCCCGTGCCCCACGGGTGCCACACGAGCCTACGGCCCAAGTTTGGAAGTGGTGGTTCCACAGATGTTTCCACTGTTTACGGATTCCCGGCCAAGTTCTCAGCCCTGTGAACTGAACTTGGTTTCCTTCAAGTCCATGGATTCCTTTTTAGCAGGAAACTTTTCATGACAGTGAGGAGATCTCCGGGTCCGTGTTGCTCTCTGCCAAGATTGGACTACTTCTTTATAAATTATGGCACTTAAGGATTCTTGGAGTTATTCAGAGCCACAATAAGTAAGCAACAGCAAATCACTAGTCCCAGAGTGAAAGCAGTTTCCCTGTGCATATGAATTACACAGATGCATCTCTCCACAAAATGGATCTGGGATCACAGATGGGGCAGGGAAGATTCTGATAAATAAATCAACTAAAAACAAAGTAAACTGGTAGAAGAACAAAGCAGACAAACTCTGTGGACATAGGACCATAGTCCAGTGTGCTCTTTTTATACATTCTCAAATCACCAAAGAACTGGTATTTTATACTCAAAGAATCCGATCTCTTTGAGCTGTCTTTGAGCAATTGTGCCTTCCTTATTTGAGGTCAGAAGAAGACCCTTCTAGCTCTTGACAGATATAAGCCTTCTTCGCAAATTTCATCCCTTGTGTAAGTATATATGTGTGTATACATAAAGATACGTGTGTGAATATACTCTACTTTAGGAAATATGCAGTTGAGTGAAGGTTGAGACAAGAGGTGGGTGGGGAAGGATGATCAGGGTCAGCAACAACAGGCCACGTGTATGAGTGAGCCTGGATGTGCCTATTACAGAATTCCCTCTGGTCATGAGTCCCATACAAATTCATTATTTGAAACTTGCTGGTTCTCAGATGTTCTTTAAGTCAGATATGTTCTATCCCAATATAAATAATTAAACTCTGAGCCGTCCATAGAGCCCTGTTCCACGTCCTCTTGTTGCAATGTTAAATAACACAGAATGTGGATCAACATAACAGTACTGATAAAGGTAGCACATTCGGTGGCAAAACCAAAAGCTGAAACTGGAGACCTTGCTTTCATTGCCAGCTTCATAGCCCATTTTAAATGTAAAGGAGAAACACTCATCACTGTAAGACTCAATTCAATAAAGTACTAGTGCCACCAAGTCTCCTATGTAGCCAGAAACTTTGTAAGATATTCTAGGAGGACTTAAGAGCAAACAGGGCCTATTTCCTCCATCCACTCACAAAACAGGGCCTCCCCACCACCCTTTCTCCAAACAGATGACCCAACTCCATTTTTATTGCCATTATTAGTCACATTTCTTTCATACTGACATGAATTAAAAAGATCTGTACTGTGTCAATAATTTCAACACGTTTGCATTTCCATTTTGGCTGTGTTGAAACTTTTTTTGCCATCTGTTTGTCCCTAGACTTTCCATACTCAAAGTGATGAAATAACCAGATTCAGTGGTTTATACCTGTAATCTTATGATACAGGGGGTCTGGAGAGGAGAACCCTAAGTTCAAGGGGAGCCTGGACTGCACAGTGAGTTTGAGGACACTTGTTCTTGACCCTTTTCACCCAGCCTCTCTCTGAGCCATTCTAGAAAGCAAAGTGCCTCACGTCTGTCACCATTTGAACCTCCTTTTCATGCCACTACTTCCTTTCAGGGCATGAGAAGCAGGTGCTTTTTTCTATTTATACTGGTATTTGTCACATGAACAAATGAACATTGTGAATGGGAAGGGCAAGATGGCATGGCAAAAAGAGAAACATTTGTAGGAAGAGTAGACTTTGTTGAGCAAGTGGCATCTATGTGGATATCTGAAATTCAGTGGGAACTGGCAAAATGATGAATATTAGATAGGCTCACTGTGGATGGGTGAGCAAAAGTTAACTGTGGTTTTCCAAGTACTACCCACATGTCTGTTCTGGGAGGGCATAGCCATTCTTCCACAATTTCTATCTCTGCTCCGAAATCACAGTAGGGTTCTGCTCTGGGCTGAGAGGCAACCTGTCCTTCTAATCTTAGAGCAGACTTTGGCAGGCAAATGAAAGGTGCTTCAAATGTATTAACTGCTGTCATCTGACTCTCGCTGTTTATATATGAACCAAGAATTGTCTGTGCTCTGAGCTTCACAGTATAGACTTAGTGGCATCCCTGCTCGGACCAGAGAGGATGGAAGCCCCATCAGGCGAGAAAGGTGGCAAGCATCTCTTTTAAGGGATTGGAATCGCTTGCTAAGCAGTAGAAGAGGGTGACCATTGCTACCATTTCATCAAGGCTCACTCTCACTTCTCAGACAAGTATCAGATTCTGGAAAATTTAAGAGGTGGTACCTAGTTGTAGAAAGTGGATTAAAGGGGTAATGGGTCTGAGGTTTATACATTCCCTTCTGCTCTCTGCTTGTCATTTATCATAAAGTGAGGAACCTCCTCTAACACAAGCACACACACACACACACACACACACATACACACACACACACCATGATGCATGATGTATGACATTATGGTCTTTCCAAGTACATGAGACCAAGCGACTATGTCAGGGGTTCTCAATCTTCCTAAAGCTGCAACCCTTTAATATATTTCCTCAAGCTGTGGTCATCCACAACCATAAAATTATTTTGTTGTTACTTCATAACTGCAATTTTTCTACTTTTATGTATTGTCATGTAAATATCCAGGAAATCTGACACGTGACCTCCAAAGGGGTCACGACCCACAGTTGAGAACTGCTGAACTGTGGATTGACGTCTCTGACAATGGATGCAGAACAAATATCCACTCCTCTAAAGTATTTTGTCACATCAATGAGAAAACTAGCTAAGACAAAATAAAGAATGCTTCGAGACGCAGCCTTGCATTATTAAGATGAGGTTTTATAATTTTCTTAGCTATTTCACACTCGCTTCCTTGTTTCTAAAACTGCTTGAAGCTTAGCCTATCTTGATAGTAGACAGTCGGGGAAGAAACATGGCCATTGAGATTGTGATATACACAGTGATAATTGTAACACACGCTATAATCAGTAATAGTAATTGGTAATTTTTGGTTTTTTTTACATACCATGGGCAATGCTTTAATGGAGGTGTTTTCTTGTAACTTTTACTTCATTGTTGACCCTTTCCAAGCCCTAGGAGATCGTATTCCCATTTTACAGAAGGAAAATCCACCCCGTTTTCACATAACAGGAAATCAGGGTAGCTTCTCTAGCAGAGTCAAGCCAAGAAAAACAGGAGATGAGCACAGAGTGGGGAAACCTGGCAGGAAATAACACCCCTCGTCTCTTTACCATTCAGCACCAAAAATGCTTGCATTTACATGGGCCCCATGATGTGTCAACTGTCTCAGTCCTCAGAAATGTACAAAAGCTGCTCATTGTAGAATATGGGCCTTGAGGTTGACTCTCTTTCTCTTGCTTCCAACTCAAGATCTGGTCATAAGAACTACCTCTTGCAGGCTGTTCTACTAGGAGCTGCTGCTGTTGGCTGTTTACACGCATATAGTCTTGGTGCTATGTAACACCAGTGCCTGGTGCTACAGTTGCAGTTCAGTTTTATTCTCTGGGTTATCTCATCATCCTGAAACAGGGGAGAGTAAAAGTTCTTACTCCACTTTTATAAAGACAATTGAAGTTCAAGGATGTCCTCAGTCCCCATTGTTGACCAGCACAACTGGGTACCAAAGTCCCAAACTCAGGCTCTCCAGAGTAACACAGCTAAGCATTTTAATAAGATGAAGAATGCAGGCCTCTACAAAAGATAAAATTCAGCTTTAAAGCCACATGAAGGTATACCCAAGGAATCTTTAAGAACATATCACACAAAACAGAGATCAATGGAGAGCTGGGCTTTATCCTGTACCAGACACTCTCAGACTCTCTGACAACATTGCAGTCAACATCCATGGGGTTTTGGCATGATTGTACATGGTTTTCATGTGCCAAGAAATAGACTTTGGACAAATTCAATGGGCTCTTCTGAGAAACACGGTTTCCTCTCATGCCGCTTTAATTCCGATTGGCTGGCGATCAGAAGAGCTGCATCTTAGCATTTCACCGGCAAAGACAACTTTCTGTGTCTCTGTGTGTTCTTTTATAAAATAACATCCAGTAGTTAAGACTTGAGGCCTTTTTTTTTCACCTTGTAGAGGAAAAAAATGAAGTCTCCTGAGCTCATCAAGCTACAGTTAACTCACTCTGATAGCTTACCAGAAAAGGAATTCACACTGCCGTGGCCCAGATCCCCTGTGGAATGCCCCTCTGAGTTTGGGGAAATCCATGTCATCACTTCTCTCCCGTTAGGGAGTCATGGGTATTTGTAGCTTCTTCCGTGGTCAGTCAGAGGTCGAATGAGACCAAACAATGGAATTCCCGCCCCAAGGACAGAGGAAGACTTTGGTTTCATGTTCCAATCAGAATTCACAGGGTTTCCACCTCAGACGTTTGTTTTCCAAAGCACTGCCTGGATTTGAGTGCTGTGCTGTAGACACCCATTGCTACTGCTCCTGTGGCTTCCAAGGGACTGGGGAGTAACCAGCAAAAGCTGCATGCTGAGGATTCAAAACTGCAAGCTTCACACTTGAGGGTAAAGCCCTGCAAGAGCCCTGGGCCCTTAGTGCACACAACGCTGTGCTTGTGTAAGACAAGGGCTTCCTCGCTACAGGTGCCGCTAGGAAGGCCAAACACTCTGTGGCTAGGACCTGTAAGTCTCTCGGAGTAGCCGTCAGAAGGTGTGTAGAGAAGCAGAAGGGAAAGGTGTGGTTCTTAGAAACAACTGGGAAGATCTCTAGATCTCTATGTTTTCTTAGTACCTCAAAAGCAAGAAGGAGAACACATCAATCACCACCTCAGAGAAACCTCCCTGGTCACGTATAATATAAAAATACCTTCCTTCCCACACCCTCTGTCCTTCCCCTGGGTAACTGTGTCATGCTGGAATCATAAAATTTCACTGCACAAATCACTTCCTGCAGGGTACTCTTGTGTATTTGGTTGACACTCGAAATCCCCATATCACAAAGTGATACCGTATCAGTGAACCAGCCCTGTTATCTATATATCCATATTATCCATGTTGGCCAAGAAACCCCAGTAGAACAGAGGGTACCCATCCAGCTGGTTTAGCATTATCAGTTCCCATAGATATTCCCAGCACCCCTGGCAATCTAAAGACACCTTCTTCCCCTGATGTCTTGTGTGAAGCCAAGTTAGAAATTATCAGGGGCTACTCTTCTTTTTGAGCCCCACAAAACGATCACTGCTGCAAGAACAGGGCAGCCCCCTTTCAGCTGCCAGAGAAAAGCACTTTTGGGAAGGGAGTCCCCTTTTGGTGATGAGCTCACCTTGTTTTCCTTCGTTGGCAGCCACAATAAATGGTCTGTTCAAATAGGAAGACTTTCCTGAGGAAGCATGGGAAACGGGGGTGGGGGTGGAGGTCCATGGCTGCTGCTAGAGACAACCGTTTCCATACACTGTCTGGAATGTACAATGTGCTGTTTTCATCTGCTGACAGTGGACGGGGGACCATGAGGTTGACGCCTCACCTATTTCTAAACCGTGGCCATCTCCTTAAAGAACTGCATCAAACCAATGGCCGCTTCTCTGATCAGTAGAATGGGAACTGCTCTTAGCACAGCACAGATGCAAACCCTCTGACTTCAGTGCACAGTGTCGGCCTCTCTCCTTCTTGTCTCTCTAGAATGCACACAAGACACAGTGATGATGGAGCTATGTAGGATGGTGCATCTGATCTCTAGTTTAGGTCAAGACTCATGAGGGAGCAGCAAGCTCCCTGCTCATGTCATATGGACAGGGCGAGGACAGAGGAGGGACATCCACTGAGATGCCATCATGCTGGGGTCATTGGAGCTGTGTCATCCCACCTCAAAGAATATAAATGCCCCCAAGGGATAGTAAGTGGTGTTCTCATTTTACATACTAGAAAATGAATCATGAGGCAGTTCAATAAACAGACCAATATCATACACTAAGCCTTGAATTTCTCCAAGCCTAGGTCCAAAATCGAATCTTAGGTCTTTATACTGCACCGTTCTTCCCAAATCTGCAGCACACACAGAAAGTATTGGGAAATGCTTAGAGGGCAACATTTTATCGTAAGAACAAGAATAAGTCATAAGTTTACTTTAAACTTTCTTCTTATATATAGTACCTTGGAAAGAATGTAGAGTAAAACTTTAGATAAGAAGCTGTGTAAGAATGTTCCAGGGACAGGTTGATAAGATCTGGAAATAGGCATGTCTCAACTAAGATTTTTTGGTTTTAAAACCAAAATTAAAAAAAAAAAACAACAAAAAAGCCCCTAGCCATTAAAACTATTTGGGAACTTTGGGAGATCTTTAACTGGCATGGTTTATAGAGACTTACTTGAAGAGTGTGGCTTGAAATATATCCTAAACAAAGGCCTAAAAGCTAGAGGACAAACAGAACGCTATGAGATACAAGAAGTAGCCTCTGTCTTTTAACTCCCCGCTCAGTTCCAGAGACCTGGGAGATGAGAGTTACCCCCAAATTTAGTTCCCATTAGAGATCCAGTTTGGTAGTTGGAAAGAAAGGGCTGTGCACTCTGAGATTCTCTAAGAGAATGCAGGCACCTGGCGCTGTCTTCCAAGATGACACACAGTAGACTAGACAACATAGGTGAAATCAGAGGGCTATCCAGAGGTGGGAAGGAGCCGGAGCAGACCAAAACTGTTCAATCCCTGTGAGTCCTACCATGAAATGTAAGGAATGGCATCCCAAGTGCTATAACCATCAGATACTTAGTAAGAGCCTAGGGTGGGCCAGACAGCAAGGCAGTGTTATTAGAGACAGAAGGCAGCATACAGATTGTTATAAAAGGACACATAGAACATGGATGTCAGTCATTAGAAAGGTAAATGATATGTCACTAATTTCCAAATGTCAGACATTAGGTATAAGGCCTGTGGGACAAGGCCTTGAGATTCAGAGAATGGAGAGATTGGTGAACCCAAAATGATTAAAAAAGTTACCCTAAGGGTAATCAAATTGGAATACTATGCATTGAGCTTTAGACTGGCAAAAAAAAAAATCTTGCTAGGCTGTTGTAATAGGAGTGGTGGGGCTGTGTCCCTGGAACCTGGCCACCCGCATGGCTAGCTTATGCCCCAAAATAATTACACGGAAACTGTAGTCTTTTAAACACTGCCTGGCCCATTAGTTCCAGCCTCTTATTGGCTAGTTCTTACATATTGATCTAACCCATATTTAATAAACTGTGTAGCCCACGAGGTGTGGCTTACCAGGGAAGATCTTAACCTGCGTCTGTCTAGAGTGGGAGAATCATGGCGACTCCTAGACTCTGCTTCTTTCTCCCAGCATTCTGTTCTGTTTACTCTGCCTATCTAAATTCTACCCTATCAGAGGGCCAAGCAGTTTCTTTATTAATTAACCAATGAAAGCAACAGATAGACAGATGACCCAGTAAAATGGTCTGAGCAGAAGCAAGGACATTGAATATACAAGGTGCCCTCAGGAACTAGCACATCAGTGGTCTAGGAAAAGGGATCCACAAAAAGTACCATTCCTGAAGGGAGACTTTACTTAAAATGCACCAAAATGGAGCTCTTTTCTTTATTACCTGACCTCAATCATCCACTCAACAGTGCTCAAGACTTCAGGGAGGGAAGAAAAGATGGCTTTTTCTCTACAGGACTATGGGGTTGGAGTTCAAATATGGCAGTAATAGTGTAAGAGAAATAAAACAGAACTAAACCTGAGATAGGCTGGCATCAAACTCCAAGGTCCCAGCTCCCTTCCTAGACCTTAGCCACTTGGCTTGGCCCAAACTTACCCAGTTCATTATGAGGCTCCCAAATGCCCTGGGCTACTCCAACCATCCCATCATCCTCCATCCCTCAATAACACTCATCTCCCCAACCTGCACAGGAAGATTAATGGATCCAGTACAGGGAAAGATCCTCTTGTATATTGACTTTTTTTTAGCAGCCTGATTTATACCAGAATCAAACAGCTCTGGCCCTGACTTTGCTTCTCCTCAAGGTCTTTGTTCCCTTTAAGGCAGTGCTTCTCAACCTTCCTAATGCTGTAATCCTTTCATACAGTTCCTCATGTTGTGGTGACCCCCCCAACCATAAAATTATTTTCATTGCTACTTCATAACAGTAATTTAGCTATTGTTAGGAGTCATAATGCAAATATCTGATATGCAAGATATCTAATATGAGACCCTTGTGAAAATGTCATCCAACCCCTAAAATGTTCACAACCCATAGGTTCTGTTGGTGCTAAGAAGATAAAACAAAACGACATGTCTGGGTACTGTGAACACCAGCATTGCTAGTGTTCATTGTGATGATATGTGTTCAGTGCACTAATATTTCTTCTATACTCTCAACCCAATGTTTAAATTCTAGAAATAAAGTGACCACTTAGTTTGGTCAGCCTCCCAACTCCCCTCAAGGCCCATTTAAAATTCTAACTCTTGTGAAAATGCCTTCAATTACTCTGGGCATTCCCTCATCAGGCTCTGATCCCTGAGTTCCTTAGTGGTGCTTAGCTATTAGCAGAGCATCTGCAGGGCTGGTGCTATACCGGTCATGGGACCCACATGTGGGCTACCCCTTCTCTAGTGACCAGCACAGAGTGTGTGCCCACCAGCAGGAAGGTGGTATCAGCACTGCATAAATATAGATATAAGCATTTCTCAAAGCAGCTTAAAGTGTTGACTCATCTACTTTTAAAATCAAAGTATTATGAAATACACATCCTTAATATTTAATTAATGTATTATTATTTTCACATATTATTAATTAATGTAATATATTGTTTATTAATATATTGATTAATATGTTAATATAAGATATTAATATATTACTACATTAAAACATCATAGACCTTGACCTTCTTCTAGATGTGCCATAAGGATATGAGTAAAAGACAGACTTCTAACATGAAGACCCTGCTTACTGAATACTGAGTACTGAATGCTGGATACCACCCTAGACATTTTGTGTGCATCATCTCACTCAAATATGAGAATGAACCCATGTAATTACACCAACTTTGATAAGAAGTGTCTACAAAAGCGTTGGGTGTCTATTGGTGGGCTTTTAGGAAAAGTTTACTCCTGAAGGCTTTGACATCTATGGACATATTCCTAGCTTAATAGAATTGTTGGGAAGGTAGAAACAGGTTCATCTAAAAGCAGGTCCCAGGGGTTGTGTCCTGCATCTTAGTTCCACACATCCTTTTTGTGACACTTCACTTGTCCGCAGGTCAAAACATGGAGACCGCAGGCTGCAAGCTCTAAAATCATGAGCCAAACTGCATCCTTCAAAGTTGATTGCTTCAGATCCACGGAAACCAGTACCACTGCATATTGTTACATCTGTTTTACATTAAAGGAAATTTATCAGCTTCTAGTGCTCTACTTAGAATCTCATATCCAGCCAGTGATAGACTCAACATTGGACCCAGGTTCTGTCTAGCCCAAAGCATGTGCGCTTAGTAAAAAACAATCTTCTTGACTTGACTAAGAAGTTTGCTTTTAAGGCCTTTATCCCTACTGAACTTTCCCACCAATAGTCCTTGTCTCTGAGTGTAGTAATATGGGGGCGGCGGCAGGGTTGCGTCCCCAAACACCCCAGCCGTCTGCCCGGCTCGGCTAGCTTATGCCCCAAATAATTACACGGACACTGTATTCTTTTAAACACTGCTCTGGCCCATTTCTAATCATCTGTGTAGCGCCCCTAGGTGCGCTTACCGGGAAGATTCTAGCCTAAGTCCATCCTGGGTTGGAGCTTCATAGCATGCGTCTTCCCTGGAGCAGGTAGCATGGCGTCTCTCCTGCGTCTGCTCCGGAGAGGAGAGCTGTGGAGTCTGACCTCACTTCCTCTTCCTCCCGGCATTCTGTTCTGTCTACTCCACCCACCTAAGGGTGGGCCTATCAAATGGGCCTAGCAGTTTCTTTATTGCTTAAACAATGAAATCAACAGATTGATATATGACACTCCCACATCATCTGAGATTTTGATTACAAGAGTCTTACCTCTTCAAGGCATTCCACAGACCCTCCCTAACTCAGTACCTTCCAATTAAGCAGAATAAAGTATCCATCCCAAAGATGCCCATGTTTTTATCCTCAGACCCAGTGTGGATACTATCTATATTAAATGGCAGGGGCATGAAGGAATTAAAGACAGCAGACAGAAGTAAGGTGGCTTATCAGACAATTTGTGTATGAAAGGATTAAAGAACCCAGTACAATTATAGAGATTTCCGTAATTGAAAGAACTAAACAGGAGAAACTGAGAAAAAAAATGTGACAATAAAAATCAAAGAACAAATAAGAGCAGTGTGGGCAAGCACAGGACTTAGGGTTAATCTGCATATCATGGTAAGTAACAAACTACCTAAACAGCAGCACTGTCTGGAACCACCAGGCATCATTGGTTTCAGTTCTAGGAAGTTATTGTACTCCTATGGGAACAAATAAGGCCAAGTGACAGTCTTAGAACCTTGTGACAGCTCACATTACAGAGGCTATAATCTAAATATTGGGAAATCTTTGTGATTAGAGGTTGAGACACCACAAATTGTTCCCATAATTAAACTGAAGAACACTGAATGACCAATTCAAATTTTTCAAGAAGAATGAACAGGAACTGGCCCCCTATCTTCTCTCCTGGCCTCAAACATGGTGTGTTGTCATGTTGATGTGGGAGGTGATACAGGCTGTGAATATGTTTTATTGCCATTGGTTAATAAAGAAGTTGCTTTCAGAAATGGCTTAACAGAGTAAAGCCAGGCTGAAAGAGATATATAGAGAGAGTAGGCGGAGTCAGGGAGAAGCCATATAGCCACCCACAGGGGACAGACAGATGTCTCTGTCGGAGCACACCAGAAATTTTCAGGCAAGCCACAGTCACATGGAGATACATAGATGAATAGAAATTGGTTAATTTAAGATATGAGTTACCCAGAAATATGCTTAAGCTATTGGCCAAAGAGAATTGCAATTAATACAGATTTCTGTGTGATAATTTTGGGAGTCTGCGTGGCCAGGAAAGATACAAGCAGCCTCCCCCAACATCATGTTGCACTAAATTTCTGATTAGCTGAGATTTCCTATGGAACTAATATGTTCTTGCTAGTTCCCTCATGATGCCCTCTCCTCTGGGAAGATCAAGAGCGGCCAGTGAGGTGCAGGCCAGCTGCTGGGTCCAAGCTCCCTCTCATACAAACCACATGCACAAATAGGAAGACGGCTTCCAGGGCTATCATTTCCTAGCCAGCAAGTGTCTTGGGTTTCTCTTTAGTGGTTAAGGATGTGTCGCCCGGGCGCCTTAGTATGGGGCACTTCCAACCTTCAATTAAAGAACTGCCATTTACTCTCTATATTAACATCCAGAACAGTAAACACAGTGCCCCACGGTCATTAGAGACAGCCATAATCCATGGCCTGCTGTGTATTGATGTCAACCCTGCTGCATTTGACAACTGAAGTAAATCCCAAAGAAAGCATGAGCTTTCAAAGCCAGCACTCCACTGAGGATATCCACCCTTGGCTGCCTCCCACCTCGACCATGATTCAACCACAGGGTTTTCAACCCTTTGTCTTTTACAGAAAAAACAACCACTTCTCATGCTGGGCATTGTACTGCTAGTTTTCATGGATGGGACCTAGTGGGGAATCTTTCCTGCAGGCTCGTAAAACAAATTCAGGTGGCTATGATTCCTAATCTAAGGGAGGCCATGATGGATCGAGCTGAAGACATCCTTGAAACTCCAACCAATTCAACAAGCGAAACAACTGTGAGCTGTTGATGCACACGAGAAATAGAGACGATGCTATAGTTAGACAGAAAGGCTGATGGAACCCTCTCGGCCTCCTTGTGGAGCGTGAGCAGTTTTCTTTTCACTGTAGCCTGTGTTTGTCACATCCTGTCCACACAACACAACGGTAAGCCCTCTGATCCAGCTTCTAAACGTCTGAGTCAGAAGACGGGGAGGAGATGCATACTACACACTGATAGATTGCTTAGGAGGCATGTGCCTGGATTGCCAAGGCAATATAAAGATCTAAATGTTACATAGGGAAACAAGGTGAAGAAGTAAGCTTTCTCAGCAGATGGAAGCAGTCTGGGGCTCAACACATGGGTTAAAGAGGGAGTGCTTATCTCTTAACTGTCCACTGGGCCACTGGTAGGGATATCAACAGGAAATATCCCTGGGAGTGAATCTGATGTTGGTTGTTACATTCAACACGCAGCATCCCTCCCGGTTATTGCTTCTTGATAGGCATGGACCACCCTCATGCATCCTCATCAAGAGGTTGCCTCTAGGCTGAGTCATGAGGCCTTGGTTGGTGTGAGCAAATTCAGCAAGCTAGCATGACTCAGAGAAACTCGAGGTTCCTAGCATCCTTCAGCTGCAGCCTTCTTCAGGAGGAAGACAGAGAACACATGCATGCCACCCTTTAAAAACTCGAGGTTCCTAGCATCCTTCAGCTGCAGCCTTCTTCAGAAGGAAGACAGAGAACACATGCATGCCACCCTTTAAAAACTCAAAGTTCCTAGCATCCTTCAGCTGCAGCCTTCTTCAGAAGGAAGACAGAGAACACATGCATGCCACCCTTTAAAAACTCGAGGTTCCTAGCATCCTTCAGCTGCAGCCTTCTTCAGAAGGAAGACAGAGAACACATGCATGCCACCCTTTAAAAACTCAAAGTTCCTAGCATCCTTCAGCTGCAGCCTTCTTCAGAAGGAAGACAGAGAACACATGCATGCCACCCTTTAAAAACTCGAGGTTCCTAGCATCCTTCAGCTGCAGCCTTCTTCAGAAGGAAGACAGAGAACACAGGCATGCACCCTTTAAATAAAGTGTGCATCTTTAGAGAAATCGCTTTGCTTCTATGTTACATTGCCTTTTTATTGGTCAGGTGTTATTTCAATGTGTGTGAGAGGTGTGCATGTGTGTGTAGGAGCACATGAGTATGTGTGAGTGTGTGTGTGTGTGCATGTGTGTGTGTCAGGAGGCAGTATTTAAGAAACAACATTCTTAGGACATCCCTAGCAATATCTATCTA
Source organism: Microtus pennsylvanicus (assembly GCF_037038515.1). NCBI lineage: Eukaryota > Metazoa > Chordata > Mammalia > Rodentia > Cricetidae > Microtus > Microtus pennsylvanicus. The sequence goes on along the minus strand of NC_134580.1, from coordinate 95,777,485 downwards.
GTCCCCCGCTTTTGACAACACTGTCATTGGTCTGGAGCTCACTAATTAGACTGTCACATCAGTGAACCCCCAAAATCCTCCTGTCCTTTCCTCTCTGAAACTGGGATTACAAGCACATGTCACCATATCCAGCATTTTGATGTGGGTTCTGAATATCAAATTCAGCCCATTGAGCTTTCATGGCAAGCACTTTTACCAACTGAGCCATCACGCTGGGCCTATGGTGTGTGTGTGTGTGTGTGTGTGTGTGTGCATGCATGTGTGTATGTGGTGTTATTTAATAAAGTCCACAAAAGCAGACCTGGAAAAAATGTACACTATTCCTTTTCTCTGGCTATGGATTCTTCAACTGTCTAGAAAAGACTATGCCCCATTCCCTTTTGGGAAGGTTGTATTTACAATAACAAGCAACCAAACACACTTTCTTATCCTAATTCAAGGCCCTGCAAGAAGCAAGGAAGGAGAAAGTGTGAGGCAAACTGATGGAGGCGTCCACATTTTCTGGAGAGCTTAAAAGATTTTTACAGACCTAGCGTGGGTCTCTAATGTCTTCAGAAATCACAGCCCTTTTTTCAAACTTTTCTGGCCAGCGCTACTGATCAGGTTTTTCTATGCATTGTCGCCACCTGCTGGGAAGTACTAGGATTGGCTTCTGGTGCCCTATAGGGTGGACACCTGGCCAGCTCAGGAAGGTGTGAGAGATGAGATTGTCAAGTTCATGCCATGGCTTTCATTCCAGAGGGAGTAGCTAACCTGGCCGTGGCACACGGAGATCTGAGCTTTAATACTCTTCTGGAGCCCTAAAGTCTACATTCCCTCTGGTAGCTCATCTCACTGTTGAATCACTTTCTCTCCAAAATATTTTTCCTCTCTGTGATCTCAGCGCCACTTCTGCTTAGGTTAATTTCCTACTGATGTGTTTTGATCAGGAATGAAAACCAACTGCTTCCAGTTCTCTGAGGGAAATCCTCGGCATGCCTGCAGAAAGAGCCACGAGCGTGCCCAGTTCTTCTGCAAAGGTCTCAGTTTTGAATCGCTGCTAGAAGCTGCCGCCTGGCCGTCACTCAGGTTTTCCTCTACCTCTGAGCATCCTGTGTGACACTAACCTGACCCCACTCCTTGTCCAGCCCTTCAGAAGACAAGTGCCCGCTGACTAGTCCTTCCTGGCTTCGTTGCCTGACACTGTCTGTAGTAATTCTTTTCCTTCAGAGGAGGTAGAGAGGTGGGACATTGGGCGGTGAGACCCTGTACGGGCTGTCAGCCGCTGTAGCTTCAATGCTCTCATCGTTAAGGAGAGGGAGGCCCCTTTCTAGCGTTTGCATCCCTCTCCAAAGCCACCCCGGCCATTTTTTGAGAGCTAAGTTTGGTTTCTCTTAAAGAATTTGCTTCTGAAAAAAAAAAGAGTCTGAAAAAAACTGGATCTGTTATGTCCTCAACCTATTTTGAGTTATGTGCTTCCAAACAGGAGAAAGAGAAGGGAGGGAATGAGAAGAAGGCCTGGCTGCCCTTCCTGCAAACTGCCTCTCTTCCAGAAGACACTTTTAAAGACCGAGAGAAAATGACTGATCAGAAGCTACAAAAAAAGGGGGGGAATAATGTACTAATACAGGTGGCACCCAGCAAGTGCTTCAGTCAGTCTGTCCCCCAGAGTTTAAGTCACTACAGGGGCTTTGCTCGATTGAGTCTGTCCATATTAGCAAGATACTATGGAGCCAGTGCCCTGATTTTAATTAATTCTTGTGATAATTGCTATCAAATGGGGTGCTATCATCCCACTGAACAGATGGGGAAACTAAGGCTTTGGGTTTTTTTTTTATGCCTCATGCTGAGTGGACCTGACAACCATTCTCCTGTGACCTTTCTTGAACTGGAGGAATGAAACTTCTGCTTTTCAGATACATACAGCCTCGTAATAAACTAACGGAGAGGTCTTGTTAGTGTGGAACGGTAAGACCCAAGAAGGAAAACTATGTCTGCCCTTGTCACCCTGGACCCTGAACCATGGAAGCCTGCAGCTAATTCAATCACAGCAACAAGCTTCTCTCGGGGAGAATGATTCGCGTTCTCAGGCCTGAAGCCTAGCCAGCCATGGGGCTTGAGATGTAAACTAGGAAGAAACAGTAACCACAGGGTGGGGGAAAGTGATAGCAGCTGGGTAGTCAAGAAGAGGCTCTACAGGGGGGAACAGCTCTCATCCAAATTGGCCATTTCTGCTCACTTCCAAAGACAGGGAATCAAAAACATATTGAGAATTCCAACCTGACTTCAACAGCAGAGAAGTCTTTAAAATGCCATTGAGGGGAGGGGGGGGGAAGCGTTGGGATTTGAGCGAGGACCCACAGGAATGTGGTATGGACTCCTCTTTAAAAAAATACTGCACATTCTTCTTCCCCATTCTCTGACTTAAATGAGTTTCCCAACCAGCTGGAGCAGATTCTAAGATCTTCTCAAGTTCTGACTTCCTCCATACTTAGCCCATAGGAGGCCAGCAAGTATGTGTTAATGGACCAACCAACAGGGATGCTTTAAGCCCCAACATCCATAACACCTAGAAAGGCCTTTTCTTACTGTGGTCAGCACTGTGTTCATCCTGGAGACTCGCAGCTGCCCAGTCCAGCCCAAATCCTACATTTCCCCCCAAAGTTCTCCCCAGATGACTATGCCATACCAGGTCAGTTCCTAATTCTCGATGCTGATGGAAGAGAATGCTTTATTTCTTCTGTAAGGGGAGAAACCACATTTTGCCACTCTTGGTTATGGCTGCCATTTGTCTTATATTGAATTTTCAAAGAACTCCATCATCTTACCTGCCACTCACAAGGATGCTTGACAATAGACAGGTTTCCTTGGTTACAAATAAGAGAAGTATAGTGTGGTAGAGCTTAACTGGAAATGAAAACTCAGACAACCAAGAAAGACTGGAGGACAGGCTCTCTCTCCCACCCACCTCTTTTTTCTTTCTTTCTTTTTTTTTTGGCACTCTGCCTCTCTCTGTATCTCTCTCTCTAACTCTCTGCACCTCTGTCTCTCTCTCTTTTTCTCTTCCCACAGGCTGTTTCTCTTTCTCCTCTCTCTCTCTCTCTCTCTATCTCTCTCTCTCTCTCTCTCCCCTTCCCTTACCTTCCCTTCCCCTACTCCCTTACTTTCCCCCAATAAAATTCCCCATGTTAAAAACAAACAAAAAAGACTGGAGGACATATTTCAAGGGCTCAGAAATAGGGATAAATAACTGTGATGTCTCTCTCTCTCTCTCTCTCTCTCTCTCTCTCTCTCTCTCTCTCTCTCTTCCTCTCTCTCTCTCTGTCTCTCTCTCTGTCTCTCTCTCTGTCTCTCTCTCTCTCTCTCTCTCTCTGTGTGTGTGTGTGTACTTCCCTCCTTTTTCACTTGCTCTCTCCCTGTCTCTCATTTTTCTCTCTATCTCTTCTCCCTGCTTATGTATGTCGCTCGCCATCCTTCCTGCTTCATTTGACTGACTTGTGAAGTAGAGGGCAGAGATTACTTTTTCTTATCAATGGCTAAGGGTTTGCTGGGCGGTGGTGGCGCACGCCTTTAATCCCAGCACTCAGGAGGCAGAGGCAGGCGGATCTCTCTGAGTTCAAGGTCAGCCTGGTCTATAAGAGCTAGTTCCAGGACAGGCTCCAAAGTTACATAGAGACCCTGTCTCAAAAATACAAAACAAACAAACAAGAAAGCAAGCAAACAAAGAAACAAAAGACAAAAATAAAAAAGGAAGGGACTGGAAGCATCCAAAAGCCAACTCTCCATCTTGGCAAGATATAATCAATTATGTCCTCTGAAAACCACACTAACAGTGAAGCTTGCACAGCTGCTTGGGTCTCCAGCACAGTCATGTGATGCTCTTTAGTAGATTCAAGATGAGAAACCAAGGTTCCCAGTGCTCCCTCCCCAACGATGTAGTACTTGGCTGCTAACCGGTGGCCTGGTTCAATAAACATCAGCCTACAGAAGGTTGGTTAATGTCTCCTCTAATCGAATGCTCCTCTTCCATTTGGGAATATTTAGGATGAAAGAGAAATAGTCTTTAAAAAATGAAGCTATCACTAAATTGTTGTTATAATGTAGCCTGGAAATTTACTAAAATAGCAATTACAACAACTACAACATTGAACCATCAGGGGTGCTCACTATGTGCTAACAACCATTTTTAGGGATTTGCATGTTAACTCCCAGCTCCACGGGCTAATCACCACTGAATGCTGGAAAAGCCAAAGCTGAGATGTCAGGTCACATGTAAAGTCACACAGGTAGGTAGCAAAAGGATTCCAGGATGGAAGAAACGATCTATATGTCAGAGATATGCCCTGTAGCCAGATTAGATACCCCGAAAGAGTTACAACAACTAATTTTTGCTCCTTTCTCCAAGGTCATTTTTGCCATGATCTTGAGTTCCTCCTTGATGTCTCTGACTTGGCAGAACCCAGGTCACTGTCCAATCCCACTGAATGATCATCTTCTCTTTCTAGTTTTCTTTGTTCTGCCAGGAACTAAATCGCCCAGCTCCTCGACATTGTAGCACTGACCTGTAGCTCTCGCTATTCCAAATTTGTCTTCTTCCTGAATGTCCTAGCAAGACTATGAAGATCTCCAGAAAGAAGATATACTGATCTCACTGGGGCTTTAGTCTCCATTGCCCAATGCAGAGATGATACCAGGAGACATTCAGTGTTACTAGAACGAGTGAATACATTAACTCAAGTGAGAATATATATGAAGACAATGCAATTACTTGATAGGAAGATGCCAAAGTAATTCCAAGGTTATATCCAGTTCTCTCCTATGTTGCTTAAAGTGCAGTGAGACTGAAGCTTTGAGAAGGAAACCAACGGCCTTGGAGTGGAATCAAAAGTAACAGTCCATGTTCAGGCCCTATCATTGTTATGTCTAGAATGCCAAAGGAAGAAGAAAGAACGAATAAACACAAGCCAAACCATGCAACTACCGGGAGCCTATAATCAAATTATTTTGGTCACCTCCTCTCAGACCTAACCATAGGAGTCCACTTCTAAGCATAGGTCAGAAGGTAATCTGACCTATGTCAAACACAGGATTCTACTGGGTGTATTTCCTCAGCTACATCCTCAAGTAACAGACTAGCTCTCTCATGGGTATGGGCCAAACAGCTGGTCTTGTTTTCCACCCTTCCTACTCAGGCAACCGGAAGCAGACCTCCTTCTAGCTGCACAGTGCACTCCTGCACAGTCTCTATTAGAACACGCTCCACAGAATTTCTACTTTGAGCACCTAGACATTTGGTCTCCCTTCCGCTCCTTCCCCTCCCCTTCTCTAATGTTAGACACTAATGAACTTTCTGTTGTAGAGGTAACCAGTGCTTGGGTTGGATCTGAGTCCTAATCCACAGGAGAGAATTAGTGCCTGGTACTGTGACCCCAGTCAAAGACTCATGATTGGAGAGGCCATGAGGGTTATAGAGAATTCACTACTGTTGTATAATTGACATGGAGACATTCTTCAATCTAAATATTTGTGTTTATATTCACAGACAAAGGCTAATGACTCTCAACCTTGGCCAGGGAATCTCCTCTCTGCAGGAGAGTGGTGTATTCAGAGAGTCATAACTGCTCAAGGTGCGGAGAATAGTTGACACGGGAGCACTCAGTCCTATTCAGGGCATTCTGTCATCCCTCCAAGGCTCAGGAAACATCGCAGAAGAGGCAGAAAGAAAATAAGAACCAGAAGACAAGAAAAAATATATGTGGAATGCTCTCTTTTAGGCATAATACAGGTATTGGAAACATCATCTCATCAAGCCTAAACAGGACTGGGTCTGTCAATAATCAATCATAGATTGGAAAAGGCTGAAGGGGGTCCCATGCATCCTTGATGAACTGTTGTCTACTGGTGGGTTATTGTCTTCAGTCATCTACCTTCATGAATCTCCAATGAACAATTCCCAAACCATAGTCATACAGATGGTCCTAGTGAAACCTAGTGGGTCACAAAAGAAAAACGGAAGTCATGAACATAGGAAAGGGACTTGGGGGTGGTGAAGTGGGAGGGGGAGAGAAGGTGAGAATGGGAATAATTAACATTCATTATACACATAAACAAAACTGTCAAAGAACATTTGATTAAAAAGAAGGAAAAATGAAGAATCCAAAAATATAGCTTTCTGTTTTAGGATTTAGAAGTCAAGATTTAGCAAGATATAGCTTACCCATCTTAATGACGAGAGTAAAAGAAAGGGGCACCTGCCATTTATAAGAGAGATGGCTTATAAATTAAACTGGGTAATATCAGATCTCAGTATAGGTATGGTATTAGGCAGGGTTTTCTAGATAAGAAAAACCCACAGAATGAACAAATATGTATCAGAAGGGAATTTAGTAGACTGGCTTCCAGGATGTATTCTAGAAAGTTCAACAATGGCTGTCTTCATGATGTGAATCCATCAGCTACTTGTAATGCACAGGCCAGACACCTCAGCAGTTCCAGTGTATCTCTGAAGGCCCAGATGATGATGCCTGGATAGTCTCTCTCTCTCTCTCTCTCTCTCTCTCTCTCTCTCTCTCTCTCTCTCTCATTGGGCACCATTCTGTAACATGTGGGCCTGCTTTTCAGGGTTTCCGTCCTGCCCAGTTCCTGCAGCCGATAAGCCCCAAAGAAATTCAAACAGAGGTCTCCATAAGTTATAAAACTGATTGGCCCATTAGCTCAGGCTTCGTATTAGCTCTTATAACTTATAAAGCCCATTATTCTTATTTATGTTAGCCACACAGGTTGAGTTGCACTAAAATTTCCTAAATTGAATGCTTTTAAAATGGGTACTGATGAGTTAGCTTGTCAATTGATGCCAGAAGCCATGGGTGAAATTCACTTCCTTGTGGATCTACTCTGTCTTCTTTGATTCATAATGTTACACATTTTACGAAGGTTCCACCTGCCCTTGAGGATCCTGGGGAATTAGTGTTGAAAGGCTCACTGATCTAATCTCTTCCTTTGTTTTATTAGCCATCAAGGTGAAATGATATGTTTACTCCAGCAGGATGGTAGAGCTCCAGGGAGAACTTGCTCCAGCACCAGGCCAGCTCCAATGTTATTTATGACACTAGCCTTTGAAGAAGAATCTAGACTAGGGTGAACTTTCTCCTTTCCTGCTGTCCTTTTCATCATCACAGCCATCAGGGACCTCTCATTATGTCTCTGTTTACTTTGTACTTTGCTAAATGCCCTCCGTAGGACATATACAGGCTATTTCGGTAGCACCGTGCACATAGAAAAATGTTTTGTTTAGGCTCCACCTTTGGTTCATGTTGCCTGGAGCCTGCCAAAGTTAATTGAATTGGAGAGAGAAAGCAAACATATCAAGCAGAAAGAGATAATTATGGCTTTAATTCTACCACTCCTTCCCTGCATGCCTCTCTCTCTCTCTCTCTCTCTCTCTCTCTCTCTCTCTCTCTCTCTCTCTCTTTCTCTCTCCCATAGTTAGACTTCTATAGCATCCACCCAAGTCATTCTAGAAGCAGAAGAAGAATCCTGTAGGGCAGCCATGATATCAGAGCCATCCATTATTACAGTCTTAAATTGGAGAGCCCGAGGGAGAGACCTTTGTATGCCACTAATTATAATATAGCTATAAAATCTTTTCTATAATAAGCAATTTTCCACAAAAACAACATTTCTAAGTCTCCTGGGACATAGCTGAAGCATAATTTGAATTTCATGTCCACTTTTAAAATAAAAAGCTTCAAAATCCTTAAGCATCATACAGTTTCAATCTTGAATTGTTTTATTTTCAGTAGAAGCCCCATTGGGGAAGAGAATTCATTGCTCTGGACTATTTGACTTAGCCTCCGTGAGGCTGCAGAATGGCTGAGAACAGTACACATATCTATGAAGGGTCTTTGAAGAGAGAAAAATGGTCAATCGTTTTCTACTTTTCCTGGAAACAAGACATTCTGATTTTAGTCTGTACTGAAACTGAAGAATTGAGAAAAAATATTAAGAAGTCTATTCTGGGGCCAAGAAGATAGGTCAATGGGTAAAAAGTCTTGGCCCACAAACCAAATTACCAGAACCCCAAATTTTTTAAAAAGTCAAATGTGAGGCTGCCAGGATAGTTGGATTCCTGGAAGGCAAGTTGTTCTCTGATTTCCAAATATGTGCACCAACACACACACACACACAGAGAGAGAAAGGGAGAGAGAAAAAGAGAGAGAGAGAGAGAGAGAGAGAGAGAGAGAGAGAGAGAGAGAGAGAGAGAGAGAGAGAGAGAAAACAAAATGTTAAGGTAGAAAAGTCAGATAGAGGATCTGTAATCACCATGGTCCAAAGACAAGATGAGATGCAGAGACTATAGGATCAGCTGGATGTTCTTGGACAGGTATGAAGTTCAGAGGCAGAAACAAGAGGAGAGACCATGCCTCAGACAACAGGGAGGAGGGAGAGAGCTGACACCTGAATAATGCTTTGACCTCCCACCCCCACGTGCATTCACACTTACTCATGCACATGTTAAATAAAAAACTTAGTAAACAAAAAGTCTATTCTTCCAACAAGTATATACTCAAATTCATCTCCTGTGATGGGGACAGGCCAAAAATCCTTCAATATTACAGAAAACTCAAAGATCTTTAATATGCAACAGCTCTGAGAGAGTACTGCCTAAGACAATGGTATGCATTGCATATCCTATCCAAAGGCCCCTACTGGTCTGAGCACATGCTCCAGATAAAGTATTACAAGACTGCAAGGTAGAAGAAGAAGGAACCACTTAACTAAGACCAGGAAGACCAGTCTGCATGCAGTCAACAAGAAACACTCTGGTTTTGCACCCTGGACAGCAAGAGGCAGATGATGGGGAGTCGGGATGTCACATGTTGGTGTTTTTGAGACAGACAACTTGAAGATGGCTGATGTGGCCAAGATGTCATTGGTGGGAAAATGTCAGTAGTGGTCAGATTTTGTGCTCAGCATGGCACAACCTAGAGTCATCTGAGGCCAGGGACACTTAAAGAATTGACTGAATTACATTGGCCTGTGGTCATGGCTGAGAGAGTTGTCTTAATTGATGATTAATGTGGAAGGACCCAGCCCACTGGAGGCTGCACCATTCCTGGGCAGGTACATTTGGGTTGCATAGGAAAGGTAACTGAGCATAAACCAGAGAGCAAGTCAGTAAGATGCATTCCTCCATGTTTTCTGTTCTGGTTCCTGCTTGAATTCCTGTCCTGACTTCCTTCAATGATAGTCTGTGACCTGGAAGAATAAGCTGGCAAAAGTCTTTCCATTTCCCAAATAGTTTTTGGTCACAGTGTTTATTAGAGCAACGGAGGACAAACTAGAACAGTGCCCCAAGCATAATAAAAGAAAAAAAAAGGAAAGGAAACCAGGAAGCCATATTAATGCATATGGACTTTAATTGAAAAATAAGGAAATGCCGTTAATAGGTTTTAGCTAGGGAAGTCACACAGAGAAATTTTTGCTTTTAAAAACTGATCTTTGTCATAAAACTGAACTCTCTGATCATGACGAACAATGAGGGCTGATGAGATGCCAAGGACAATGGCACGCAGTTTTGATCCTACGCAATCTGCTGGCTTGGTGGGAGCCTAGCCAGTTTGGATGTTCACCTTCCTAGATATGGACGGAGGGGGGAGGACCTAGGACTTACCACAGGGCAGGGAACCCTGACTGCTCTTTGGACTGGAGAGGGAGGGGGAGAGGAGTGGGGAGAAGGGGAGAGGGGTGGGAGGAGGGGGAGAAGAGTGGGAGGAGGGGGAGGGAAAGGGGAGGCTGGGAGGAGGTGGAAATTTGTTTTTTTTTTCCTTTATTCTTTTATCAATAAAAAAAATAATCAAAAAAAAAAACTGATCTTTGTTCAATATGGAGAATAGTCTCAGGGTGTGAAGGTGGTGTTGGGGGGCAAGCCATGGGACTGCGGAGGAGTGCAGCTAGGATGCTGGTATAGAACCTGGAATGGTAAAAGGGACATAGAGAGAACGGGACAGGTTCATGGGCTCTGCTTAGGAAGGAGAATGAAGACAATGAAGCAAAGAATAGGGTTTGAGAGGAGATGAAGTAGAAATTAAGATATCCATAAGAATCTTTATTTGAACAATAAGCTGAGTTCTGACCAGTGCCGAGACGGGAGGTAAAAATTGGAAGAGAACCAACTTCCAGGAGACAGAGTCAAGATCTCAACTTCAGCCACAAGTAAAAATAATAATAATAATTGTAGTGAAACCATGACCATGAAGGAGATCTCCGATAGACAGAGCACACACATCCTCTCTTGTCTCGCACATCTCTAACGTATGCATGTCACCCAATTTGATGTTTGTCTCATGTTAACGAATAAACAATAATTTTTAATTGGTACATTAAAGCATACGAAACCATGATCTCATTAGCTTTTGAAGACAGAATTCTCACTTAAACAAATGGTGAATGTACTAATTTGCCTCTTCCCCGTCACAATTTCTTTCCACAGCATAAATAATGTCTCCCTTTCTAGGACAGCAGAGAATCACAACTGGTGACAAAATAAAGTGAATTAAGATGCAAACATCCAGATCCAGCTGATTGCTTTTGATCTGAGAAAGAGACTTGGAGCAACTACTCAGTGATATCCCTAGTGCCCGCTTGGGGTACCCCCTCAGCTCTCAGCTAAAAAATGGCAAATGAGCTAAACAATGGCAAATAAGATTTTTTGAAACATGCCAAATCAAGAGGTCAATGGCCAATAAGGTCAGTGAAAAATATAGAAAATTTTAAACTAGAGAAAGATGAGAAAATAGATGAGAAATAAAGCCAACAAGTAGAGGTTGAGCCGACCCACCAGACTGTTTAGTCTAGGCACAGTTGCTAACGTGGTTTTGACTGCACAGAGCGTAAAGCCACTGAGTATCTCCCTTCTGAAATTTCCCTTTATCTTTTCAGAGATGCTTTCAAAGGAAATTGCTAAAAAGTTAAGGTGGCCAAATAAGAAAATTTAAGTGCTGAAGACCAATTTCTCATGAAAGCCGATGATAAATGTATCTTAATATCGCTTTTCATCCTGCACCGTCAAGGGTGTTAGTGACTGTGCAAAACACAACAGCCCGAATCTACTGAAGACGAGGCTTTCATCTTTCATTTCTGCATCCATAAGTGGTACTTTAACATATTCACCCACAAAAGACCCTTTTATAGCACTCATTAAAGCATTTTTCATTTATATCAAATTATCTTTGAATAATGTCCAGTTTTTAGTTTCAGATTTCCTTGTGTACATAGGGAAAATTAATGAAAATGCTAGCTATTAATTCCAAAGAAAGAAAACTGTTAACACTACTAAATAATGATAATTTATACCAGCCACATTGCAGAGCATTAGTTCTTTTCAAAAGAATTGACTTACTTTTTATCCAGTTTTTTTCCTTTAAGTTCATTTAGAGAGTGATACTATATCTGACATAATTGTGATATTTGAGATAAATTCAGTTTCAAGTTTAACAATAAAGAAGTATTATTTATTTGTGAGGTAACAATGTGCATTCAAATGTATTGGAATATAACATAATGGGAAATTTTTCATTGATTAAATTTGTTCTTTGATAAGTTCACATATGTATATAAGACATATTTACATATAATATATACATATAATACATTTAAATTATATCTATATAATACATATAATACATGTTTATTCTCAGTTGCCCACCCTGTCTTATTTCCTTCTCACCCTATGATCCCCCTCTTCCTTATAGGTCCCTTTCCCACAACCATGTGTTGTTTTGTTTGGAGACCCTCTCATCTTAACCGTGGATATCTGTGTGACCACTGGGTTTAAAACCAGCCATTGCAGCTTGGGGTGCTCACCAATATATACAAAACTGAGACAATGACTACCCTTGCCTCAGAATTCCATCAACTTCTAAGTATTCAACAGGGAGAAATAGGGCCTCATGATCCCCTCCATCCTCAACCCTTGATTGGCTGTTAACAGGCACAGTTTGTGCATCCCTAGCACAAACCAAGACAGCTGTTGTAAAGTCATGTTTAGAATGACTGTATCATACCCTAAATATAGCATTCACCTCTCCTCCTCCTGTATTCTGACTCTTACATATTTCTGTTCTTTCTTCTTCAATATTCGCTGAGCATTGGAAGGGGCAGTATGAATATCTTGTTTAGGACTAAGCACTAAATTGTCACTTATCCTAAGAATCTTGAACATGCAATGGGTTTCTGCATTCACCACCATTCAGTGCAAAAAGAGACTCCCATGACTAAGGCTGACAGTAGTGTTTGTCTATAGGTATAAACATTTTTAGACTATAGATGGATGCCATGCCAATCTAACAAAACGGCAGTAGTGAGTCCTAACTGGGGCCCATGACCTCCACAGACATAGCTTTTTGATGAGGTTTATAGTACCGGGCATGTATTCCCTCTTATGCAATGAACCTCAAACCCAATCCAAAAGTGGCTACTTATCCCCTAACAGTCATGCAACCCCTGTACCAGTGGACACATCTTGCCTGACAGGTTGGCATTCAAGTTTGTAGTGTTCACAGCTGGGTATGACCCTTGACGCCGTTTCTACACACACACACACACACACACACAGAGAGAGGAGAGAGAGAGAGAGAGAGAGAGAGAGAGAGAGAGAGAGAGAGAGAGGGAGGGAGGGAGGGAGGGAGGGAGGGAGGGAGAGAGAGAGAGAGAGAGAGAGAGAGAGAGAGAGAGAGAGAGAGAGAGAACCCTGCAAAGTAACTTCTGTGTGAGCTAGTCAGCAGGGCTCGACCTTGCCTTTTCTTGCAATCAGACTTCCAGACTTTGTGGTCTATTTTGCAATAGTGTCTTTTTCCCTTAGTATGGCGGGCAATCAACATGAATGACAACAGTCTTTATTTGAGGGGACCATCGGGAACCTCATTGGCCAACAGCTCCTAAAGAGGTACCCCACATAAAGCGCTAACCCTTTTGTTTAAAAGTCATCTTATTTATTAAAATAAAAGCCTGAAAGGGCAGAAACGCACTTAAGTGAGCTGTGGAATGAACACCCTGCATAGGTAAACCCACAAGATGCCACACCATTAAACATATGAATGATTGCACATTCTCAAATATGTTCTTGACAAATACAAAAATGTTCTTAGGAAAATGGTATGCAATTTAGAGTTCCTAAGAATAACACTGTTATAGGATTGCTCAAGACTTTGAATAACTACTTTCTAAGTTAGCCTGAAATGATATTAAAGTTTTGTAGTTGATACTTCTAAATTTATATTCTACTTTGGTCAAACTTGCCTTGGAAATTCCTTAACAAAAATATCCAGCAAGGAGAGCCAAGAAGTTCTTTTAGAAGGTTTATTGAAAGCAAAGCTTGCCAGCAGGTATTCATCATTCCTCCAAAGGATACAGCTTAACACATTTTATTATTGTGACCTCAAACAATGAATAAATTCTGCTTTTAGAATCCTGTAATTTCTTCCTGCAATATCTCAACCCGTAAAAGATATATGGATGGAACCCCTTCTTTTAAGTAAATATAGTTATATTCAGTATTACAGTGAAATGAAATTAGCACGCCTACATCTAAATTTGATTAAATGCTCAAAAGCATCTTAATTGGAAACAATACATTTAGACTTTTTCATGTAAAAATACTTGTGAATGTATCTTGAATGGAGCCTTTGAGTTCAAATGTTAACATTTCAATGGAAAAAATATTAAGCTAAATTTCAGTAGAATTGTGAAACACTAGGTATCTTGTATCCCAGCATAGAGTTCATGTGAATGTGTGTGTATGTGTATGTGTGTGTGTGTGTGTGTGTGTGTGTGTGTGTGTGTGGTATTTGCAGTGCATGTGTGTGTGCGTGTGTGTGTGCGTGTGTGTGTGCGTGTGTGTGTGATATGTGTAGTGCATGTGTGTGTGCTTGCGGTGCGTGCAGTGCATGTTTGTGGCATTGAGTACAGTGTACATATCTGAGTGGGTACGTAGAGGCTAGAGTACAACCTTGGGACTTGTACCTCAGGCGCCGTACATGTGTGTGATCTATTGACTTCATTTGATATCATTCATATCTCAATGCAAAAGTTTTTTAAAAGCATGTTAAAAGCTTTATAGTTTAAATATGTCATATTTAAGTATATTTCTAAGAAATGAGGCAAGAAATCCAGGAAAGAACAATAGGGGAAGGTTCTCTCCCAGGCCTGGCATTCACTGCTTCAGCAACAGTACTGACCAGCATCCCAGCCATCCACCCGTCTCTGTCCCCTGGCACTGGGGTCACAAGCAGGTGCCGTCATCACACCCCATTTTTCTCACATAGGCTTCAGTAAGTCTCTCTCTGCTAGGTCCTCATGCTTTCAAGACGAGTGCTTTACCAACCGAGCTGTCTCTCCAACTGGAAAGACCATGTATTCAGTGAAACACTTCACATGCTGTGGAGAGGAGCCGATTCTGTTACCAGCTTTAACAAAGATTGGGGATGTGTAGAGGCCTGACTGCAAAAGGCCGGCACAAAGGAATTTTAAAGGGTAATAAAAATTGTTTTTCTCCTGGTAGTTACATAAATCCACATATGTATTAACACCCAGAGTTGTACAGTATTAGTATTTTTTACTGTGCATAAATTTTGACAGTAAAATGATTACAATTATATCTAAAAGAATAAATGAAGAAACCATAATCCCAAAACTTATTTGGTTAATGTATATCTGTTTTATTGCTCCCTGTGCTTTACTGTATCTTAAGTATGACTTAGGTAAAAACCTTACAATTAAAAGCTATTAGTCCATTCTCAGTCACCTGAGACCTGTGTGCTGTTTCTTGTTCACCGCCTGAGGCTTAGCCATATTCATGAGAACTCAGACATGACCTGAGCTTATAGCAACTAACTTTTGATATATTCTCATATTGCTACGTTGATGCCTTAATGCTCAGATAATAGCAATAATTCTAAATTTGTTCTTTATTTTTAAATGTGTGAGTTTTCTGTCTCAATGTGTATGTGCACATCTATGTACATTGCCTGTGGAATCCAGAAGAAGGTGCTGGACCCTCTGGAACTAAAGCTAAAGACACTGGTGAGCCACCTTGTGGAGGCTGGGAACCAAACTTGAGTCCTCTGCAAAAGAAACAACACTTTTAACTGCTGAGCCATCTCCCCAGCCCCCAAAAGTGATGACTCTATAGGCATAATTTTTCTTCATACTTATTTTCACCATCAGAGATTTCAATTTTTTTCAGTCGTTTACAGCTGAAGCATTTAGGTAATATAACAATTTTGCTTATCAAGTCATTTCATAAGTGGGGGTTGGTTTGGCACTAGGTATAACATTAAGTACCATCAACCAATGAGAAAGGACATGATGTGGATATGAGTTCTAAGTGTTGAATTGAAACCAACTGCAGAGCCCCTGATATCACAGCACACTGCAGGTTTGTTGGCACTTATTGTGGAGGAGAGCAGCGGGGAAACTGAGTCACCACACGGCACATACCATCTAATTACAGACATGCCAGATTCTCTGAGTCTAAATTTAATTTGACGTTTGATTCAATGGAGCAAGTACATATTAGTTATAAGTATGAAGAGCCCATCCTCATTTTCTATCCACACATAGATATTTAAATAGCGTTTTCCTTACAATCCTATATGTCAATGCTAGGGATTCAGGGGAATTCTTTGTCATTTTACATAGCATAACCTCTGATCGAAAGCCATTTGTTCCTCAAAGTAAGTATTTTTAGTTCGTGGGGAGTCTCTATGCTTTGGAAAAAAGAGTTCAGCAAACTGAGGGGAGAAGTGTAAGTTCAGCATGAGAAGGGCAGGATGGCTGCTCTGGTAGTGTTTTGGTGGATGTTTTTGTTAGAAATCCTTTGTAAGTTACAGTTCTTCTTCAGAATATAAAGCGGTGATGGCCTCAGCAACTAGGTTGGCTCTGCCTCCTTATCCCAAGGACCTTGCGGTTCTTGAAAACACAGCATACTTTTTTCCTTAAATCTTCAAAGATTTTGTATATTTTAATTAGGCAAGTGTTCTGTGTCATTATGGCATCTACAAACATAACTTGTTTACATTCATTCTCCTCCCTCCCGCATTCCTTGGTCACCTCTTAGGCCCTCTAACCGCGGGAGCCTCCTGTCTTTTTTCATGTCCCATGTTGCCTCCATCACTTTCCTCCACTCTTCTCCCCTCGCGATGGTCCTCCTAGTTCCGTGACCTGTCCCCTTATTTACCACTGCATTTACACAGGCATCCTTAGAAACACTAAAAACTAGGACCCACACACATGTGAAAAAGCACATACAATATGTCTTCCTGAGTCAGGATCGCCTCATCTAATACAATAGTTTCAGGTCTTTCTATTTTTCTTCAAATTTTGTAATTTCATTTTTGTTACAGCTTAATGAAATGCCATTTTATATTTATCTACCACATATTCAATGTCCATTCGTCTGTTGATGGACATCTAGGCTAATTATACTTCCTTGCTACTGTGAAGAGAGCAGCAATAATCATGGACATGAAAATATTTCTGGGGCAAAACAGAGAGCACTTTGGGTGTATGTATGCCCAGGAATGGTGTACCTGGGTCATATGGTAAGTGTATTCTTAATTTCTGGAGAAATGCCGCACAGATTTCCACATTGACAGTACTGGTATGCATTCACCAGTGAATAAGTACTCCTCTTACCTTGCATACACACACACACACACACACACACACACACACACACACCAATTCAAAGCAGATCAGAGGCCCTGATTTATGGCACAGCTCAGAGGTAGAGTGATTGCATTAGTCCTGATTCAATCCCCTACACAGAGAAGGAGAAACCTACTTTGAACTTGAACATTCTAGGTTAAAACAATACAGGAGAGATACTTTGGCATGTGCTTTCTGAACATAACCCCAGTCATACACAAAACAGTGCTAAGAATCGATGTGTAAGATCACATAATATTCTAAGGGTTCTGCATAGCCATAGAAGTGATTGACAGAGCAAACAGACAATGAACAGAAGGAGAGACTATTATGGCAGCTACCCTTCAGATAAGGGTTAATCTATATAGTATATAAAGTGATGCATATAAGCACAGAAAACACAGCTCACTTCCCTGTTGCCTTAAGTCTGTTTCCTATAAAGCTCCACACAGACCACGGAGCACCTACATACCACTCTCCTCCCCAATGCCATTAGCACCCAAGCAAGTTCTTACTGCACAGTCTTCTTGGGATTGTCTACAAACAGTAACTGCTTCCTTCACCCTACTGAGACCTTTAACTCCTTGACATTGCTCTTTGTCACGTCCCTCTCTCCATCTCACATCCATTCCTCTGACAACTGTTTGCTGTGGACCTACAATGCCATCACTGTGGCTTTAGTGGGCATCCAATCCATAATTAATTAGTGGGGAATGCTCAGGTCTTCTCTTCTAAGTCATCTCTTTCCTCATTAAAGCAGAGTTGATAAAGATCAGTTCCTTGATAGTAGCCAGAGTAAGTGTCTCTCTGACAGTCTGATGGAACTCAGCCCAAAGAGAACCAGGTTTGAGATGAAGGACCCTTGACAGCCATTCACAGCAGAGGCCCAATGAATGCATGGATGTCTAAGTGAGCAAACACTGCTTTCCCACCTGCACAAGGAAGTCACTTTCTCCATTAGCACTTTCCATCCCAAAGGGGAAAGCCCCCATGGTGCAAAGACTTGGGACAAGAGATCTATTACTCCAGTAGTTAGGTTCATATGTCTCTTGCTGATTTTTCTGACTTGTTGAGACCTATTGTCGGTTTGGCCACGGTCCTAACATATCCTGGCCCATTCTGCTGGCTTCAGCTCAGCTCACACTAACACATGTGGCTGAACTCAATATCAGGGTAGACAATTTATGAGCACTTGTAATCACATGCCACCCACATCCAATTAACCCCGTAAGGGAAGTATGGGTTCTTCCACTGCAATGAGCAAATCCCCATCCGCCCCACACCTCAGCTTTTCCAGATGACCCTTCCCTGGGTCTGAGTGCTCACAGTCTCCAGCCAGGGAATAAGAAGCCCTTTAACACAGCATGAAACATTCCTTTGATTTTTAGTCCAGCTGCATGCAAGGTTTTCCCACCTTGAGCCATTCCATTCCGTGTCAGAGTTTTCAAAACCAAACTACGAAGAGCCAAAGATGCTGACCACACACCAGCCACCCAATGGTGAGAAGGCACCACTGGGAAAGAATGGCAGCGTGTATATTTTTTTTTTATTTTGACCTTGGCTGAAACTGTTTTAAAAAGAGGAAATGCCGTAGCAAAGACCTACCAGATCTGGGCTGCATCTGGCAAAAGCGGCTTGGGTTTCCATCCTCTGCTCTGTTGTTTTAGGCTTCTTCCAATTTCCATTTCACAAGATGAGTCTGTTGACACACTACCTGTCTGTCAACAAGATTCCCTCGGGCTGGTGGGCTGGGGTTGATCGATGGTCATAGCACTGTTGATCTAGAAAGTGGAGAGAGAAAGCTCAGATTAGTAAGGAAAAAATGCCTGTGCTAGAGGAAAGGGTGAAGTGAATCCTTTGATGAAGGACGTCGTAGAGGAAAGCAATCCCGCTGAATGGATGTTAGCTGTAGCATCTCTGAGATGGTCTAGGCTTGTCTGTAGACTCTGCCCTAAAGAGCATGGAGGTGAGAGACGCAGTTTCCAAGGGGTCCTGGGGTAGAGTATGGAGCTGTGCTATTGCACTGGCTTTCTGGTGTCTTTAGATATTTGACAGGAGACAAGTACAATAAAATTTGACTGAGGGCTTGTTGCTTTGTGTTGGACGGTTTGGGAAAAAATGGCTAGTGGTTCACACACTTAGAGATTAACCCACACTGATGCAGCTCTGTGCTATCTAACTGCAACTTACCTGTTCTATATAGCTTTTCTAATCTCCTTATTTGTATAATTGTTCTCTGAGCCACTACGGTACTCATAAGATTGTAGTGACTAGAGCAAACACGGCTCCTTTTCGTCAGGACTTGTTCAATAAGACTGTAACTCACCATAGCATAGTCTGTCTTTTTCAGTTTTGCAATTTCAGGTCATAGAACAAGGTCCAACACAGAATAAGCACATGGTGAGGATTTCCTGGGTGAAGAAATCAGCAAAACAGTGCCCAGTAATGGATTGTTGTCTTTAGGACCTTAGAAGACTGTCTAAGTAGACTTCTTAGAAGACTGTCTAAGTAGACTTCTTAGAAGACTGTCTAAGTAGACTTTGTTTCTTACATTGCCAGTAGACAGAACAGTGAGCCTGACTGGCCCATGGGTCAGATAGAAGCTAAGATTCCTTAACCTAACAGAAAAGGAAATGTCAATTGGCACTTATAATAGTTGTTATGGAACCAACCAGAGACTCAAGAAAAGAATCTGTCTTGAATCTATTCTTTCAGCATGCATGCAGAACTATAGGTAAGTGTCCTTCCTTTTCTCTTCTTAAATATCTATTTTTTATTTTATAAAAAGGTGTTCTTTAGCTCTGTGTATGCCTGGTAACCAAAGAGCCCAGAGAAGGTGTCAGATCCCCTGGAACTGGAGTCACAGATGGTCTGGAGTCACCATATGTTGGGAATCAAACCAACGTTGGATTATCTGAAATGACAGTGAGTGCTCTTAACCTATGAGCCTCCCCTCCAGCCCTGGGATAAACTAGCCAACTCAGTAGGAGGGGTGTTTATTTTATTTGTTTTCTTTCTTTTGTTTTGTTTTGGAGAGCTCTGATTGGCCTGGAACTCACTATGTAGGTGATATTTGCCTCAAAACTCACAAAGATCTGCCTGCACCTACCTCGAGTGCTGGGATTAGCGGTGTGTACCACCATGCCCAACATCTTTTTATAAACCATATATTGTGCAAAGTAATGGATTTATGACATTTTAACATAGTATCTCATTTCTTTGACCATATTAACTCCACTACCATCTCTTATCTCCTTCCAATTAGATTCCTTCCTCTTGTCAAATAATCCCCTCTAATTTACACACACACACACACACACTCATTCATTCTACACATGAGAGAAAACATATTTGTATGTCTGGGTCTGGTCTATTTAATTTAATATGCTGATATCAACTTTATCCATTTCACTACAGATTACATCATTTTATCCTTCTTTACCTGTGCACAAAGCTCTCTTGTTTATATAGTTCCTTTCTCCATCCATCTGTTGATGGATACCGAGGCTGGTTGTGTAATTTGATTATTACAAATATTGCTTCAAAACACACAGATGAGTAGGTGTCTCTGTAGAGAGCTGACTTGGATTCTTTCAGATGCGTTCCCAGAAATGGTATAGCTGGATCACATGGTGGTTCCATTTTTAGTTGATTTTAGTATTTTGAGAAAGTCCTTACTGATTCCCGTCTGACTGTAGTAGCGCACATTGCCTTTCTCCCACATCCTCATCAGCATTTGCTGTTCTTTGTTGCTCTTTATGCTATTAGACATTAGAGGTTGTGTGTGTGTATGTGCGCATGCGTGCATGCATGTATCTGTGCACATATCCATGTGTATATGTGTGTATGTGGGCACACATGAGTGCAGAGGTAGAAGCTGATGTCAGATATCTTCAGTTCTACAGGTTTTTTTTGTTTGTTTGTTTGAGACAAGGTCTCTTACTGAATTGAAAGTTCAACAGTTCAGTTTAGCGGCTGGCCAGGAAGCTCTGGGATATTCCTCTGGCTACCTTCCCAGTGCCGGGATTGCAGGTGTGCAACATAACCCCCAGCTCTTTATAGGGATGCTAGGGATCTAAACTCTGGTCCTCGTACCTATGCAGCAAGCGCTTTAGTAACTGAGCCATCTCCTCAATTCAGTTTTTCATTCAGCATTTAATGTTTTTAATTAGCACGCAAGCTGTTATATATCACTGTGGAATTTTCGAAGGCTCTCTTAGTAGACTCTCCTCCCCCGCATCTCTCCCCTGCTCTCCTCCCCTGCATCTCTCCCCTGCTCTCCTCCCCCTCCCCCCGCATCTCTCCCGCTGCTCTCCTCCCCCCATCTCTCCCGCTGCTCTCCTCCCCCGCATCTCTCCCGCTGCTCTCCTCTCACATCCCATGCAAGCACTGCCCAGTCTCTCTTCCGCTTTTATGTCACGTGTCCTCTTACCCACCCCTTGTCCTCCCACAGCACCCATGTTTACCCTTCCGTGAACTTCTTTCTATTTCTTTAAGCTTTACTCGCATTAAGATCCACTTCTAAATACACATGTGTGCATTATAGGCTGAAAACCACATGTGAGTAGAACGTGGCTTTATCCTTCCGGAGTCTGAATCTCCTCACTTAATATTCTACCTTTCAGATCCACCCGTTTGCCTGAAAAAATATATACATAATTTCATGTTTCTTTATAGCTTAATCAAATTCCATCAGGTGTATAAATACTACATTTTCACCACCTGTCCATCTGTTGAGATCATATAGGATGATTCCATTTCTTGGCTCTCACGGACCCAGAAGTAATTAACACGAATCTGCGAGTATCTCTGTGGTAGAACATGGGGCTCCTGGAGTGTATGCCCAGGTGTAATACAGCTGGGTCATATGGAAGTTCTGATTTTACTATTTTAAAAAAACCTCCATACTAACGTCCACAATGGCTGCCCTAGTTGGCACTCCCACCAGCAGTGAATAATGGTTTCGCTTTCCCCATGTCAGACCAGCATTTGAAGTCAGGTGTCCTGATGATTCCTTCCTGGGATGAGGGGGAGAGAACTTAAAGTAGCCTTCGTTGGCAGTACTCTTCTAACTAGGATGTCGAACACTCTTGAAAATACTCCGCCATTTGTGATTTTTCTCTTGAGCGCCGTCTGTCCATTTCACTCTGCCTAATTTTTAGTCATCAGTTGTGTTTCATGATGCTTAATTTACGTAATTCTTTGTAAATTCTGCGTATTGACCCCTTCCCTGGTATAACTAGCAACTAGGAAGGATTTTCTTCTATTCTGTGGGCTGTTTGCATTGCGAATTGCTTCCTTTGCTGTACAGAAACACTGGTCTCATGAAAGCCTGTTGATCCCGGAGATAGCTCCTGTGCTGCTGGGCATCTTTTCAGGCATTCTTCGACCTCCACCTGGAAGTGCATTCCTTGTGCCTTCTCCATCAAGATTCAGTGTTTGGGGTTTTAAATTAAGGTCTTTGATCCACTTTTCTTCCAGGTGAAAATGTGGATCTAATTTCACCATTCTCTGGGTAGATATCACTTTTTTTTTAATCAACATCACTTATTAAAATAGGCTAATCTTCCTTTCTTTTAGAAACTTCACTTTTGAAGGCAAAAGAAAAATTCGTTGGCTATATTTGTACAGGTTTATTTCCAGGTGCTACATTCTGTTTCTTTGAGCTAATTGTTTTAATGTCGGTACCATCCTGTCTTTGTCACTGGAGGTCCGTAGTGTGATCTGAGGTCCTGTACTGTGGTTCCTCCAGCTGTGGTCTTCCTCTCTAACATTGCTTTTCCTATCTGTTGTTGTTTGTGCCTCTATATGAATGCTTGAATTTTTTTTCCCCTAATTTTGTAAAGAATGACATTGAAATTTTTTGACAGGAATTATATTGAATTTGTATCTCACTTTTGATAATGTCGCCACTATCACCATATTAATGCCAAAGTCCAGGAACACAAAGAGTCTTTATATAATCAAGGATCATATTTGACTTCCTTTTTCAGTATCTTGAAGTTTTCACTGTAGAAGTCTTTTACTGCCTTGGTTAAGTTTATTCCTACATACTTTTCAAGCAACTATGAATAAGATATTTTTCCTCATATCTTTCTTTCTCTACAAGTTCATTGTTTGTATATATGAAAGCTACCGATTTTTTTCATGGGATTTTTTTATCCTGTATTTTTACTGAAGTGTAAATCATGTTTTTTAAATAAAAGTTACTCTGTCTGGAGTGAGATGAAATCTCGGTGTAGATTTTGAGGTGCAGTTCCTGATGCAGGAGCATGTGGCCTGATGAGGGGGGAAAGTAGAGTCTCCCTACCTTATATGAAGGAGAATGAGTGCAGTCCTAGCCAAAAGACTCATAAGGAAGGAACGGATCATGCAAATGGCTTGTTGAATAGAGCTTTGCAAAACGGCTGTCTTAAGAGGCAGCCAAAATGATTTGACAACTCCAGAGACTGGACATGGGATACACTTGACAACTCTTGAAGGCATGAGAAGAAAGATAGCCTGTTTAGACCCAGAGAGCTGCAGCTGCAGGACAGGGCTGTTAGGCAAGAACCCTGGCTATATGGAGAGAAAAACAATTGGGTACCACGGCATGTCCATGCAAGAGGGAGCAAGGGATGCATAGCCTGTCCTTTCTCTTAGTATTCGGATCCTCCATTGTCAGTCCAGCTGAAGTCATGGGGCATGGGAGTCTGTCGTCCATGGTAATCAGCTTCTCCTTGCAGAGTCAGATGCTCAAGGACAGAAAACAGAGCTAAAGGTAGAGAGCAAATATCCAGCACTATCAGCATCTTGTTCCCTTCCATGCACATCTTCTCCTTGGTGGAATGCAAGTGACTCCAACCATCTCTTGTTCCTTCATTCTCTGCAAGCATGCTAGCTAGATGAAGTCGTTACTAAAACACTTGACGCGATTTCTGCTAGACGAAACCCGGACCTAAAGTGGTCATCCATTTACGAGATGCTGCATTCTTTTCCTAGATTATCACATGACACAGTCACTAAGAAAAATGCCAGAAAATTCAGACCCGTCCTTGCTGCCTTAGTAGTAGCAGAAACCCACAGTCTCCTTCTGAAGCAAGTTCAGTAACTCCCGCGAATACAGTGCCTTCGTTTTTGTTTGTTGAGGAGCTGGCCTGTCCCAAGTTCTGATTCCCAATGGATCTACAAGGTGCTGATTAGTTTTTCGATAGTTTTGTCACAAGCTAAAATCATCTGGGAAGATAGAACAGTTAAGCAAATGTCTCCAGCAGCTTGCCCACGGACAAGTCTATGAGGGATTTTCATGATTAATAATTGATGCTGACAGGCCCAGCCCACTGTGGGTGGTATCGTCCCTGGGCAAGTGCTCCTGCGTTGTATAAAAAAGCAAACTGAGTCAGCCATGGAGAGCTGGCCAGTAAGCAGCACATCTCTGAGGTCTCGGATTCAGTTTCTGCTGCAAGATTCCTGCTGTGCGTTAGGCAGTCCCTGCCCTAACTTCCCTTAGTGATAGGCTGAGATGGGGAAGTGTAAGCCAAGTAAGCTCTTTTCTCCCAAGAGCCTTTTGGTGCTTATCATAGCAAGAGCAAACAAACAAGAACACACAGCTTTCCCTCCTTACTAGAATTCTTTTCCCATTGGTCAGGCCCAAGGTTGTAGAGACAGAAGTCTAAATGCATGGTTAGAGATGTCAGTGAGGGTCATTCTACCTACACATCTTAAGTTCCTGACCCATGAATTCTAGCAGCCGGTGAGATCCTACCTTCATTTTTCCTCCGATCTGAAGCACGTATCTCAGCCTCTCTGCTCATGCTATCCCTTTAACTGAAACTGAGCCAGTTTCCATGAACGAAGGGACCGTGAAATCTGTGGGTATGAACCTGTAGTCACATTATTTGCCATTTAATAAGTTAAATGTGTTGGCAGAGGGGAAATAATACATTTGAAGGAAAGGACCCATTTGGAATACATAGCCAATAATCTGAGAGGAAATATGGCTGCTGCCTTCATATTGGGAGGAAGTCAATTATTCAGCAGCATGTCAGTAGAACTGATCTGCTGTCATATTTGACCCATAATTGCAGAGGAGAAATTCATTTAAAGATACCTTCAGATACACAGATTTGTCCTAAAGCTATTAAAGAGAAGAGAGTCTTTAAGTATGTCCTAGGAGGCCAACCAGTTTCTCACCTTTGCCCTAGGCTGCTCATCCGAGAGTCATTTGTCCTTTTCCCCATCTGTGCTCTCTAAGATTCCATGAGCTGTGGCCCAGAGCGCGAGCCGTGTAATCCAAGTCACCTAACAATACAGCTAAAAAATGTGATCTCCAGATGCCTTCCTGCCATCTGCACCCCATCCCTTGCAGCAGCTGCTGATAATTTGAGTAATGTTGTTTCCCTGCACACCCCCATTATCCATCTCACCCTGGCAAGGAGAGTATCTATGCCTTCATCAAATACACGAGCAATGTAATCCCAGAATCTCATTTTGAGGATCTGCTTTCTGGAACAAAACCTGGTTTCACTTACTAGATCAATCGTGTCCCCAGGAGCAAACCAATGCCACAGTGAGTAGGTGTAATTAAAGGCATCTTAACTGAAAGGGCATTTATACGAGGGGAGGCAAGGCCGTGGTGAGCCGAGAAAGGGCAATGCACCTGGGCTAGTAAGAATAGAGCTCTGTTACGGCCCCGAGTCCTGAATGCGCAGGGGAGAATTCAGGGAGGGCTAAGAATGTGGAAGAAAGCCAACTAGCATAGCAGGAGCTGGAGTTTGGATTCTGGACTCTGACCATGGAGAAATAGCTGTGACAGAAAGTCAACTGGGGAGCTAACCGCCCTGACCTTCTTTCTCTCAAGGCAGTGGGCAAAGCCAGCTGGGAGCCAAAGGAAAGAGAACCTCCTGCTTGTCAGACTCCAAGAGGTCATCTCCACAAGGGGCACTGCAGGGAGGAGAGGGTAGAATGGGGGGTGGGGGGGTTGGGAACCAGAACTTCCAGGAAGGCATTTGCACCGACCAGTAATGGAATAAACTAAACCCCATATGCCTGTTATGGTGTGAATCTGAGCGGTCCCTAAATGCTCATGTTTTGAAACCCTAATCTGCTTCTGGTGTTATTATAGCCTGGCTGGTAGAAGTTAGTCACTAGGGGTGGCTCTATTAAGGTTATACCCACTTCTGGTTCCTGCCTGTGTTGCTTTCCACTTTCCGTTTGCTCCAGTGACATGTCCTGGCCACAACCCCCACTATATAAACTTCTTTATCCCATCCCACCATAGTGAACTAAGACCATGAGCTAACATAAACCCTTACACCCTTAAGTTGCTTTCTAGGTGTGTTTGTTACAGCGGCAAGACTCAGAAGTGGAGCAGCAATGGTCTGTACTATACTTGCCTGGCACAGACATTCTGGAGTATGAAGGAGATGGAGCGGAACCAGAATGCCTAGACCTTTGGAGCCTGGTTTTCTTCGTATTTACCCAGCAGGGTATGGGAGCAGGTCCCAGGCCATCTCAGAGGCTGACTAATTGTCCCTGTTAAACAGACTTCCAGGGATTTGGAAGCTGCATGTCATAGGAATCTTCACACCTGGACCTGACTCTCCACTCTGACATTTACAACCTGTCCAAGACTGGACCAGTGACTCAGTCCCTTTGACCATGAGTGGCCCGCTTGTTCGAGTAACCACCCTAACTAAATATTGCAAAGAGTAGGTGAACTAATGGCAAATTCTTAACAGGGCTTTTGTCACACATGATAAAATGCCCTCGAGATGCCCCTTCTCCACCATCGACCTTTTTCTCCTCTGAGGCTGTGGCTGTCATGTCACGCACATTTCTGACTTGCTTTGTGAGACTTGTTTTGAAGAATTAAGGTAACACTGTCAAAGAGAAAACACATGTTAGCAACTTACCGCATATTAGGTAAAGGCAGGTTGGTTTGCTGGTCGTGAGACATGTGCCTGTAATCTCAGTGCTTAGGAGGTGGAGAGAAGGAGATCAGGAGCCCATGATCATCCTGGCTCCACAGAAAATCCAAGGCTAGGCAGGACTACATGAGATTCTGCCTCAAATAGATGAAGCAAACAGCAACAAAGACTTAGTAGTGATGGTGTTTTCAGCAATGATAGGGTTGTTTTGATGTGGATAGAATGAGTTCTTCCTATAGCTATAAATACATCGTTTATGACATGCTCCTCAACAGAGAGATGTTAATTGACTACAATCTATGGCTATAAGGAAAATCCACAGAAATCATTTCAACATGGCTGACTCTGAAGACCAGAGCGGGATTAGAAAGCTAATCCCACAGAAAGCAGACTCTCGCTTATTTCTCTGTCTGCTTCCGTATTACCCAAATGATTAAAAGAAATAATATTCATCCTGATTAACTTTTTTAATTTTTATTTTTTTCATTTGCTATTATTATGGGGCCAGGAAACAGAGTCTTTCTATTTAGCTCTGGTTGGACTGGTTCTCACCTTGTAGGCCAAAGTGGCCTTGAACTTGTAGCCCTTCTCTTGCCCCCACTTATCAGGTGTTGAGACTGTAAATGTGCATCATCTTGTTAGGGTCTCTGCCTGTGAGAAATGTTTACACGTTTTACACAGCTCCGTGGGAGGCCAACTGACAGGGCTGTTGACAACACAAAATGGGTGTTATCAGTGACATTAATGAACTGCAGCTACGTATTGATATAAAATGTGGCCACAAGAGTCATTAACTTACCAAAGAGAAAACACATGTTAGCAACTTACCACATACTAGGTAAAGAAAGCCTTGGCCATTGTTCTATATCACAAGCACCATGTCTGTTTTTTCTTTATTTAGTTTTCAACATGTAATCAGATTTAGTAAATTATTGCCCAACTCAATTGGCTTGAGACAACATCAAGGACACAGATCATTCCTGTACCTTTTTAATATCAATCTTGTTATCCATGCCCAATAAGTAAGAAAGAAGGACTAGGTGGTGGTGGGTCACGCCTTTAATCCAAGCACTTGGGAGATGGAGGCAGGAGGACTTCTGTGATTTCAAGGCCAATCTGATCTACAGAGCTAGTTCTAGGATAGCCAAGGCTATACAGAGATACACTGTTTCCAAAAACAAACAGACAAGAAAGTAATAAAGGAGGAAGGAACCCATCACTTGATGAGCTCTGGGACAAGATAGTTCACCTGCTTGCAAAGAGTTACTTGTGTGAGTCCAAAATGGCAAACCTTTGCTCACGTGACAATGTGTTTTCTATGTGACAGTCATCATCAGAAGTTAACTAGCCCATTATCTGTTGATTTAGGATACAATCCAATACCCTCACTCACTCTTAGGCAGAGCTAACCATATCTAGACTTTGGCATCTCTTCCATTTCTCCTAGACCCCCTCGCTATTATCCTTGCAGAATGGACCACCAAGAGGAGGAAGACTAAGACCCTAGAAATAAGCATTCTATAGAAATGCTGGAGCAAAGACCACGTTAACTGAGAAGAGAGACAAATGTTACCCTTCCCTGTGGTTTTCCTGAGTCTGTTCTTCCTGTCTTCTTTGCTATGATGGACCACAGACCCCCTCTCGTCTTCTATTGCATTGCCTAGTAAACTCTCCATACCTTCCTTGAATTCTCTGTAGTCCTCAAATTAACTCACAGTCAATCAGGTGTTCCTAAACTTTGTGGTGGTTGAGGAAACATGGAAAAGATGGTGTCGAGGGCTGGAGAGATGGCTCAGTGGTTAAGAGCACTGATTGTTCTTCCAGAGGTCCTGAGTTCAATTCCCAGCAACCACATGGTGGTGGCTTACAACCATCTGTAAAGAGATCTGGTGCCCTCTTCTGGTCTGTAGGCACACATGCAGAAAGAACACTGTATACATAATAAATAAACAAATCTTTTTTTTAAAAAAAAAAAGGTGGTGTCTACCTGATTTACATCAGCATCACTAGGAGAATTTGGGTAGATACTATTAAATCAATCACAGAAACTACTCCAAGATTCTAGAAAGTAAATAATACTTTCCCTTGTGTTCCTTGAAACTGGTACTGCAGTTCCTTGGTCACATAGGTGTAGTCAAATATTTAGCAAACTCTGTAAAACATTATGCTAAATAAAGTTTATTAGCTGACGATATGAAACTTTGAACAGAAATGCATGAACCACTGTGAGAGGGGTGGAACTTACTCAACCCCAGAACTTTCCCCGCTAAGGCCCATTCTGAACACTGGTGTCTCAGAGAAAGCATATTGGGGAGTAGCCTTAGCTTTCCCTAGCAGCTTTTGTTTGTAGATGAAAAATTTAATAATTAGTCTTTTCAGACAGTTTTTGTGTAGACTAGGGCAACAGCGTGGGTAGGTTAAGGATAGATGTTGATCTTATTTTAAGCTCTTAATGCTAAAACCCAGGGAAGCAGTTAAATCTAACGTGTAGATACAAAATTAACCCTTCTGTGAGCCTTAATGCTAAAACCTAGGGAAGCAGTTAAATCTAACATGTAGATACAAAATTAACCCTTCTGTGAGTCTTAATGCTAAAACCTAAGAAAGCAGTCAAATCTGACATGTAGATATAAAATTAACCCTTCTGTGAGTCTTGCTGTAGATGATGTTACCAGAGCTCTCACCACTGTGGTCATTGATAATCTTACAAACGATCTCAAGCCCTGACACTCGTTCTGCAAGGTAAAAACCTGTGGTTTTGTGGAGGCTGTAAGATTTAGTCAATGGGCCAACAAGATGGCTCAGTGGGTAAAGTCACTTGCTGCCAAGCCTGATGACCTGAGTTTGATCCCTGGAACCTAAATGAAAGAAGGAGAAAACTGACCCCTGCAAGTTATCATCTGACCTCCACATGTGTGCCATAGCAAGTGCATGTTCCCTACACAATAACTAAAAAATAAATAATGATTCTTAGTCCAAATCATATTATATTATAGAATTATGACTAGACAAAGGTTAAATCCACCCTAGTTTTAAAGATGAAACCCAATATATTGCAAGTACTAAGCGCTGTAGTACACAGAGAGGGAAAAAAATGTTTATCAAAATCAGGCTAGACCCTTGTTATCATAAGCTTATTTTTAAATATAAGATATATTTATGCACGTTAAACTTTATACATATGTAGATATGTATGCTCTGTATGCATGAATACATGTACTTAGAGTATATTCTTTCTAACTCCTGAGCTATCTACTATGAAGGATGAAAGTTAGGGGGAAAAGTGCAATCATGAACAGATAAAATGTACCAATCAATCCATCAATCGATACATAAATAAGGCATCTATAGAAGTGAAGAAAAAGGAGAAGGAGGAGGAGCAAGAAGAGGAGGAGGGAGAGGAGGAAGAGAAGAAGGAGGAGGAGGAAGAGGAGGAGAAGCAGAAGCAGAAGCTCATATTATTCAGGAAGAAACCCGAGCTTTCACTGGAAGCAATAGGTCCCATTCTGACAATATGTAAGAAACTCCTGACCAGATAGAAATAGAAACTACATTGACATTCTCTTGGGACCGCTCTCAAAACTTCACACCCATGAGATTCACTCCCAAGAGCTGGCTCTGGCACAGCCTAGGTGGCATTTGACACAGGCCCATTTGACCAGGCATGTGGGTGATTTCACTGTATCGTCAGAAGTAACCACTACTCACAGAAGCAAGGAATCCATGGTAGATTCTCTTCAGTCCGACATCATCCAGCCTTTGGGGCCAAGGGCAAAATGTCCAGCGAAGAGCTTTTCCAGACGTTTATTCACGACTGGAACTTTCACAGCCTCACCCTGAGCAGGGAGCCGATGCCAGTAATCCACTGCTTCCTCCCGAGCTTCCAGTCGCCCCAGGCTACCCTGTTGGCTTCTGTCTTCCCCTTAGCACTTTCTGTCAGTCCAAAAACCCCCGGAAGCTAAAGCGAGCTCCTGTTTGTTTATGTGGCAACTAGCTCAGAGTCTCTGCCGAAAAAATGTCCTTGGCGTTTGACAAAGCCAGCTTGGAGATGCCTCGGTGTGCTTTAAAGAGGCCACAAGGCAGCCCGGAAACAAGTGCCCTCCGCTAGCAGCCAATCGCTGAATAAGACCATATTACAAAACAGCTGGTGGTTCAGAAACAAGGGCGTTTTGACATGTTTTTGTATCCTTTAGCTTTAAAGGAATGTAAAATCGAAGGCAGGAGCTTGCATCTGATTATAGTGGATATGTCAGATGGAAACTGACTTCGTGGAACTGTTTTTAATTTGGAAGAATTCTTCACTTACAGCGACACATGGAATATGGAAAGGATCAAGAGTTTTGGACATCTATTTGTAAAATAAAGACATCGTTATTGGGAAGCCCCTGTCTTAAGCATCTTTTGAAGCCTTGGGAGAGACATCAAGGCTAACTCTTTGAAATCTTATAAAGTCGTCCGGAGATGATGATGATGAAAACATGGTTTATTTTTACAGGCTACAAAGAAGAGAAAAATCTATTTCTCTAAAGGCCAAAGTTTAAAAGCTCATTATGAGCCCTCTGATGAAAAGAGGCAGAGTGTCTGATGATACAATTAGACATTAGACTGGTGGTGAGTGCGGCGTGAGAAGAGCAGGTGCTACCAGGGCAGCCAACGACAAGTAAACAATTATTTCTTAACTACAGGCACTGCCCCAGTGGGGATGCTTGCTGCATTCAGGGAAGTGGTAAAAACAAGCTCCCAGCAATCATAGATTTGGCATGGTAATACAGGAGAAAAACAAATAGAGAGACATCAAAATATATATGTGAACCCCAAAGCAGAATTGAAATTTGGAAGACATTTCACCAACAAGGGAAAGGTTTAGAGAGATTTGAGAGCATCTAGGTTGTTTCCAGGTTCTGGCTATTACAAATAATGCTGCTATGAACATAGTTGAACACGCCAGACACAGAGGTGTGTGTGTGGAGATGCAAGTGAGAAAGAAGGACATGGCTTCCAGAGTTGGAGGCTACCCATCCTCCTTGTTGTCACCTACTCAGCTTGAGGGGTAGGAAGAAAAAAAAATCTCCATTTTGGCATTTTCCTGCTCTAAGTAGAATACTGGTGATATCGTGAAAGCTTCCTTTGGCCTTGACTCTAGCCTCTGATCAGAACACCGAGACCAGAGTAGGTTCTACAGGGAAAGACATAGCTTCTTGATGGCTTTAACAATTTGGGAAGACAAGAGCAAAAGGGGACAATATTCATATTTATTGAGAACCTGTAGGAGCCAACCCGATGCCAGAAGCTTCAAAGGTATAGAGATTTAATCCTTCAGATGAAATAACTCTACAGAAGTTGTTGCCTCTCCTGGTAAATGGAAAGGAAATGGGGGAGTTTAGAGGCCTCATCGCCTAAGATCACACAGCAAGTCAGTGGGAATGTGAGGTAGGCACAGGGTGGTGAGCGAAATCCAAGGCAAAGGTGAAAAGAGACCACAGAGGTTCATGCTCCTGCCTCCTGTCACCTGCGAGTTCCTCCTGTCTCTGATCTCACTGCTCCAGTCACATCAAAGAATTTTAGAACTGGAAGCATCCTTAGGAAAAAATGCCAACCCTCTTCTTTGACTTGCGAAGAGCCTGGCAATGCCAGGGTTTACACAGCAGTGAGATGCAAACCTCAAAGTCAGACTCCTGTGCTCCTGGCAGGTCCAGACACTGGGCACAGAGCAGGCAAACAGGCAGAGAAGAGCCTGGCATCCCAGTGTGTTCCTCTAGTCTAACCACTACTGCTGGACTCAGAAGGCAAAGCAGAGCAAGTCCAGACCCACCCCAGGCTGCATGAGATGCTGTCCCAAAACAAGCAAAAAAGATAAAAATAAAACATAAATGAATAGGTAAAGCTGTAAGGGAGTTGGCTCTGAGCACTTGTAGGGGCTCAGCTTCCTTCAGCTTCTACACCACCGATGGTCAGAGACAAGAGTGTCTGCCAACCTCAAACACTAACAAATCCCAATGCTATCTGACTCCAAAGAAGGCAGGATACCGTCAGGGCACACCATTTCCCATGTGGCTCCTCTGCTCTACCCTAAGCCACCTGGGAAAAGAACTCACTGAAGAAGAAGTTGGACATAGACATGCACAACTCTTCCTGAGAGCATCTCAGACCTCGGAGAGAAGACCCAAAGAGGGAGACATCCTTGGCACTTGCAGGCACTTGCCTAAAGACACAAACAATGTGCCAAGAAGCAAAACTCATAACTTAACTGTGTTACCTCAGAGACTCATCGACAGTTGGTATTGGGCACTTGATTTCTTCAGTTTCCAACTTCAAAAAAGACTCAGAGAAGTAGGCCACAGGCCAGCTGTAATGACCCAGCACAGATCCGGTCTTCCCTCACCGATATCTCTAGTCACTGAAAAAAAAAGTAAACAAATTAGATTCTGCTGCAGTACAAGAGGGACCCTGCTAATACTACATGGGCTGCTATGTTTCAACCCACAGACTAATTTCCAACAAATCTTATTCCCAGGCTAAGTAATGTTGTCATACCAGAATCTATTCTAAATGACTATCAATTCATATGCATATGGACTTGCAAACACACACACACACACACACACACACACACACACACACACATCTTGAGAAAAGGTTGAGCTTGCCACAACATGAAAAAAAATCAAAGTCTTTTTTTTTTGACGCTTTTATATCAGTGGTTCTCAACCTTCCTGATGCTGTGACCCTTTAATATAGTTCCCCATGGTGTGCTTGACTGCCAACCATAAATTTTTTTGCTACTTCATAACCCAAAACACAAGAGATGCTCAAAAATATAAATATCAACTGTTATCCTAATTTGTATTGCTTCATTCATTCTCATCTTATTTAGTTAAATCCCAGCATGCGAAAGTTGAATTCATTTGCTTCAGGTCAAAGAAGAGATGGAACAATGCAGGTTGTGAGCCAAGTCATAACTCTAGGGAAAATCATAGGTAGAACTCGGTGGATCTACTGGGCACACCATATTATAGTATGGTATAATACAGTATGGTATGGTATGGTATGGTATAACATAGTATAGTATAGTATAGTGGGTATCTGTTGTGGCATATCAATTGCATTTTAACAAATAAAGACTGCCTGAAGATCTGAGACTAAAATATTCCCACTGGTCAGCCTTACAGACCAGATTTTATACATATATGTGTAATATATAATATGTATATATATAAAAGACTGTCTTCTACTTCTTGGAACTATGTCTCTCAACAACTCTCATGGAGAGAAAGAATGAGAATGGCAAAAATTGAAAGCAGCTTTGCTCAGAAAGAATTAGAGGATCAAGATTTGGGCAGTGGAGACCAATATAATAGCACCAAGCAGCTTGAAGACTGAAAACTCATTAGATAATCTCCAGGCACCTTTGCTCTGCACAGTCATGAGTACAGAAGGGCAGCAAAGCACACGGAAATGTCACACAAAGATTCTGAAAAGTCTACAAGTTCCTAGCGCCTCTGAGGACAATGACAGTGAATAGAAATGAAGGGAGGACTGAATCACAGACTCATAACTAAAGTAGAGTTCTCTAGAGATTAGAAATAAGGTAAGATGAAGGCACGAACTCCTGAAGCAGGCTAAGGATGTAGCTCGGTGAAAGGAGCTCTCATCCAGCACATAGGAAGACCGAGGTTCCACTCCCAGCACTGCACAAACTGGGCAAGGGAGCCAAACTCAAGGGAGGTTGAGGCAGGAAGATCAGAAGTTTAAGGTCATCCTTGCCTACAAATTGTATTCACAGCCAACCTAGACTACAGGAAGCCCTATCTCGATTTAAAAATAAAATCTTGGAGAGACCTTTGTGGAACCAGGCCCAAGCCAGAAACCTCCACTGGAGTGGGCACAGACCAGGAAAATTACCGAAACAGATCTAAGCCAGTGACCTAGACCAGAGTAGGCCTGAGACAGTGAACTCCAGAGGAACAGGTAACAAAATTAGAAATAAAAAGGGGGACATAATAACAGACATGAAGAATCATCAGGTCATATTTCGAAAACCTGTACTCCACGAAATTGGAAAACTTAAAGGAAATGGACAACTTTCTGGATAAATATCACTTACCAAAATTAAATCAAGACCAGATAAACAAACCAAATAGACCTATAACTACTAAAGAAATAGAAACAGTCATCAAAAGTCTCCCAACCAAAAAAAAAAGCCAATAATAGATGGTTTCAGCTCAGAATTCCACAAGATTTTCAAAGAAGAATTAATACTAATACTCCTCAAATTGTTCCACACAATTGAAATAAAAGGGGCATTGCCAAACTCTTTTTACTAGGCTACAATTACCCTAATATGCAAACCAAACAAAGACATTACTAAGAAAGAGAATTACAGACCAATCTCATTCATAAACATCAATGCAAAAATACTCAATAAAATACTGACAAACAGAATCCAAGAATACATCAGAACCATCATCCACCATGATCAAGTTGGCTTCGTCTCAGAGATGCAGGGATGGTTCAACATACGAGAATCTATCAACGTAATCTGCCATATAAACAAAATGAAAAATGAAAAAGATATGATCATCTTTTTGGGCACTAAAAAAGCCTTTGACAAAATACAACATTCTTTCAGGATAAAGGTCTTGGCAAGAGCAAGGATATAAGGAACATATCTAAACATAATAAAGGTAATATACTGCGAGACAACAGCCAACATCAAACTAAATGGAGAGAAACTCACAGCAATCTCACTGAAATCAGAAAAAGAAAAGGTTGTCAACTCTCTATATATCTATTCAGTATAGTTCTTGAGGTCCTAGCTAGAGCAATAAGAAAACAAAGGAGATCAAGGGAATACAAATCAGAAAACAAAAGAAGTCAAACTCTCACTATTTGCTGATGATATGATAGTTTACATAAGCAACCCCAAAAATTCTACCAAGGAACTTCTACAACCCATAAACACATTCAGTAATGTAGCAGGATATAAGATTAACACAAAAATTCAGTAGCCCTCTTTGACATAGATGATAAATGGACTGAGAAAGAAATCAGAGAATCAACACCCTTCACAATAGACCCAAATAGTATAAAATATCTCAGAGTAGCTCTAACCAAACAAGTGAAAGACCTCTATGACAAGAACTTTAAATCTTTGAAGAAAGAAATTGAAGACGACACCAGAAAAATGAAGAGCTCTCCCATGCTTTTGGGTAGGTAGAATTAACATAGTAAAAATGGCAATCTTACCAAAAGCAACCTACAGATTCAATTCAATGCCCATCAAAATCCCAGCAAAATTCTTCACAGACCTCGAAAGTGCTTGACTTCATATGGAAAAGCAAAAACCCATGATAGCCAAAACAATTCAGTACTATAAAGGAACTTCTGGAGGCATCACAACCCCCGACTTCAAACTCTACTACAGAGCTACAGTACTGAAAACAGCCTGGTATTAGCATAAAAACAGACAGGAGAAACAACAAAACCGAATTGAAGACCCACCTTCAACCTACAAACACCTGATTTTTGACAAAGAGGCAAAAAGTATAAAACGGAAATTAGAAAACATATGCAACAAATGGTGCTGGCATAATTTGATATCAACATGTAGAAGAATGAAAATAGATCCATATCTATCACCACACACAAAACTCAAGTCCAAATGGATCAAAGACCTCAACATAAAGCCATCCACACTGAACCTCATAGAAGAGAAAGTGGGAAGTACATTTGAATGCATTGGCACAGGAGACCATTTCCTAAATATAACCCCAGTAGCACAGACACTGAGAGAAACAGTCAATAATGGGACCTCCTGAAGCTGAAAAGCTTCTGTAAAGCAAAGAACACGGTCAACAAGACAAAACTGCAGCCTACAGAATGGGAAAAGATCTTCATCAACCCCACATCAGACAGAGGTCTGATCTCCAAAATATGCAAAGAACCCAAGAATTGGTCATCAAAAGAACAAATAACCCAATAAAAAAATGGAGTACAGACCTAAACAGAGAATTTTCAACAGAGGAATCTAAAATGGGTGGAAGGCACTTAAGAAAATGCTCGACATCCTTAGTCATCAGAAAAATTCAAATCAAAACAACTCTGAGATTTCATCTTTCACCTATAAGAATGGCCAAGATCAAAACACTGATTACAACTTATGTTGGAGAGACTGCATTGCTGGTGGAAGTGCAAATTGGTACAGTCCCTTTGGATATCAGTATGGTGATTTCTCAGAAAATTAGGAAACAACCTTCCTTAAGACCCAGTAATACCACTTTTGGGTATATGCCCAAATGATGCTCAATTGTACCACTAGGACAGATGCTCAACTATGTTCATATCAGTATTGCTTGATATAGCCAGAACCTGGAAACAACCTAAATGCCCCTCAACTGAAGAATGGATAAGGAAAATGTAGTACATTTACACAATGGAGTACTACACAGCAAAATAAATAAATAAATAATGACATTTTGAAATTTGCAGGCAAATGGATGGAGCTAGGAAAAAAAAACATATTGAGTGAGGTAACCTCATCCAGAAAGACAAATATCATATGTACTCACTCATAAGTGGCTTTTAGACTTAAAGCAAAGAAAACCAGCCTACAATTCATAATCCCAGAGAACCTAGACAACAATGAGGACCCTAAGAGAGACATACATGAATCTAATCTACATGGGAAGTAGAAAAAGACAAGATCTCCTGAGTAAATTGGGACCATGGGACCATGGTAGAGGGTTGAAGAGAAGGAGAGAGTAAGGGGGGAAGCAAAGAAAAATGTATAACTCAATAAAATCAATAAAAAAGAACTAGAAAAAAATAAAATCTTGAGGTGAAGGGAAGGGATGCCCGCTTATTACCCCTTGCACACCTTCGTACTCTCACCTGCATTTGTAAACTTACGAGCTGTTAACAGGGAGATGAGACACTAAACGAATCTTTAAGGAAAATTCATACGTGGTTTGTCATCCTGTGGATTATTGCATGGATGTGATTGCTCAGGGCGACAATACTGGATCTAAGCACATCCGTGGGAAGAAGAATGTGACATATATACACTGGGCATCATGATGTCATGCTCCTAGGAGTATCCAAGAGGCGAAAGACTCCAGAACAGCCAACGTCAAGCTGTCTCCAGAGTCTGTATGTGTCACGTGACAGCCGCTGTGACAAAAGCTGGGATGCATAGGGGTCATCAGGAGATAGAGTCCCATGGAAAATTCCACATCCAGGTGGGGGAG
The DNA here is from genome assembly GCF_037038515.1 of Microtus pennsylvanicus. Lineage (NCBI taxonomy): Eukaryota > Metazoa > Chordata > Mammalia > Rodentia > Cricetidae > Microtus > Microtus pennsylvanicus. The sequence continues at coordinate 95,739,645 of NC_134580.1, read as the reverse complement.
CTGTTTATGAACTTGAGAATGAGTGCCACATCGTGTAATTAATCCAGGTCAGTGGAGGATGAGGGGCACAGACCCAGACTTCTCAGGCTTTTTCTCTGACTGCACTTTCACAACCATCTCTGTTTCAAAGATGAAGCAGCTATGGTGAGGACGTTAAGCTGGGCCCACAGGTTTTAACACAAGGAACGCTCAATCCACGTTCAAATACTGCCAGCATTCCCACCCACCAGACCTGTGACCTCGGCCAATGGTTTTCCTCTCAGATTCTATTTCTCCATCCATATAATAAGAGGTACTGGGTAGATGTGGTGAAAGTGAAGTAAAAATATAAATGCAATATAACAATCATCCATCACTTAGTAATGGTCTAATGGTCCTAAGCCAGCCAGAACTTATTCAGGATAACATGAGTCACAGCCAAGAAATTAACTCTGGTCTGAGAAATGCTATTCTCTTTCTACAGCGCAAGAGAGTGAGACGTAAAAGGTCCAGAGGGAAGAAAAGGAAAGTAACTTGGGTACCAAAAAAAAAAAAAAACAACAACAACAAAAAAACAAACCTGTGTGTATAAACACTGATGGTGCACACTTGTAATTCTAGAACTAGGAAGTCTGAGGCAGGAGGTCACTGAGTTTGAGACCAGCAGAAGCTACATAATGAGAACCCTGTAAGTAAATGGAGGAGATGGAGGAGGGTGAAGAGGATGAATGGGGAGGGAAGGAGGGAGGGAGGGAAGGAGGGAGGAAGGGAGGGAAGGAGGGAGGAAGGGAGGGAAGGAGGGAGGAAGGGAGGGAAGGAGGGAGGAAGGGAGGGAAGGGAGAAAGGGAGAGAGAAAGGGAGGGAGGGAGGGAGGAAGGAAGGAAGGAAGGAAGGAAGGAAGGAAGGAAGGAAGGAAGGAAGGAAGAGAGGGGATGAGAGGGGCCACTACCATTACTACCAGGAGGAGAAGGAAGAAAAGGAGGGTGTGAAGTAAGATAAGGAATGTGAAGAAAAGGAGAAGGAAGAGGAAGAAGAGGGGAAGAAAGAAGAGAAAAATGATGAGGAAGAGAAGGAGGTGGGCAGCAGTTATAAGGAAACTTTTGTTACCTTTGAGTTGAGCTAAAACCAGAACCTTCAGTTTGGGGCACTCATTCTCGGATGTTATATTCATTATATTTAATGGCTCCTTGATACATGGCTGCAAACTATCCCATGACATTAAGCAGCTATAGGAAAGAGCCGCAAACGAAACTTCGGAGAGAAACCTGATGAACTCCCAATCTAGCCTCCTCTGCTAGAACTATTAACACTCGGCCACTCGTTCTCCCAGCTCTTGTGTCTGAGCCAGGCCTCACAAAGGGCAAGGTGTGGTGACAGCGAGAGCAGGCCTGTGGAAACGCTTGACATCTGTGGGTCTTTTGTGAAAGGGCACGCCCCGGAGTGTGCCTGCTCTCGGAGCCACTCCCTAGGTACCCAGCAATCCCCTTAATGGACTCCACCTGTAAGCACAGCTATTCATAGCCGTGTCCTCCGTGTGTTTTGTTAAAACCTCTCCATCATATTTCTTTACTTTGCAAGGCTATTTCCTACAGGTGGCCCATTAAAGTCTGCCTCCTTCTCCTCCTGATCTGCATTCTTAGAAACCCGTGGTAGACTATACAAACAAATGTTCCGGACGATAAAAATAGTTTGCAGCCATCATTTGCCCTCTCTGCTTTTCTGGTGTTTCTCTAAGTGTGATTTTCGATAGCTTTGCCTTCCTGGAAACTGAGGTCTGACAGAAGGTGGAATAAGCAGAAGAGGCCTAGGCGAGTGGCAGGGCAGCCATCTTGGTCTGCTCCTGGGTTGGGGAAGCAAGACAGGCTCCAGACGAAGCAAAAATGCGAGGAGAAGTGGGCAGAAAGACCAGAGAAGGAGGAATGACTGATTAAACACACCTTTACCTGCGGAAAACAGTGATGCTAAAAGCGACTCTAAAAACAGGGCTCATCAGTGATAAAGCAGAAGTAGCCAGGTATGAGCAGCATCGTGCAGTTTGTCTTCCTGCTCACACTTCCAGACGGATAGCGCTGGTGTTTGTTCTCTGTCTCTCTGTGACTGTGTGTGTGTGTGTGTGTGCGCGCGCGCGCGCATGTGTGAGGGGGGTATTGCACATGAGCTTCCAGGTGTACAGACTTGTACACACACACACACACACACACACACGTGCAGAAACCCAGAGGGTTGCATCCATATCTTCCTCTGTCCTGTCGCTTGCCCTCCACCTTATTCCCCTGACACGGGGGTCTCCCATTGAACTGGAAATTCACCTTTCCAGAGAGGCTGGCTGGCTGGAGGGCTTCCAGGGTCAGCTTCCACCCTCCAGGGTGGACGTTATATGCACAGAGAGCTATGTCCAGCCTTGTACGCAGGTGGTTAGGAATCCCAGCGATGTCTTCATGCTAACACAGAAGCACTCCCGCTCACTGCCCAATCTTGGAGGTGGGCTGCTTTTATTAACAGCCTTGCAAATACTGCTAATAGTTCTTGGAAAACAAAAAGAGAATAATGTTTTCTGTCAGTTTATGATTATATTTACCTCAGCAAAACTACATTTTTAAAAGATGTATATACTTAGATAAACAAAAATAAATAATTTGGGGAGAAAGATATGAAATCTCCCTAACTGTGAAACCCTGAAGTCCCATCCCAGCTGAGACGCTATTGGCAATGGATGGCTTCTGGGGCAGCAAGGGTCAGTTTTCTTCAGCCCCTAGTAAGTTGCGGTGGGGATGGCCCTATACTCCTGCACATGTGACCAGTACTCAGTGAACTCAGTGGGTTTAGAAGAGAGAACATGAGGTGCTCTTAAAAAGTGGTCGGGGCCTTTGACAGGTGCGGGAAGCCGGGAGAGCTGGATCAAACACACTAATTGGGAAATTTTCAGATTATAAATTTCAAAGGTAGAATAAAGATGCGCGATTTGGGGATGTCAATTTCTATCTGTGTGTAATCAGAAAGCAGTGGGACATTGGACTGTGGGACCCTTGGACTGGCTGCTTTAAGTTCTATCTGTGCATAAGTTGGGGAAGGTGGCTTTTATATCATAGAAAAAAAGCATACTAAGTGGCCACCTCATGTAACAGCTGTATGTTTTATGCCATAATCATGTTAAATTGCTTTTTCCTGTTTCCATTGTTTCTTTTTTTAATATTTATTTATTTATTTATTATGTATACAATATTCTGTCTACATGTATGCCTTCAGGCCAGAAGAGGGCACCAGACTTCATTACAGATATTTGTGAGCCATCATGTGGTTGCTGGGAATTGAACTCAGGACCTTTGGAAGAACAGGCAATGCTCTTAACAACTGAGCCATCTCTCCAGCCCCCCCCCCCCATTGTTTCTTTTTGAAGCAGAATGTCACTGTGTAACACACGCTAACACAAAACTCTCTAGGTAGCCCAGACAACGCTTCTGCCTTAGCCTCCCTGATTTCATGATTACATGACTATACCAGTGTCTGGTCAAGTTACTTCTCTTATAATTTGGTTCTGAGAGGAGTTGTTTCCAGAGCAAAGCTGCTCCCTGGTTTTGGTAGAAGTACTGTCTGGACAACTTTGGCCTCAACAGTTCATGTCTCCTACAAACCTGTCAACAAACCTATCGAAAGCTAAACTTCTGAGTAAACACAGAATGGGGTGTGTGTGTTGAACTGTGAAATAGTGGAACACATTCCCCACGAAACAGCAAGCAGTTCTTATCTGTATGCTCCTTTTCAAACAAAGTCAAATGCAACTTTAAAAAAAAGGACAGAGTTTCTTGGTGTAGCAAGCCTGGCTGTCCTGGAACTCACTCTGTAGACCAGTCTGGCCTCAAACTCACAGAGATCCACCTGCTTCTGCCTCCTGAGTGCTGGGATTAAAGGCAAGCATCACCACTGCCCGGCTCAAAGGCAGAATTTTAAAGCATATAATAGGTTCCTCCTCTATGTATTTGTGTTAGCAGGATCTTAAGAATCAGGGTTTTCCAGAAGAGAGAGACTTAGATAAAAGGTTTTGTGTACGTAAAATAAGAATTTATTAAGTCCTAGACACTAGTGCCTTTTTCATTTGGTCCATATTGTGATCCTGAGTTAGATAATGTCCCATTTTATAAGCAATAAGACATGACTTAGGGAAGGTGGGTACCTTAGTCAGGGTCACACCGACAGCAGACACGAGCCATGTTCGGGCGAGTCTCTCTCTCCACAGTCTAAGTATATAACCCTTCACATGTGCGCATGCCAGTACAGAACATTCACATTGGGCATTGCTTCAAGGACATGATTGTAGATACCTAGACAGTTCTTAACGCTGGGACTGTGGAACTAACTCCTTCCTGTTCCCTGGAGCTCCTGGTCACAGTGCTGTCGTACGTAGCTAGTTCCTTCCTTCCTGTGTCACTAGCACCTCGGAATCTAGTGCGGTCCATTCACATCCACCATTGCACATCCACGCCATCACACCCCAATAGCTCTGTCATATCGTGTACAACCCCAGAGAGATTCCCCCATCTTCTCCAGCCCTGCTGCTGGCTTTCCTGCATCTCACATAGACCACTGCAGTTGGGTGGATGCAGGAGAGGAGGGCTTCAGAGAAGAAACTTGCTACAAGCTTTGGGCCTTGGGAAGAAGTGGAATGAGAGCGAATGCCCACACGGCATCCCTGCCTCTTGCCCCCGCTTCCTCACCTTCGTTTCCTCTGTGCTTTTGACACAACTCGCGTCAGGAGGCATGGTCTTTCAGAGGTGTCAGCCTATGACTTCTGCACCGGAAAGACACAGCACACCATCATTTTGGGGTGTGCTGAGGATGGGCAGCATCCCACACGCGCATACCTCTAAATCAACCCAATGTAACTAAGTAGCAGGGTCAGGTCAGGACACGGAAGCACATTCCCAAAATAGGCGGCTTGTCTTTCCAATCCCTGGATTTTCCCTTCATGTTCTTTCCCTTTATAACCCTGCTGTGAGCTTTCCTCACGACCTCATGCTAAGCTATCTCAGAGAGGACTCGGCTAGGAAGCTGTGTCCCACCTCCACCAAGGAGAATCCCCAGACCACAGAAGATGTTGGCCCTCTTGGAGCGCTTTCATTATTGACTTTCTGCTAAGGACAGTGTTTACAACAAAATGCCCTGAAAAGAGAGCTCTGATATGAATCTTGTGAATATTCCCCCCAAATATCAAGCAGAATTCTTGCCCACAATAGGTTCCAATAACTGCTTTCTGCAATGGTTGAGTTCAGGATTTAATTGAGAGAAGAAAGTGTTGGCCACCGTGTTGCATGGTCACTTCCTTATCAGAATCCACGTTCTTCACGTCAGTGCTGGAATAATGCCCTTGAGTGGAAGATGATGCCACCTGCCTTTCCTCTTGAGAAGTCAGGAGTAGCATACCTGCCCTGCTTCCCATAGCCTCCCAAAAGCAGGTTCTTGGTTTCCCAGCCTCCCACCACCTGCTGTCCTGGGTCCTCTCTTAGTGACTACATTGGTGTCCTGCAGAACCTATGAGATCCTATATGCTAATACAGAGAGGACCAGGATCAGATCATACGGATGTCAGAATGAGGGGAAGTGACTCCATTCTTGCCTGGAGCCAGCAGGTCTAACTTGTGTTTGTCGAATAATACAACAAGAGAGTGAGCTTCACCAGGGCCTGTGTTAGTGGGTACGAGCATGAAGTCACATGACCACCCCACAATGGGGAATGAGAGATGCTTAGTTCAATGAACTCTCTAACAGGGATAGGCACATCAGTCCAGAAACACACACACACACACACACACAGAGAGAGAGAGAGAGAGAGAGAGAGAGAGAGAGAGAGAGAGAGAGAGAGAGCTTTCTACTAAGTTGTACCTTTACCTGCATCATTCCTTCTTTGAATGAAGAGAGTGATATTTTTGCTGTGTCCTCAGACTTATAAATCATGTCATAAATCTTGGAAGGCATGTAACACTGTGCCAAGTATGTACAAAGTGCTTGTTAATAGGAGTTTTAGGAAACCATTGCAAACAAATGTTCACACCCGATGAAGATCTCCCAAAATCTCTGCCTATTTCTAATCTCGTCTGAGTCTCTGCAGTAGACAGAGTGTCAGTATTACGGCCAACTCTAAAATGAGAATCCTGCAGTCTTGAGAAGTCTGGCGACCTCTAACCCTGTCGTGGTAAAATGCGGCATTCTCAACCACAGCCTGCTTTTGTCTGTGTGTCTGCTCGTGAGTGACCTATGGAGCAGTTGGGTGGCCCTTCCCCACTTTTCTGAAGGGCAAAATCACCATCGGCGCGGAATTGTCAAAACTGCCAGGTGCCAGGTCCTGTGTGCATGGGTGTTGCCACTACGTGGAGAAGTCACACCCTTACCCTGTCTTTGTATTCTTTTCCAAACTTTACAAAACCACAGAACCAAAGCTGGTGACTCCTAAGAAGTCATCCAGCTCTGGAAACCCAGCCTGAGGTGTGGACCGCAGGAGCACAAGAGATGTGTCTTTGCGAGGGTTGATTCAGTTCTGTTAGCCCCATCCTTATTTCCAAGTTCCTTGTGGGGCAGCTTGAGCAGCCGTCAGATTTGTGTTCTCAGTGGGCTGTGGATATACAGAGCACTGGCCCATCCCACCTCCAGGCAGGACACCTCTCCTGCAGCTGTCCAAACCACCCACTCATCCCCACTGAGCACTGAGCCATTCACTGAGGGAAACTCCTTGGAAATATCACCAGGTTTTGCCCAAGAGTTGCCCAAGCCCTGAGGAGAAAAATGCCAAGTATAACGCGGAGTGAAAAACAGAGGTCAGACTAGTCCAGAAGGGTGGGGCAGGAACTGCAGCCGGAGATGAGGGGTCAGGCCATGCTGGCAGACTACAGGCTTGAACTCTCCCTGCTGAGCCCCGGCCCTTGAACACAGTGATGGAGATCACCCTCCATGCAAGCCAAGCAGTAAAACAGGGGTGTTCTTGAGGCTGAGCTAATCTCAGAAGCTGGAGGTCTTAAGTACCCCCCAAAAATGTTTTCCTTATGACTGTCACTTCATTTGTGTGTTTATCATAGAAGATGAGGTGGAGTCAGTGGCTAGACTATCACCTAAGCAGTCACTGGCTTTGGTTCCTAAATTGAAAAGCATACAGATAAACTGCTGCGTATGCCAAATAGAAGTCATTTGTCCTAAATAAAGCTTCCTTACATTATTGTATAAATATTCTCTCCCTCCCCCCTCTCTCCCCGCCCCCCTCTTGTGTATGTAACAGGGTCTGTCAATAAATCTGGAGCTTGCTGATTTAAGGATGACACCCGGCCCAGAGCCATAGGCCTAGGAACCCTTGTATCCTTGCCTAGGTGGCACTAGAATTGTAAACATGAACCCAGGTGCTGGGTGTCCAAACTCTCAGGGCCTTGTGCTATCACGGCAAGCAATCCGCCCACAGGACCATCTCCCAGACTCTGCTATATTACTTCTAAGGCAGCTCTGAATCACACTTGTTATTACATCCATTTTAAAGGTGAAGAAATTAAGCTTGGAACAGTAACATGACAAAATCCACACCATGAATTTCACTGCCAGTAACTGGAAATCGGGGGCTCTATATCTCCGCTAAGCAAGACCAAGTGATTCTCCGTCCACTCAGCCTCTCACTGTTTCAGACCACAGCGAAGGACAACAGTGTCTGTCACTCCTGGGGTCATAAATATCCACTCAGCTTGATCTGGAGACTAATGTCGACCCTCTTCATTACCTAGTGGCTCTAGACACTGCCATCCGGACTCAGATGATGCCTCTCTGTGGCAGAGCGCATTGCAGAATCAGGCTTTCCATTGCTGTGGGAGGACCAAGGTGGATGTTGCCGGTTTTCTGTTAGCTAGGTCGTTGTCTTTTATTTCTCCTTCTCATCGCTTCTAGCCAGGTTCTTTGCTTGTGTTAGCATTTCTTCCATTGATAGACAAACACTAAGTGAGGCTGGAGAGAGGCTCAGAGGTTGAGGTCATGTCCTGCTGCTCTTGCAGAGAATCTGAGTTTAATTCCAGTGCTTCACATATGGCAGGACACAGCCAACATCACAGACACACACACACACACACCCAATACCCACATACATCGCTGCATGGTGTTGGTGGTAACTAGGTGGTGGAAACCACACCATGCTGAGGAGCATCCAGGAACGATAGCTCGTGTTCTGATCTCCAGCATCATAGGATGGATCTTCAATACATATAAAAGTGCTCCCTGGAGAGCTAGAGAACTAAGGGATTTTTACATCATTGTTACCAAGTACAAGGTCGTTGTTACACAAGTGACCTGTGCCGCTCACCTGCTTCAGTTCACTTCCTCGCTCTGGCACTTATATAACCTCCAGGAAGATGGCTAAACTCACTAGGAACCAGCTTCCTTCCCTATTGATAGGAAATAATAACAGGATCAATATCTGTCTCATTTGGGCGTCGTGAGAATCAAATGAGTCAATCTGCACAAGAGGCTCTATGTATGTGCTCAAAATGTTGTCAGTCCTGCTGCTGTTACCTGATGTTGACCAGTCTCATCATTTCAGAGAATCTCAAAGAATAAAGTATGTTACTATGTGGGCTTTTGCAAAGCCACTTCTAAACTCGCGGTGGAATGATGAACTTTGGACCAGTCTGGCTGTGTCTGATTGGAACATGCAGCCTAAAATACACATATACTAGTTCTTTAAAAATAGAGTGATAAAAACACTCTGGAGAACATGAGTTGAGATTGTATAATTTTGGAGCCAATCCAGCAAATAGAGGAAAAATAGACAATTTGGGAACAAAATGAATTATTTGAATAATTAGCAACTTGTTCTACAGTTTTCAGAATCTTCTAAATGCTGTAAGGTACTCAGTATTTGAACCATTTGCCTATGGTCGTTCATTGTTCAATTCTCCTCTCTCAAATCAGCAGACCAGTTGAGGAGCCTTCTACTTTTCCAAGTGCAGGAAAACGTTCCTTCTCCCACAGGTCCTGGCCTCACAGTTAGCATTGTCCATAGACAGGCTTATCCTGTTAGGCTGGCTTGAACAGCAGTCACAGCACCAGATCTGACCTTACCACGAATCTCTCACTGATGGGGAGCACACATTTCACATCTCACAGGTAACCTCTGTGATTTAGAGAAAAGATTTAGGGGCAAAAAGCTTAGATTTAGGAAAGGTTAGTTAGAAGGCCTCCGGGTGAGATGTGACAAGGGCTCCTCTCAGAAGGATCTGCACATTTTACATATCTAAAATTGTTTTATAAGAAATATAAAAGTTCTTTCAATCTCACAGGTGTGTGTTCATATCAGGATTACCAAGGAGCCACAGGGAAGTCAGTCATGTTAACCTTTGCCATGTCAGGTTTTTTTTTTTTTCCAACGAGGCAACATTGCCAGGAAATTTTTCACAAGCAGGAAAAAAGACGAAATTAGATAGCCACTTTTCACCTCTGTTCTGGAAAACTAAAAGCAATATTCGACAATCTGATAGGTAGCCAAGGTCAAGTCTAGTATTATATTAAGAATGTGTTACCAGCACAGAATGGGCAGTGACCAGAGAGCGGCTGATAAGGTGGCCTCTGACAAGTGAGCAACACACCATCTAAAAGTCATCAGCAAAGGCCATAGCAGCTAAGGGGAAGGCAAAGCCTGAGTGAGCCCTCCAGGTTGTATTCAGATGCCAGTGAGACCGCTCTTTCCTGAGGCTCAAAAGCTACCCAACCACTCAGCCCCCATTCCTGCTGGGAAAACATGAATTTATCTGCATTGTTAACATAAAAATCATTTCTTCTGCAATCTCCTCCATCTTGGTGTCTTTGGGAAGGGCAATGGGACACCTGAGAAATGTCCTCAGGAAGGATTATGCTTAGAGATGCTGAACTAGTCCTGATCATGTTTAGCTCTAGATTTTACTATGCCAATGTCAAATAAGAGATTCATATAGTTCATATAATTTCCAGATAGCATTACAAATCCTTTTAATGTTCACAGACTGTTATATCTAAAAGAATCTTGTAGATTCTCAGTCCTATTCAATGCCACATCCTATAGAAGAAAACAGAGATTTAGAATGCCACAAGTAGACAGAATCTGATGGATTCGGAGAGCAAAGAAGCTGAGGAACAAAGGACAAGTTTGCTTTCCTGAGCCATTGGTCTATTCACCAAGGACATACTTCACTGTGAAGAGTATGCTGCAGAGGGTTTCTGGTGACCAGCTACTGAAGACATGTCTATCCATCACCTATGGTGCTTAGTATAGCACAGGAGACACATACCCAGGAGAGGTCCTGATCTCTATCCAAATGGCATGCTAGCCTGGCTATCTCCCTATGGATTCAAAGCACAGAACAGAAACATTGACCATGAAATCTTCCTAGACTATGAAAAAGGAAGGAAACAAAGAGAAGAAGGTGGGTGATTGGCTTGATTCAAAGCCATAGTCTCAGTCTTGCCACTTCAGAAGTTCCAGGTGGCATTGACATGAACTAGTCTCCCATTTTCTTAAGGGACTAAAACCCTTGTCCAGCCCCACTCAACTCTGGTCAATCTATCAGTCATTGTCAACACTGAAAGTCAAGACAAGTAAGTTTACCCAAGACATAAAAAAATTAAATACATTTAAAAATATCATACACATTAAGACTGGTGAATGCTTATAATCCCAGCACTCATGAGGCTAAGATAGGAGGATCTTAAACTCAAGCCCAGAAAAGACTGCACAGTGGCACCATGTCTCAAAGACATAAAACAAGGAAAAAATATCAAGAAGTCCAATACTGAAATCTCAGGCAGAAAACATGCTTTTTTATGAAGTGGTTTTAAATATATTCATAAATGACCAACTTTGTTTTTCTGTCATACTTTCTGTTTCTATAAATACACAAGCACAAGAATGTCCCCTCATTAAGTTCTGGTGTGGATTGTGTTAAGTCTGTCGGGTTTGGAGGCTTCTAAAGTTCTCTGTGGCTTTGTCCTCTCATTTCAGGAAATACTTTCCCAAGTTATCCTCCCTGTGGGTTGTATTCCCATGTTCAGGAAACTTGCTTTGTTGCCAGTGGCTGTTGCTAATGTTTCCCTTGACTGAGGAAGAAAGGTTGAGTGTCCAGCTATGAGATCGGAAAGAAAACATCTACACACTACATAAACAATTACAGCTGGGAGCAGTTGCCCAAGACTTTAATCCCAGTACTCCAGAGGCAGAGGCAGGCAAATCTCGGTGAACTGGAGGCCAGTCTGGTCTACAGGCCAGCCAGAGTGACATAATGAGACCCTGTCATACACATTTTTAAAAAAAGATGAAAAAAGAGGAGGAGGGGGGGGGAGAAGAAAAGGAGGAGGGGGAGGTGAAAGGGAAAAAGAAAGAAAGAGAAGGAAAGAAAAACTGTAGCAATGGGAAGCTATCTGCTCTTCCACTGCAAACGTTAATATTACAGCTTTCTACTGCAGCCCACACAGCCTCAAAAGACTGGCTGTGACTATCTAAGGCAGGGTTTCCAGTGACTTCTAAATCCCAATCTATTTTGCCTACTGATAAATTTGTAAGTTCACATTTACAGATTATCAGCTTGAAGTTGATAAACCATTACCATAAGGATAAAATTGTGTTCACCACACCATTCTAGTGTCTTGTCAAGCTCCCCGTTGAAGAGATGTGTCGATAAAGGGGATAATGAAATGATTACAGAAAATTTGCCATTCGGCAAAGTACAGATCTCCGAACTCATCTGTTCACTTCTGCCTCTCCCTGGAACAGTACATTTTAACAACTTTTCTGATTGTTTATCAGTTCCCAAGGGCTATGGGATACCCATTTTCATCAAGTCTTAGCTTTGGAAGCATCTACTTATCCATGTCTTTGGTCAGCAACTATTTGAAATTGTATTTTTTGGCAAATTTGGTTTTGGTTGCTATGCCCCTTGTCTCTCTTGCTCCTTTTCCTCTTTTCTCTTTGCTGGGTAGAAAATCTTAGAAACGTCAAATGGACTGAGAGCTGAGTGGAGCTTTCAGGCCACTGGTCAGTGGTGCCAGAGAGGGTTCTTCTCACTGGAAGAGAGAACAAATTGACTTACAGCAATAATGTAAAGAAAGGGTGCTTCATTCTACTCAAGCCTCCAAGCCCTCGGGTTCAACAATCCCTACCACCCTCCAATAAACACGTTAGTTTACAAGGGCCTGGACTGAGCAGAAAGATTTGCACACAAATTGGAACTTGGGGAATGAACAGTCCAAGTATTACTTTGCATCTCTGGTGTTCCTTTTTTATATCCAAAAACAGTCCTTGCAATGAGTTGATCATGCTTCTCCCTGGCTGATTTCTCTTGGCTTTTAAGTAGGGTGAGTAACCTTCCAGTTTGCAATGATCTGTGCTGATTTTAATTCTAAAAGTTTCTGCTTCTCCAAGACAGCTTCATCCTGCACAAACCAAGAAGGTTGGTCAAAAGGAAGTGTGTTATAACTTTGTGTATTGTGTCCTCATCAGCAAGGAGACACAGGAGCTTCGCTGTTGGATTCAGCACACCCTCATACTCCTAATTAATCCCATCTCGTCCCATCCAGGAGGCCCCAACGGCAATGAACACTCGCCTCTGGGCAGCAGGAGGAGGACAAGGGCTGCAGGTGACTGTTAGATGCTCTCTCTCATTTACACTCTTCATTAGGCTGAAGGGAAGGAGGCAGCCAGAGATAGGCGTGTGACAAAGTAACTTGAGTTTCACAGGCAGAAGCCAAGGCCACACAAACCCAGATTAATACTATGTTTTGAGTGAATGTATAAACTGGGAGTGAGAGTTGATGATTGGACGAATGAGCTTCTGCTGTGTTATCTCAGCATGAGAGGCATAAAAACATATTCAGGAAAAACACAGTCAAGCAGAGTGGGCAGGCTTGGTCTACCACAGGACGTGTGCTTACTGAGTGTAGCTGATCATAAAAGAAGGCAACCACAATCACATCCTACTGAGAAATAGAGATGAGTTTAAAAAAAACAATATAATGAACCAAGCTGAGGAGTCTAGGGAGCGTCCAGCTCACACAATAAAGCCACAAAATAGCAACATTATAGCAGATGGGATAGTTAGTTCTGGTCCCACGACGCCCCAGCGCAGTCCTCCTGCAACTGGACAGCACACCCCGTACCCATGACAGCTCACAGTTGCTTGGCAATGCCCAAATCCATTTAAGGACAGCAAAGCTAAACAACATTTTGCCAAAGCCTTTGGATTTCCAGGCCTTGTGGTTTCTATTTTGCTTCTTCATAAAAGGCCGCATGCCTCCATTGCCTTTATTGTTTCAATCTGTGGTAAATCCAGAAAGAGAAACTTCGAAATCCAGCCAGCAGGAGCTGCGCAAAGGCCTACCTGAGCCTGGGCCTGGGGAAGGAAGGATAGGGCCTCTGGGTGACGTAGCTTCAGTGCAGCCTAGGTGGCCCAGACCAGGGCTCTTCCTCTCCTTCTTATTGGCCTGGGAAAGGAAAGTGAGGTTCACCATGCAGGCTCTCCAAAAGAACCAGTGCACTTCCATGAACCTTTGGAAAACCACTCACTTTTCACACCGGCAAGTGGTCCCGTGTAGTAATAAGAGTGGCGGGGCTGCATCCCTGGCACCCTGCCACCTGCATGGCTAGCTTATGCCCAGAAATAATTACACGGAAACTGTATTCTTTTAAACACTGCTTAGCCCATTAGTTCCAGCCTCTTTTTGGCTAGCTCTTACATATTGATCTAACCCATTTCTAATAATCTGTGTAGCCCACGAGGTGGCTTACCAGGGAAGATCTTAACCTGTGGCTGTGTCGGGTAGGAGAATCATGGCGACTGCCTGACTCGGCTTCTTTCTCCCAGCATTCTGTTCTGTTTACTCCGCCTACCTAATTTTCTGTCCTATCAGGCCAAGCAGTTTTCTTTATTAGTTAACCAATGAAAGCAACAGATAAGATACAAGACCCACCTCCATAGGTCCTGTGGCTTTTTTTTTTTTTTTGATGGAGAGGCTACTTTGCAAAAAAAAAGAAAGAAAAAAGAAAGAAAAGAAAAGAAAAACTCTCTGTCTCTCTGTATGTCTCTCTCTCTGTGTCTCTGTGTATTTTCTCTCTCTGTCTCTCTCTCTCTGTCTCTCTCTCTTCTTCTTCCCTCCCTTGAGCTGGAATAGCTATCTTTTGTCTTCAGCATTCAGAGCATTGGACTGGGGATACAACTCAGTTAATAAGTGCTTTCTACACAAATGTGAAGACCCCAAATCTATGTAGAGATGTAAAGATCTAGGTACAGAAGTATATACCTGTAATCCCATGCTGGGGAATCAAACACAGGAAGATATCTGGAGCTTGTTGGTCAACCAGTCTAGCAGAATAATTGAGCTCATACTCAGGGAGAGACTCTGTCTCAAAAATAATGTGAAGGACAACCCCTGTCTTCCAATGTCATTATTTACCAATCTGTAGTATCATCAACCTGGCCATTACTTGTCGATCTGTAGACAAATACATTTCTTCAAAAGTAGGGTTAGTGAATGTCAATTCTAAGTAACTGCTGCTGACAATGTAACAAAGGAGAGAGGAAGTAGCCAGACTGTGCTCCTGGTCTTTGCTTTTCAACACCTTCTGGGTTCACACAGTGTGTTTGACATCTTAGAAGTAGTCCTTTCCCTTTCACCAGAGAGTCTTAGCACCTCAATTGTGCTTTGAGAGTCATAATTCAGAAAAATGATTGTGTGGTTGATTCTTACCTAAATCTAACGAAGGTTAGTTAGAAGGAAAGTTAGGTAAATGATGGGAAATCTATAAGATAATGTTTTTCAAGAGTTGATAATGATGCAGGTAAACATTTATGCTTCTATGAAATGAAATCAGAACAAAAAGTGTGTATGTATACATATATTATATATATGTACTCAACCTCTGTTCCACATCTCTAGCCCTCAGACCCCTATTTTTACAACAGACCCCAACATCCAGGCCTGCTACTCACATCTACACTACAGGCAGATAGTCTTTCACTTTCCTGGTGAGAGGGGAGTAGACAAATGCCCAGCTAAGGTGAACAAGTAAGTTGGAAGCCAGATCCTTAAACCTGAAGAAGAAAGGAAAAGGTAGAATCTGAGCTGTTGAGCCAAAACCCAAGGATGAAGGGATTCACTAGTGCAAGCTCAAAATAGGTAAAGGGCACTGAGCTGGGAGAGCTCTTAACTGCTGTGGGACAATGGTCTTTTATCCTGTCACTTGTATTATTTTTCATAAAATGCTGATTGGCCAGTGGCTAGGCAGAAAATATAGGCGGGGAAACTAGGCAGGAAGTAGAGGCGGGATGACAAGAATAGGAGAACTCTGGGAAGAGGAAAGGCTTAGTCTGCAGTCATCACCCAGATGCAGAGGAAGTAAGATGAGACTGCTTCAATGATAAAAGGTACCAAGCCATGTGGCTAACACAGGCAAGAATTATGGCTTAATATAAGTTATAAGAATTAGTTAATAAGTAGCCTGAGCTAATAGGCCAACCAGTTTATAATTAATGTAAGTGTTTCTTTGGGACTGGATGACTGCAGGACCAGGCAGGGACAGAAAACCTCAATCAACACCTAACCATGCCTTTTAGCTTATTCCTGGATTCATTTGGTTGACATACTACAATTAATGTAACTAGAGAGGCTAGATAATATGTTTCCAGAATGTTCCCATTTCTTTCTACAAATTGAAAGCATGTCTCTCAGCCCCTGTCCTCCCCTCTCCCCTGCAATGGGTTCCATGAAGACAGTAAGGCTAAGGTTTTGTAGGTGGTGACTTCCTCTGGTTCTGGACATTCAAATTATCTCTTATGTACTTTCCAGGTTGGGTTCTGTATAACATTTTTAAAAGGCAAAAAGGGAAGGGTGTGTTACTTTAAAAAGAAGGTGAGAACCACTGTTCTTCTTTCTTCCCTGTGACCCATTTAGTCTACTGAGAGATGGAGGATTCCTTTGAATAAGGAGTAATGTCCAGAGTCCCAAGCCAGCGTGAGCATCTCTCTCGGCACTGAGGTGTAGCTACAGTGTTGCTCATCACAAAGGTGAGGCCCCTCTAGTGTCCATCTATTGGAGCCATCAACATTTGTCACAGTGTTTCTGAGATAGCTGTCTTAGGACAGTTGTCCTCTGAGGGAACATCTCGGGGTCAGGGGACTGTATCTTAAGAGAGTAGCCAAGGGTCTAATCAGCTAAAGTGCCTACATTTATATGACTGCAACTTTCACCTTTGTAAGATGTTAGTCTTTTCCAGACAAGCACAGGGTAAATCTGTGGTCATGAATCAAATGTTGAAAAAAATCAGATATTAAGAAACAAATCTCATCTCCAACTTAAAATTTCCATTTAATCCCTTGTATGTGTCTCCATGAGCCCTTGTTTATATTCCTTTAAAGGGTAAAGCTAAAACTGGAGGAATTTAGGATGCAGTATAACCAAGAAAAGTAGGATTAACCCAGACACCACAGCAGTATTAGAGGAGCCGAAATTATCATCACGTTATTTTTAGCAGCCCATTGAATAGAGAGAGCATTTATGGCTGTGGCACACAAACACCAAAGTCTGCAGAGCCAGCACCGGGGAATCCACAAGCATGAAGGGAAATATGTTGTTCTTAGGCCCTGGGCGGGACAGCAGCAGGACACACAGCACAGAATTCTGCCTTTACCCTTTCTGGTCCACAGAAAATGGAAAGAACAGGAGGACTATTGACTGATGGAACCAGTCTTTAGTGGGGACAAGGGAGGCGGAGGGACTTTTGCCTCCAGATAGAAAAGAATGTTTCTATCAGGCCAGAATTCCTATCGTTAGCATTGAGAAAGTTTTGATTAGCTAAAATAAAAAGTCAAGTAGTATAAAACATCTGTGAAGACTCATTCTACATGGCAGATGGCTTGGATTGAAAGAGGTCTGGACTGCTGTGAAATAGCATGGCTGGGTATGAGCATGAGGGCGTTCAGGTGGTGACAGGAGGGGCGGGTTAGCATTGGAATCAGTGGGTTGACTGCATAAGGAACTACTTTCCCTGGTGTGAATGGGTTCCACCAAATCAGCTAAGGGCCTGGATAGAACAGTTCTCTCTCTCTCTCTCTCTCTCTCTCTCTCTCTCTCTCTCTCTCTCTCTCTCTGTTGTTTATCTGTCTCTCTCTTTGTCCCTTTGTCTTTTTCCTTTCACTCTGTGTGTATGTGTGTGTGTCTGTTCTCTCTCTCTCTCTCTCTCTCTCTCTCTCTCACACACACACACACACACACATCTATCAGTTGTCCTCAGCATTCAAAGGTTTGGGCTGGGACACAACTCAGCTAAATAAGTGCTTTCTGCACAAACATGAAAACCCCAGAATCTATGTAAAGAACTAGGTCCATACATTGCATCCATACCCCTGTAATCCCAGTGCTGGGAAAGCAGAGATGGGAAGACACCTGGAGCCTGATGGTCAAGCAGTCTAGCAGAATAAACAGCTCAGACTCAGGAAGAGACTCTGTCTCAAAACATAAGGTGAAGAGCAATTGAAGAAGACACCCAGTGTCTTCTAATGTCAACCCTCCAAACACACACACACACAAGGAATTTCAAACATTTACTTCTCAGGTCTTCAGAACTACTCCAGTACTTTTGACAGCATCCAGCATCCATGTCCACCCAGCTCTCAAGTTCTACAAATTTGAACCAAGTCATGCCATGAGCTCCTCCGCTGTCTAGTTCATAGGTGGCAGACCAGAGGACCTCATACACAGGTAAGACAAATATGTAACCTCCTCTTACATGGTTCTGTTTATCTGGAGAACTCTAAGACAACAACATATAGTTAGTAACTGCTTCTTTTTTGTTTTTTTTTTAAGGGGGGGTTGTTGGATTTTGTTTGTTTGGTTTGGTTTTTCAAGACAAAGTTTGTACATGTAGCCCTGACTGTAGCTCTGTAAACCAGGCTGGGCTCGAACTCACAAAGATCCGCCTGCCTCTGCCTCCCAAGTGCTGGGATTAAAGGCATGCACCACCACCACATGGCTTATTAACTGCTTCTTGAAGTCAGTGGCACTGGATTTGTAGCATGGCAGGCAAATGAAGCTGAGCGTGGGTGTTCAGGAGAGGGAAATCACACACAGGTGTGAATATTTATGGCATGTTGAGGGAGGAGACGGGCCCACCTGGAGCCCCGAGTTTTCGCTTCGGTGGAAACCCAGATACTCTGTCTAGAGACCCCACCCAAGAGTCCCCATGGCTCACAGAGAACTTTCCTTGTGGAGAAAATAACTCACATGGCCCTCTGCCCATGGCTGGCACCACCGTAAAGCAATCAAGGGCAGAAATTAGGAGAAAACAGCTCATTTCCTCGTCCTTCCCATCAAACACTGATTTTCCAGGAGCAATTTCATAAATTACATTTTTTTCCTGTCTTCAGAGATCAACGAGTGTTTTCAATAAACATCAGATCTCTAACCTGAAGGCCACATTCACGTTCACATGAACTTTGAGAGGTCAAACCCAATTCCCCAGTGATTCCTGGCACCCTTCACGGCTCAAGATGGAAAATGGTTTCAGCCACATGCTACCTGCCTGTCTCCAGTGAAAAAGACCCTAAACTGCCAAGGACCAAAGCCAAGAAAGACCAGGAAGGGCATGTTTCTCTTTAAAGCTGAAGCAGTCGGCACAAAGCTGTTCTGTCTGAGATTTGTGAAGCTGCTTGTGCATGAGTTGGATTGTGAATTTGACTGGCGGCCAGTAGTACAGCAGCAGCGTTGAAAACCCACTCTATAGATCCACACCAGCATGTATGCCTGGCATCACTGTAGACAAAGCCAGTGATGAAGAGCATCCCGTGTAAGCACAATTGCATCATAGAATAAACACTGCGCTCAAACACCACCACAGCCCAGGGCTTCTCCAAAGAAAGCTTCTGACATCTGTCATCATCAGCTTAGACAGCGCTGGGTTTGTGCTGCCTGAGGGCTGCTCTTCTCCAGAGATGCAGGGAGTCTTCTGGCCAAACACAGTCAATTCCAAGGTCTGGAAGTCTTGGGCTCATTTTCCCTCCATGTGGGGAGAAAACCAAACAAATTGAAGAGACGAATCTCTAAGGGCTCCTCCATCATCGACAGCACTGATGAGGAAGGGAATGTAAAATGGGACCACTGCTTTAAGAGACTGGCCGGCCGTTCTTCAGGTTTAGAGCTATTGCCCGAGACAGCCATTCCCTCCTAGATACATATGTAAGAGAATTTAAAGTGCACATCCCTTCAAACACTTGTACGTGAATGTTCACAACACCAGGACTGTGACAGCCAAAAAGTGACATTCGAATGCCCCTCCAGTGATGAGCAAGTAAACAAACTGTGGTTGTATCCATACAACCCAATAATATTTATCTACAAAAACAAATAACATAAAGAGGTGGTGGTAGGGGCTGGAGAGGTGGCTCAGAAGTTAAGAGCACTGACTGCTCTTCCAGAGGTCGAGTTCAATTCACAGCAACCACATGGTGGCTCACAACCATCTGTAATGAGATCTGGTGCCCTCTACTGGCCTATAGGGATATATGTGCGCAGAATACTGTATACACAATAAGTAAATAAATCTTTTAAGAGAGAGAGAGAGAGAGAGAGAGAGAGAGAGAGAGAGAGAGAGAGAGAGAGGTGATGGTAAGCAAAAGAACCAGATACAATAGCTGTATGTTAGCCAGGTGGTGGTGACGCAAGCCTTTAATCCTAGCAATCTGAAGGCAGAGGGAGGCGGAAGTTTGAGGCCAGCCTAGTCTACAAGAGCTAATTCCAGGACAGACTCCAACACTACAGAGAAACCCTGTCTCGAAAAACCAACCAACCAAACAACAACAACAAAACTATATGCTGTGTAAGTCTACCTAAATAAAACAGGCAAAGACAGACTAAGAGGATTTTGTACAGAAATTGGGGAGGGGACAAAGCATGGTTGCTAACAGATAGAGGACATTTTCTTGAGGGAGTACGGTGATATGGTTTCTTTAATTAATATGTTTGCGACATTGGAAAAGTACTAAAAACCCCTTGATACATACACTTGAGAATAATAGATTTGTGATGTATAAATTATTTCTCAATGTAACAGCGGATTTTGAACTTCTGTTCAGGACCTCCAAGCCTGGGGGAGTCAGGTGCAGCCCGGGTGATACAGAAACAGCCAGAGTCCTCCGTCTAAAGGAACAGTAGCACAGAAGTCATGGAGAAGACACAAGATGCAGGTGTCTGGCAGCTTCTCTCTTTCTTAAGCCAGGGCTTCTCCCCATGCCTTAGTGAGACGAGGCTTCAGCTGGGCAGGTTCCAGGTCCGTGTCTTGACCGGTGACTTCCATCACAGCTTCTGATGCTTCCAGCCCCTCCTCACCTAGGAAAAGGTTTCTTCTGTCTCTCGGCAGCCAGCCTCCACCACCTCAGCCGACGAGGGATCCGTCTGGGCTCCAGATAATCAGTGCTCCAGTTGCACTGACTAGGTACATCTGCACTTCAGTAAGAAACGGAGAGACTGCTGCCTGCTGTGTGGTCTTGCTGTCTCGGAAGTCTTACTTTCATTAGATTTTATTTAGTCACACCCCTCCCGCTTTGAGATGGGGTCTTGTTACATATACCCGGATGGCCTGGAACTCTCTGCGTTAATCAAGTTGGCCTCAAATTTGTGTGTCAATCCTTCTGCTTCTGCCTGCTAACTGCTTAGGTCACAGACATGCATCATCCTGTTCCACTTAATGTGACTTCTTATTGGAAGTTATGGAGGGGGTGGGGGTTGTAAGGGGTAAGTAACGGAAGCTACCGAAGTGGATTTGATTTAGGTAACTATGATAAATTAGGGAACAGAAGATCAGGGTAGGAAGACTGACGGGCACAGGGGGCAGGGGGTTGGATGCTCCAGTGGTCCTGAGGAATGAGGGTACGGTTAGAGCAGCTTGCCAATGAATGTTTTTCTTGGAAAGAGTGCAATGGAGATTTGAAAAGGAGTAAAATTAAAGTGAACTCTTAATACCATTGTGTGTGTGTGTGTGTGTGTGTGTGCGTGTGTGTGTGTGTGTGTGTGTGCATGTGCGCATTTGATGTCAAGGGGAAGCTTGAAGAAGTTGTTTCTCTCCTTCCACCATGGGTTCTAGAGATCAAACTTGGATTGTCAGGTTTATACAACAATTGCTTTACCTGCAGAGCATCTCACTAGTACAAAACTTTTAGAGAGGGAGATAGAGACAGTCAGAGAAGGGAGAAAGGAGGGAGGGAGGGAAAAGACAGAGGCCTGAAACTAGATTTGAAGAGCTGTAAGATTCGTCTCTTCAGTTTGTTTGGTTTTCTCCCCACGTGGAGGGAAAATGAGCCCAAGACTTCCAGACCCTGGAATTGACTGTGTTTGGCCAGAAGACTCCCTGCATCTCTGGAGAAGAGCAGCCCTCAGGCAGCACAAACCCAGCGCTGTCTAAGCTGATGATGACAGATGTCAGAAGCTTTCTTTGGAGAAGCCCTGGGCTGTGGTGGTGTTTGAGCGCAGTGTTTATTCTGTGATGCAATTGTGCTTGCACGGGATGCTCTTCATCACTGGCTTTGTCTACAGTGATGCCAGGCATACATGCTGGCGTGGATCTATAGAGTGGGTTTTCAACGCTGCTGCTGTACTACTGGCCACCAGTCAAATTCACAATCTAACTTGGCACAAAAAGCTTCACGAGAGGGAGAACATGAGCAAGGAAGTCAGGACCACAAGGGGTGTGTCCACCCACTGAGGCGGTGGGACTAATCTAATGGGAGATCACCAAGGCCAGTTGGACTGGAACTGATGGAGCATGTGATCAAACCGGACTCTCTGAATGTGGCTGATGGTGGAGGCTCACTGAGAAGCCAAGGACAATGGCGCTGGGTTTTGATTCTACTGCAAGGACGGGCTTTGTGGGAGCCTAGTCTGTTTGGATGCTCACCTTCCTGGACCTGGGGGGAGCAGGGAGGACCTTGGACTTCCATAGGGTAGGGAACCCTGACTGCTCCTCGGACTGAAGAGGGAGGGGGAGAGGGGGTGGGGGAGGGGAAGGAAATGGGAGGAGGGGAGGAGGTAGAAATTTTCAATTAAAAAAAACGAAAAAAAAAAAAGCTTCACGAATCATCAGGGGTTGCAGGGGTTGCTGGTTGACCACATGGTTACCATTTTTATTGTCTTCCACACTGTAAACATCCTCAAGGTGGGGGAATTACCACCTGGTAATTCTTGACCTTGTTTTCTGAATGATGTGGAGAAGTTTCCTACATCTTTATTGACCATTTCTGTATCTTCTTTTAAGAGATATATTTCCCCGTGCTTATTGGGATCTTTTCTCTTGCATTATTGAGTCGGCAGAGTTCTATACAAATTCTCGAACTTATCTTTTCATTGCATGTTTATCAGCTAATGACGACAGCCATCCCTTCTGCTGCAGGCTGACTTCCTGCCTGACTTTTTGCTTAAGAGCAGCTTTTGTAACATTGCAGAAGAGGGGGTGAAAAGACCGTAGGAATCAGAGGTAGGGAGGGTCCAGGGGCAAGTCTCTTCTGGGGAGGGTCCAAGGGGAAGTCTCTTCCAGGGAGGGTCCAAGGGGAAGTCTCTTCCAGGGAGGGTCTAGAGGGAAGTCTCTTCTGGGGAGGGTCCAGGGAGAAGTCTCTTCTGAGGAGGGTCCAGGGGGAAGTTTTTTCCAGGGAGGGTCCAAGGGGAAGTCTCTTCTGGGGAGGGTCTAGTGGGAAGTGTGTTCCAGGGAGGGTCTAGAGGGAAGTCTCTTCCAGGGAGGGTCTAGAGGGAAGTCTCTTCTGTGGAGGATTGAGGGAAGAGTCTTTTCTGTGGAGGGTTCAGGGTGATGTCTCTTCTGGGGATGCTCCAGATGGAATTCTCTTCTGAGCAGGGTCCACAGGAAGTCTATTCTGGACAGGACAGGGCCACTGTGCTCATGAATCCACAGCACCTGTGCTTGCCTGCATACAACCTGTACAAGACCAAGCCAGTAAAGATTCCAGCATAAACGGGGAAGAGTCCGTCCAGCCCCATCAATAACTGAGGAGCGTCCGACAGTTGATGGCCGCTGAGGGGGGCATCAGTTCTCTTTAAGTATATGTCACTGTAAGCCATCCATGTTCCATTCAACGGCCTGATCCCCGTATGTATATGAGCAACACAAATTGACCCCGTAGGTTATTAAATAAAAGAGAAAATGGAGTAGAAAAGGGCACTGGAGAGTGGAGGTAGATCTGCCCTGGATTAGAGAGAGGAGTGCTGGGTGAATGGGATCAAAATGCATTGTACATATGTAGGAAATTCCCAAATTAATTTAAAATATTACAGTAAAACACAGTTTTTTGTCTTGTTTTGATTCAATTATTTTTGCTCTTAGTATTTTCTCCTATCTCTGTGCGTCCCCTTGATGTGCTCTCTGCATGTGTGTGGTAGCGATGATTTCAAGCTGCCATCGCCGGTGAGAAGGTCACTCTCTAATATGATACATACTTTTCTGGTGTGTAACAAATTGCTACAACATGTCACAGCCATTTTTGTTACCTATCTCACCAGTTCCAGGGATGGCAGATTTCAGGCCTCCAAAGTCAAGCAGCTGAGTCCCATTCTCAACAGCGCGCCCTCTAGAGGACAGTCCCAGGTAAACCGCCTCAGCTTAGAACTGGGAATATTAGAATTTGTTTCCAAACAGCTGTCGAATTCTCAGTGGTTTGGTGTTTCAAGACTACTAAGAGAAGTCTTCCATCACAGGCGTATTCCCACCTCCATCCTTTGTGGTTTTCGAATGGATCTCAACTGATTAAGTCAGGCTCACTCAGGATAACCTCACTTCAAATTAACTGACAGTTAATTATGTGGGGACCTTGATTATAATCACAAAATTCCGTCACCTCCCTTTTCCCATCGTCTATTGGCTACAAGCAAATCACAGGCCCCATCTTAAAAAACCATGACAGAATTGTCCACGGGTACGAGCCACCATGTGCATCCTTAATGAGCATCTGTTACAGGACGCTAGCTCGAGGAACTTTCTCCTAGCATGCAAAAATAAACACTATGAGCCGTCATTTTAGGCAATGTCATTAAATTAGTAGCAGTTCCTGAGTAACAAAACCGCTACAAAGGATGATTAGAATTGTGCTGGTAAGCATTGAGTGTCAACTCCGTGGGATCTGGGTTCACCTGTGTGCCCTGTGCACACCTGTGGGGTGGTTTGTAAGTTTGGTAAACTTACAAATTGTGTGCGAAGACCCAATTTGTTTACAAATTGTAAATTGTGTGCGAAGACCCACCACAGCCGTAGGTGGTACAGTTCCATGGGCTAGGCTACTGGACTGCATAAAATGGAAAACGCTCACTCGGCAGGAGCACTCATCTCTGTCTGTCTGTCTGTCTGTCTGTCTGTCTGTCTGTCTGTCAATCAGTCTGTCTGTCTGTCTGTCTCTCTCTCTCTCTGTGTGTATCATCTATCTATCTATCTATCTATCTATCTATCTATCTATCATCTATCTATCTTTTTTCCTGATTGGAGACACAATTGATGAGCTGCCTCAAGCTCCTGGTACCACGCTTTCTTTCCCTGACTGACTTCTTCTATCCTTAAATCATGAGTCAAAATAAATTTTCCTTCCTTATAATGCTTTTTTTCAGGTTTTGTCCCAACAACTGATACCCCCTCAAAAAAAAAATCTTTTCAGTGCACAGCCATTGTAAGTACTGGCGACTTTCATGAAGACAGCAACGGTTTCCCTAAGTCATGGCAATAATAATGAGATCTGGTGTGCATGCAATGCTTTCTAAGGCCTGATGCTTTCTGTAAAAGAACTCGATTCTCACAGTCATCCCAGCAGCAGACAGTGTTGCTGATACTGGCCTCTGCAGAAGGAGACATGTTGAGAACAAACAGGGAAAAGGTGAAGAGGGAAATAGTTGGGGTGGATTATCATATTTCCTTATAAACATGTATGACATTTTCAAAAATAAAAATTATGATAAAATTTGAGTATGAAATAGAAAAAATGCAAGTAAGGTAGCAGTGTAGTTGCAGATGCTATACACATTATATATATATATATATATATATATATATATTATATATAATGGAGAAGATGATAACTGAGATTGGTAAGAGAGATGCTTCTCACACAGTTAAAAAATAAGGGGTAAATCTGTTAAGAGCCCACATAAGCTTAAGTAACTATTTGCAGGGAGAGGAGCAGCTGGATGGCTGATTCCAAGCAGGTGTCCATGCAACAGAAGCCGCCCAGTTCCAGCTTCCACCTCCCTCTGGTTGTTCCCACTTGCCATCAACTGGTTTCTGCCCACACCGCAGTCCAAGAGGCCCCCAGTCATCAGGGTAGATTTACTAAACCTTCCTGGTTCCCATGTTCCACCCAGCCAGTCATTCAACCAGGACCAGGTAGCTTGTTCTACCCCTCCCACACCACACACCACACACCACACACCACACCACACACACTTCACACAAGCACACACATACACACACACATACCACATCACACACATATACACCAGAGGCACCACACACATATACTGTAGGTACCACACCATACACATACACATATACTCCAGGCACCACACACCCCACACACACACACGACACACGTGCACACACAACCACATATACCACAGGCACCGCACAAAAAACATATACACATCACACACATACACACTACACACATTCCACATACACCACACATAAACACACACCATACACACATACACCACACACACACACCACATACACCACACCATGTGCACGCACACACACACATACACGCACACCTTGACCTGAACCCAAGGTATAGACTCTGACATAACAGGGTCATTTCACAGATACTGCATCTCCTGGGACTGACCCTACCGGGCGTCTCACATCTTTCCCCAGGAGACAGAAAGGACTCCATCAGGCAGACCATACTTGGGACCCATGGGAATGGAACTAGGCTTTCAATGAAGAGATGTAGCCACCTGGGCTTGCCTTTCCCCTGGACTTCCAAATCAGACAAACACATCCAGGCATCCCAGAAGCAGAAGTTGGCTACCACACACATGCTTGCAAAGCTGGCAAACTGAGTGCTAGGCCCCTTTTCTCTTGCTTCATTACCATGTGTAGCCCCAGGGTCTACCTTTATCCAGACACCTCCTGTTTTGCTTCTCCTTTTGAGGCCCTTGAAATTAACAACAGTTTTTTTTTTTTTTTTTTGCATTCTCGAGACCTTCACTTTCCCCTTCAAACAATCCAACCCACCTTCAGTTGTTCGAGCCCCATCCTGGGACAGGACAGACTAGGGCTCTGCAGAGTCCTTACCAGAGACTGTGAAGAGTCCTTCTGACCAAAGGAGGCAGGAAGCCGAGGGGATAACTCTTGGTCTCTTCCTCGGATGCCGGAGCACAGGCCTACCTAGGTCATGACTTAGACCGATTGCTCCTCAAACCAGGAGGCTGTCTCCAGCTGCACCCTCGAGCTTGGCCAGTAGGTAATTACACCTAGAAGCCCACGACTTCCCTATTGACTGCACATGGTAGCCCTGCTTTCCTTTTGTCTCTTTATCACTCACATCCCGGATCATCTTGGCCCCAGTGCACCTCATCCTGGACAAGGTAAAGCCCGAAGCACTGGACAAGCTCTCTCTGAGACTCTGATCTGCTGCCCTGTTGGGAATTACTGAGACTGAAAGCTGAAAGCTGGGTGCCAGGTCCAAGATCTTAGTTTCCTGTTGTCCTTAACAAGTGAGAGGCTGCCAGTCAGTTATGTTGCCTTAACTTTGCTATTTCACCTAATATTAGGGGCTTAATTTCACTGCAGTTACCAGCTTGTGGGATAAAAGAAGTTGCCAGGAGTCCATACCACCACTTCCAGCCTTCCTAGGTGGACCTTGGTCAGGAGTTTTAAGACCTCGATTTCTAGCCTGGTTTCTCAACTTGCAGCTCTTCAGACTCAAGAGTTGCTCAAGGCAAGACAGGATCTTTCCGGACAGTACAGCCCAAGGCCTTTGACTCCAATGAGAAGTGGTGGAAGGTTCTGGCTCTCCTCAGAATCCTTCAGACTCAGAGCCTCATCTGAACAGAGCTCCTCAGTGGAGTCTCCAGCAAGACTTTCCAAAACAGTCCTGCTCCACCTTACAAGCATGGAGGTGTTCCCTGCTCGTCATCAGTCTGCAACTGTCCAAGTCTTACAAGGGGGGTGAAAGGGATCTTCAGCAACAGTTTTTCCAATCAAGCCAACAAGGACAGAATGACTTGACATGTGTCACTTTATGTAAAAGAGCCGCTTTCCACTGGAAATTTCCACATTCTTTTCCTTCTCAACGAAGCGACTGACTGTTCATTCTGAGCACAGAATACATTTTGAAGTATTAAAAAAATAGAGGCCAGAGAGATGTCTCCGTGGAAGAAGCGCTTGCCTCCCAAGCATGAGGAGCAGAATTTGGGTCCCCAGCACACGTTAAAGTCATGATGATTGGCAGCCACCTGTAATTCCAGTGCCTATCAGGAGGAGACGGAGGTCCTGGGCCAAGCTGAGTAGCCAGGTTAGCTAAATCCATGACCTCTGGGTTCAACAAGAGACCCTGCCTCCTTGAACAATAACGTGGAGAACAATTTGCGGAAGAGAGCCTGTGTCCGTCTCAGGTTTCCACACGCATGCATAAATATGTGCACATACACACACATGGAAGAAACATTAAAATAATAACAGTAGAGCCGTCTAGAGCACTCTTTCTAAAGCAGGCGCTCTGTGGTTGGAGCGCTACCTGCTCTCCCACATAGACCTCAAACGGTGCCAGCAAGTGTTCCATTGCACCCCAGCCAACCCCGCCGATCAGGCAGCAGGAGGTGGGGAGGACCGAGCAAGCCCCCACAATGAGGTCACTTCACACATATGAGCAAGACTCACACGAGAAGTCTCATACACCCACCCCTTCCTTGCCCACCCACCTTGCTCCCCTAGCGTTCCGAATGTATCCATTTTATAGGAAACTGTTGACAAATGGATGCATTTCAGGCTGTTGGTGCCTGGCGAATATCTGGTTTGTGGATTACTCTGGCCCGGGCATATCCACTCGCTTTTTCCATGACCGTTCACATCTCGTCCCTGCCTTTCTCTTTTCCCTAATTCCTTAGGTGGCTTCGTTCCTTCTGCTGGTTTTTGTCACATTTCCCCGCGCAGAACTTTCTGTGAATTTCATTTTCAAGACCCTTTGCCCTCCCCATGGTCCCTAGCGAAAACATGACTGAGGTAAATGGGAGGCAAGGCCAGCTTCCTAACCCGCTCCAGAGACCATCCCCTCGGTAGCCATCCCAGAGTCCTGAAGCGTGTTTGCTTCCATCTGGAATATTTTCCAGTCACATGAGAAGATGGGCGACAAAAAAAATAAAGCTGCATTCCTCTGTGCCACGTATGAAAAACATTCTGTCAGCCTTTGGGCTTGGGTGATAGGCAAAAAGAAGAGTTTATCTCCATCTTAAGAGCCGGGTGCGGCATTGTCAATTTAGCATGCACAACATTGATGGGATTCTTCAGTCCCCTGCCCTGAAGGTGATTACACTTCCCTGCACGACCCCAGTTCACCTCTTCATATTCTTTCTGCACGGTACAGACAAGCAGTCTTCACTCCAAGATAGTCCTCAGTGAACTGGCCCTTTCAAAACTATGTCTTTTCAAACTGACTAGGGAATCGGCTTGCGATGTTAGCGGTTGTCGTGGAGCTCCTAAGCATTCGCCTGCTGCAGACTGGGCTCTGCTGATGAAGGCACAGCTTTGCTAACTGCCGATGCCGAAGCAAGAAGACCTTAGAAAGAAGGGGAAGCTGAAATCGGAGGAGTCTGCACAAGAGAGATAGAAATTAGACATTGGAGAATGAGGAACGGTTGGAGAGCTACTCTGCTGCCTGATCTGGCTTCTGGTGCTAAAGAGAGGGGGTTTGAACAATTGCTTGGCCTACCTGAGCTAATTTTCTCAAGGCTTACAAAGAGATATCTGAACTACATTTTCTAAACGAACACAAATGTATAAAGTCTATTGGAAGGAGCACAGGACATAGGAACAGAATGTTCTCACTGCAGAGGGGAAGAAAGGTCCATAAGAACTACAGAGCCTTTTCATATCTCCAGGGCTGCCGTTTGCTTCGTTTCTTTCATGAATCATAAAGACTGGCTCAAAGTCAATCCTTGCCAAAAAGGAAAGAGTGCAGCATTTGTCTCTGTGTTCATACAACTGCTCCCAGAAAACACTTCTCATGTACCTTTAGCTCTTCTTTGGGCCCATCCCATCCATCCCTAAGCACCTCATTCGGAATGCCGCTCCTCAAAGGACCTGCAGAAAAATAAAGATTCAAGACGGGAATTCCCTGAAGGTAGAATTTTATTCTTCTGTTTTTGAAGTCTTCAGTACTTACTGAATGCAGAGTAATAAAAATTGAGTACTCAAAGACCAAAACAAGGCTCTTTTCCACCCTCAAGGAGTCGGTAGTTTCCAGGAGAGTCAACTGTGTGAACACCCAGGAGCAGCTAGGGAGAGTTCAAGGTGGAATGACCACCTAATTTATAGCACAAAATAGGGCATTTTTTTAAAGAATAAAGAGGTGCATTATTAACTAATAGCAAATGCATAAACCAGATCTATCCCACACAAGCCAACATCTATGGTAACCCTAGCTACAGGCAGGGCCAGCATCTATGGTAACTCTAGCTACAGGCAGGGCCAGCATCTATGGTAACCCTAGCTTCTGGGAGGACCAGCAGCAGCTGCACTTAGTTCAGTGTCCTTACGTAGTCACTGGAATGCCTTATGATGCAGATAATACCTTGACCCAGAGAATCAAGTTGTGTCTGACAGAAAATCAGGCAGCAGCGTACATTCTATTTCTGATAACCGGTAATGACTCTTCCATAAGCCCTGATACTCAAAGTGCCATTCATCCCTGGTTCTCTTGGTTTTTTCTTTCGGAAGCCTTCCCAGTAGACACAATTATCAGCCTAATCTTGCCATAACAAAAGCACATGCTTTCCAAGCAGCAACATGAGACAATAACTCGTTCAGTCCCTCAAGAGGCTTCTGCTCCTCCGTCTGAGTTTCTTCTGCTTTCTTCCATGCTGGCAAGTAAGAGGTCCTTGATGAGCTGTCCACAGAGTCAACACCGAGGAGTGGGGTCCAGGTGACCTCATTTTGTTCTCTGTGGTTCCACATCTTACAGAATTTAATTACCTCTTCGTGGTTCTTATGAATGTGAAAAATGATTTTTCTGTCCCGCTAACCCCAGTCTGAGGTTTTCCTGCCAGGAAGTTAGATTAAGGAGTTAATAAATAATTGGTAATTTAAAACTATTAACTACATGTGTAATAAGAAGCTTCCTTTCCCACACTCTATTGCTAAGTTGCTAGGCCTTTCATAAGATCATATTTCTTAGAACTGTCACTCAAGATGCATCCTAAGAAAACATCTTGCTGCGGAACTCATTCTAATTTTCCTCCAGAGTAACTGAGGTCTGGAAGCCTAGCTGGCCTGAAAGAGGACAGCTGTCTACCTGGCTATCCTCTCCACGTGAGAATCACTGACGTCTTCCATCCAGTGGTACAGCCAGGCCCACAGAACATAGCAGAGCTCTGTGCCTTGTGCTACGTTCTTCCACAGTTTCTATCACCCAGAAAAAAAGAAAGGAAGGAAGGAAGGAAGATAGGAAGGAAGGAAGGAAGGAAGGAAGGAAGGAAGGAAGGAAGGAAGGAAGGAAATAAGGAAGGAAGGAAATAAGGAAGGAAGATAGGGAGGAAGGAAGGAAGGAAGGAAATAAGGAAGGAAGGAAGGAAGGAAGGAAGGAAGGAAGGAAGGAAGGAAGGAAGGAAGGAAATAAGGAAGGAAGGAAGGAAGATAGGAAGGAAGGAAGGAAATAAGGAAGGAAGGAAGATAGGAAGGAAGGAAGGAAAGAAGGAAGGAAGGAAGGAAGGAAGGAAGGAAGGAAGGAAGGAAGATAGGAAGGAAGGAAGGAAGGAAGGAAGGAAGGAAGGAAAGAAGGAAGGAAATAAGGAAGGAAGGAAGATAGGAAGGAAGGAAGGAAGGAAGGAAATAAGGAAGGAAGGAAGATAGGAAGGAAGGAAGGAAGGAAGGAAGGAAGGAAGGAAGGAAGGAAGGAAGGGAAACAAAACAAAAGACAAAAAAAATACTCTTGGGAAGAGAGTATTCACAGCATGGGTCTCCTCCACCTCACTACTACTAGTCTGAGACACAAATTCGAGAACCAAACCGAAGACATGTTTCTTGGCTGGTAAAACACCCCACAGCTTCAAGAGTCATTTGCTATGTCCCATCCTTTGTCGTAACTGGTAAGAAAGAAGTTGAAAAGCATAAGCCACATTAAAAGCGGGCAAAAGATACAAAGACGAAATTTACAGAGGAACATAAAAAGTCAACAAGGACATCAAGACCATCAAGAAAAATATGATTCCAATGAGATTGAGGAAGCTTTAGTGTTACAACACACAAGCTGGTAAGGACGTGGGAAAGCAAGATGCCATTCGGTGCTGGGGACAGCATAAATCTCCGGTGTCACTGGGGACAATGTCACATGCTCTGGAGTAGTTGAAAATGAGCGTACATGGCCACCAAATACTTCTGCTTCAGGCAGCTCCTCTAGGAACGTTCCCACATGCTTAAGAGAAAGCTTCCACCCTGCTGGCCGTGGTTAGTTACTACATCAAGCTGGGAGAAATTGCCTCAATACCCTTGGTGACAACAGATAAATCTGACCTAGTGGTGGCAGAAGCCATTGCTAACACAAATTACTGACTACATTGGTACTTAAAGGAGAACACCCTGAAAAACAGGAAATGTAGCAAGAGTAAAAAAACTCACAGTATACTATTTATGTGCATTTTCAAACCAATAAAAAATACCACATGTTGAGAATATGTGTATCTAAAGGTAAGAAAATCTAGGCAGAATAA
The DNA here is from genome assembly GCF_037038515.1 of Microtus pennsylvanicus. Lineage (NCBI taxonomy): Eukaryota > Metazoa > Chordata > Mammalia > Rodentia > Cricetidae > Microtus > Microtus pennsylvanicus. The sequence goes on along the minus strand of NC_134580.1, from coordinate 95,707,728 downwards.
ATACTACTTTGAACTTAGTTACCATGGCTGGGAAGTAAATAAAGGGGAGCTATATTATTTGGGAGCTTTTATTAATTTCTAAATAAAAGATGTGATGCAGATATAGCATAAAAAATGAATAGTTTTACTAAAATATAACAACAGCAAAAAATGAACAAACAAAACACAGGAAGCTGGAGTCTGTGGTGGCCAGAGAGTGTTGCATCAAGCTGGAGGCTTCAGGATTATGGTACTGATGCTCCTATTCATCCAGCAGGAACAGACTTTAGTTGCAAAACCGCTCCCTCACCACCTCAGACAAGAAGAGAAAGAAAGAGCTGAAGAGACAACTCAGCTGTAACCCTGTTGCTTTTGCAGAAGATCTGAGTTTGTTTCTAACAACCTCATAGTGACTCACAACTGCCTGGAACTCTAGTTCTAGATGTCCTCTGAACCTGGGGGGGACAAAGCAGAAGAGGAGAAGGGAGATGGTTACAGAACTTATGTAGGTCATTTAGGCTTGCAAGCTCAATATGTATAGATTCCTAGGGTAGAAGGCATCCACACTGTCTATGAATAATAGACCAGTCTCTATTCTGCTGAGTCATAGAAAGCCAAGAAAATGAGTTGGTCACATTGGAGCTGATCTGCCCATCAATGGAGCCGTTAGATAAGATGCTGGACATTCTGTTCAGCTTTTGGAAAGCCTCTTCTATCCTAGGTACTTGAGACTTTGGAGTCCTAGAAAAATGTATAATTAAAGGACATTGAGCAGATCAACTTGCTGCAGGAGGATTTGTCACTGACAGTGTCCTGGAGGGGATGGGGCTGTCATAACCTCTACCAGGCAATAATGTCAATACTGTCCAGGTTCTAGAGACATTGAGAATTCTGGTGAACCCCAAAAGGCCTTTACCTGTAAATGGAGACTGCACTTTCGCTTTCTGGCTGCCCAGACCAGAATAATCATACAGAAACTTTATTAATTACAACACTCTTTAGCCTATGGCTCAGACATATTCCTAGCTAGCTCTTACATCTTAAATTAACATGTTTCTATTAATCCACGTATTGCCACGAGACTGTGGCTTACTGGTAATGTTCTGACATCTTTCTCCTTCGGTGGCTACTTGGCATCTCCTTGACTCTGCCTACTCTTTCTCTATATCTCTGTTCAGATTTTCCACCTGCCTTTACTCTGATAAACCACTGGCCATAACATATTTATTTATCACCCAATAAAAACAGCACATGTACAGGACATCCCACACCGTTTACATTTCAAAGAAAATGAAGAGGCAGGTAGTTGATCTCATCAGTCACAGGCCTACAGCAGCAAATAGCAAAAAGTTGGGTTTTTATTTAATCCACTTTAATTAAAACATAATTACATCATTTGCCCTCTTTTTTGAATGAGATGTCTCTCATGAGTGTTGGGCATTTGAACACTTGACCCCAGATGGTGACTGCTTTGGAAGGCAGGTGTGGCCTTGTTGGAGGAGATATGTGTCACTAGGGGACGGTCATGAGGTTTCAAAAGCCTCCCAGCATCCCCATGTGCTTCCTGGACCTCTGGCTTGTAGGTTTGACATGTGAGCTCTCAGCTGTTCCTGCCATCATGTCTTCGCTCCACCTTCACAGACTCTACCTAACCCTCTACAGTATCCACTATTGTTGCTGCCCTTGGCTATCTCTCTGGGACTGAAGATAAGTCCTTATTGCCAAAGACACTGCACCCTTAGGACATGGATGATTTGTGCTTGATCTAACCTGAAATCCTTCTTCCTGCTGTCCAGCTTCCACAACACCAGAAAGCATTGTGCCAATTGCTAAGGGAATGAAGTAATGGAAAATCCTATCCAGCTGTGGCACATCTCAATGGCAATACTGACCAGCATGGCAAGATGTTGGTCAAAGGAGCACTAATAGTGCTCGACGTTGTTGGTAACCAACAACTGCCTAAGGGAACTTAAAGCCCACTCAACAGGAGGAAAACATGCTTGGGACTTGAAACCCAGGCAGCTACCTGGGGATTGAAGCCATGCATCTTAGAAGAGAATCTACTATCACCATTTATTATCCACAGTAACTCCTAACAACTTTTTGAATCTTATCCTTAATCCCACAAGTAAGTTCAGCTCTCGTACCTTCATTTTCGTCTTTACAGAAAATAGAGATTATTATAGAAAATCACAGCTGGACACACTGCACGCATCAATGGGTCATGTGGAGCCCAGCCCCAAAAGATACATCTTCAAGACTTCTCCTGCACCAAAGACTCAGGAAACATCAGGGGAAGAGTAGGGAAGAAACACTGTAAGAGCCAGGGGACCAGAAGATCAACTTAGAGACTGTGTCTGCTAGAAGCAGCTGCCTGAACAAGACCAGAAAAATAACAATATCAACAGGCAAGTTGACATGGAGTCCCACTCTTAGACAAAGAACTAAAAGTTGGTTTTGAGAATGAGCCAGAGACAATAAGAGTTACCAACTCATCCCTAGTTTGATTGACATTTGCGCTCTAGGCTATACCCTAGATTTGATCGTTGGTGTTTTTGTACATAATAGAAAATTCAAGGCTCAGGAATGTCCATGTGTTTTCTGTGACTGGCTTTCACACAGATGTCTTTGTCACTTGCAGAGGCACAGATCCCTGAAGCTAGTTAGGGATTCCCCACAACCAGGTCACTAAGGAAATGCCAGGTTACCCACAAGCATTTCAGGAGTCCTGGAAATTCTCTTAATGGACAAGCCCAAACCCACAGAGCAATACTTTAATAGGGCCACACTGGACCATGAGCTGTGTGAGCCTTTGTTCCATTTGGGTCCTCAAGCTTGCTGGAGAGCCAGTGAGGGGGAACTCACAAAATTTGTGGACCCTCTGGGAACACTTCCTTGGCGTTCAGCTGCTGTCTCCAAGGGAGAACTATGCTTGCCCAGTTCCTCCGCCATCCGCTAGACCCCCAGAAATTTGTTAGCTGTATCCAAGCACACATTAGGCAGCAAAGCCAACAAGAATTGCTATGATCTTCTAACCACACGTTGTGAACTCCCCACTCTGAGCCAAAGTGCCCAGCTGGGGCAGAGGTATGGGCAGGGAGGGGAGTGGGGCACAGGCTTCCTTTGCTATTGCTTTCACCTTTGACCACAGGAAATGTCCCACCATTTCCACTGTTTCTGGCTTGAAGCCATACCGCAGGAAGGCAGAATTTTTGTTGAGAGAAGAGATATGGATTCTGGTGAAGGAGCAGGGGAGACAGAGAGAGAGGGAAGAAAGGAGTACGCCAGAAACCAAGAAGAGAGAAACATAACAGGCAGAGGGAAGTGGTGAGTGATCTTGAGGAGGTGGATAGGTGTCCGAATAGCAAGGTTATGCGATGGAGTTAAGTTTGCAGATTTAATTAATCAGATTCGGTCAGGACATACTCACTTACCTACACTATGACAGTTCTGTTTCTAGCTCTATGTCAGTCAACATAGATCTAATATTCATGAGGCAGCACAGCTTTGAACCTCACAGTCTGGTGCATTATTAAATAAAATGTGAACGCTTTTTCCAAGTAAGTCCATGATGTAATTCTCATCTCTCTTCCCGAGGGGGAAAAAACAGCGAATATCATGCCTTCAGAAATATATTGGATGAAAAGGCCCTGAGACCAACTATGGACTGTACTCATGTCTCATCAGATGATGTAAGTGCTCAGCTTTCCCTTCCACTCCAGAAAGCAAGCAGAGTACAGATTACTGGTTAGAGAGGTAACTTTGGACTCTGTCAGGCTTTACTCTTCAGGAGTTACTGTCACTTGGCACTGAGAGGGTTCATGGTTGGACACGATTCATGAATGCTTCAAGAGGGATCAAGACCTGCTGTTGTGACTTGAGACCTATAGCATCCAGTGCTTACCTTCCCAGGTGTTCCCAGCACAAGTGTTGCTGTTGGCTAGACCTGGAAGACATAGTGGGATACTTTCCTCCAACCCACCATGGACACAGGCCCACAGGAAGTAATGCCATCCAAAGAGTACAAGCAATCTGGCTCGGAGCAAATGTAAGCTACCTTCTGAGACCCTCTGTGTCCCAGCAACGGAACTGAGAGCAAAGACAGAGAGCCACAGAGGTAAACAGGGGAGTCGGAGTCAGTACAGCAAGCACCTCCATGAGGAGGATGAGAAGGCAGTGTACACAGGCAATCCCAGGGGAACAAGGACAGAAAGTAGGCAGAGGGGATGAAGGTGGAGGAATCCCTCCTGTCTGCCCTTGATGGATTTTGCAATCCTGAGTCAACAGATGCTTGGCTCTGGGGCAGGAGTTTAGTTCTTAGCATTCATGTGTGGGCTCATGATACTAGTCACTCCAGCTCTGGGGGGGGATCTGTTTCTGGCCTTCATGGGCACTGGGACACACACACGCATGCACACGTGCATGCACACACATGCGCGCGCACACACACAACTAACCTTTTTTTTTAAATGAGAGAGAAACAAAAGGTTAACATTTAATTTCACCTGCTGGAGCTAGGATAAAGCTTGAAGAAGGCTGATAATTTATACCAACAAAAGGCACCAGTGTTGGCTCAGCACGCCAGGGGAATGTTTTAAACATAACTGGAATCTGTCACCTTTTAACTTGGGTCAGTGGACATATTCGCCTCATTGACAGTCTGTTTAATCATTTATTCTATTCAGTTGGATGTCAGAGAGTTCTCTGGTGGAGGTCAGCTCATAGAACTGATTCAAAATTTTAAATTGATAGAAAATAGTTTAGAAACCTCAGCAAGTTTTATTCAAAATTTGCAAGCTATTAATAAGTGATTACGCAGCTTCCTGTAATAATCAGTATTTGTAGATTCAGTCCTCAGTCCTCTGCTGGGCACTCTATATTTTTTTCATTGCTAGTTCACCTTCCTGCTCCCTCCCCAAACATGATGGTTTCAAGGTATAGCTCTCATGGAAGGAAAACATCAGAATGGAAGGACGTCCCCTTCCAAGTGAATCTGGCAGGATCACCAGTGAACCCCCAACACCCAATGCACTTCTCGTAGACATGCAGATGGAAGGGAGGGAGGGAGGGAGGGAAGGAGGGAGGGAGGGAAGGAGAGAGAGGGTGAGGGAGGAAGGAAGGAAGGAAGGAAGGAAGGAAGGAAGGAAGGAAGGAAGGAAGGGTGGAAACGAGGGAAGGAGGGAGGAAGGGAGGGAGGAAGGGAGGGAAAGAGAGAGAGGGTGAGGGAGGAAGGAAGGAAAGGAAGGGTGGAAAGGAGGGAAGGAGGGAGGGAGGGAAGAAGGAAGGAAAGAAGGTATACATATATATCATATATCAATCACCAAGTCTGCCCAGTGAACACATCTACCCTTGAACTTAGATTTTGTTCCTGAATTTCTGGAACTATTCTATAGCCATACAATGGAGTTTCATTCAGTCAAAAAGAACAAACATGTCATTTACACAGAAAACAGATGAACCTGGAGTTCATCCCACTACGCAAACTGAGTCTGTCTCAGAAAGACAAACACTGCATGTATTCTCTCATACAAGAACTTAGATTGTATACTTACATACAACGTGAAGGGGTGACCTGAGGGGAGGAAGGGCAAAGGGAGGGAGACGAAGAAGTGTGAAAAGACAATGATCTGAATGTGGATGGACAGGTGATGGGCTGGAATGAACATGTCATTAGGAAAGCCATTCCTTTGGACAGCCTACACCCAAGAAAAGCTAAACAACTCAAAGTAGTCTGTGGGGCGGACCCAGAGTCTGGAGCCTCCACGTTGCGTGTGCTCTCCTCTGAGCCCTGCATTCGTTCCTACCAGCTTTTCCTTCGATGCCTGTTTGTCCCAAAGCCACCATGTATATACATACAAAGTCACCACATATCATACCTATGATACATTTCTCCTTGTGACTTTCTGTTTTCTCCTTGTAGATACTCAGAACCCTGGTGGTCATCTAACACCGAGCTCTAAATCCTGGAACACAGTGGCATTGTGTTTGGCGTTGTGCGTGTTTGTGCCAGAGAGACAGGATGACCAAAGAACACACAGTGAGTGGTCCATTTACTGCTGATGCCTGAGAGATCCTGGGACTGTCACCTCGCCGCTCTGTATCTTCACTTTCGTTAGAAGATTTGATGCTTTGAATGGATATTTTTCAAGGACATACCCAAATTAAAGCATTGCTATTGGTACCCTGCCAACTCCACAAACTTCCATGATCATTTCATATTTCTCTGGCATTGAAATCATGTAGCTGTTTCACCCTAGACAGGCAACTTACTTCCCTTCCAATTAGGCCTTCTCCTCCACCCTCCACAGGCTCAAAGGCATCAGCTGAAACTAACTGGGCCTCGTGCTACCTTTTTCTCCATTAGTCCAGCCTTCCCTGACTCTTTAACAGCCCAAGTTCTTCCTACAAGGTCTGACTCAAGGCCAGCTCTCATGAACTTCCCACAAGTCAGCTGTCTGGCTGGATACCCTATTGTTCAGGTCCCCATTGGAAAGCGCCACATGGTACCCTGAAGACAGACACGCCCGAAATGAAAGGCTGTGTAGGGAAGGAAGGATGAACCTTAAAAAGAAGGAAATAGTATAGGTTCCCAGCCTTCAAAGTCATGTGTTGTGTGTGTGGTGTTACGATACTTTAATCTAGGCACTCTGGAGGCACAGGCAGGAGGACTGCAAATTCAAAGCCTGCCTAGGTTATAGCATGTGCTCCTGTCTAAAGCATAAATAAATGGGAGATGGAAAATAGTTCAGTTGCTAACGTGCTTCTGAGTGAGCGTGAGCACCAGAGTCCAGATCTGTAGCACCCATGTAAAGAGCCGAGAATAGGGCACATGTCTCTAATCCCAGTCCCCGGGAGGAAGGAAACAGGGATCTGGAGCTTGCTGGCTAGCGATTCCAGTCAGCTAGGAAACACCTGATGCTGACCTCTGACCTCACATGCACACACATACATGTGCACTCACATGCATACATAGATGCACACATATACAGCACCCTCCACATGCACATACGTGAATATACACTCACACATTTGCACATGTACATACATAAACATCAAATACACACCCACACACAAACTGTGGGGCAGGGAACAAAATCCAAAGTTGTGAATATTGGAAAAAGACTTTGGGGGAACAAGAGAGCCTGGCAAGTATGGATGGGAGATAAGAGAGGGCACAGGGAGACTAGCCAGAATGTATTATATACATGGATAAATTGTCAAGAGACAGATTTATTAATAAAAACAGACAAATACGCACAAATGTAAATAAATAAAATGATATCCCCAAACCAAATGTTTCCAACCAATTTTTTTCTTAGCTATGTTCTTAGCTTACATGCATAAATTATAGGGACAAAAATGTATTTACTTAGTAATTAACTTACAAGAATTTTCATTTGGAAAGAGAATATACATGCTACAAGAAATGAAGAGGATACCTCAAGAGCAAGGAATGCAGCTCAACTGGAGAGTGAATAAGATTCATGCACCAAACCCTGAATTCGATGTCCCTTATTACAATAAAAAAAATACAAAAGGAATACTTTGAATGGATAAAAGTGCAAAGAATACATGCAAATAAGAAAGATGTGTCCCCAAACGCCCTGGAAGAAGGCTGTTCCCACTGACTGCAGTACTCCTTCCCAGCACACACCAGAGGCATATGCTAAAGTCACAAGATTTTTCATGACAGTTTTCCCATTGTCTAGAGTTCCTGACATAGTCCTGACCAGTGACAACCGGGGAAAGGCAGCCTCACCTTCCGAGAAGAACTGTTCCCACGCATTGGGCTACTACAGAACAGCGCTGCCGTGGGAGTCCTAACCATAGTGTACCTGCAGCCTTCGGAGAGAAGCTCAGAGCAGTATCTGAACGCCAAAACTGAGGCCCTGCACCCATTTACAAAATTACAAATGTGTTATCCAGTTTGGGAAGAAAGTAGATTGAAGTGAGACTGTTTCCTCACCCTCGCTGACACAGATAATAACAGTGTCTCTTTTGCGAGGTTTTGTGCGAACTGAAACCATGCCTTTCAGCACTCCGCGGAGAGCCGGTCCTGTCCGTTAGGTCATGAATAGGAGCCATTATTATGGACCAGACACCCAGCCAGCCGCAGAAACTGGGTCTGGCCAAGGCCTTTGCCTCTCCATCGCCAGCACAAATATTTATTCTTTATATGAAAAATTCTTTTCCTGTTTTATATGAAACTTTCTTTCCCCGGTAAACAACTATAAATCTCAAGAGCACATCTGGGACTTAGGGAAGCCCAGCAAAAATCAGACAGAGTTGGTGAGAGGTGCGCCCATCACCCCGAGAGCAGCGCAGCCACAGCCCGCGGTGGCACCTCCGGTGAGAATAGCCCATACAGTGCTGAGGCGCTCCCTGACGCCACCAGTGAGCAAGGGTCCTGGCATCTCCTCGTCACTCTGAATATTGTCTATAGTGATGGGGAAAAGTGAGAAAGTAAAAAAAATACGAAGCACAGGGATGTGAAGAGGCATGTAGGTAGATACGCCATGGCAAGAGCTGCGCAGAACACTTGGTTCTTAGGAAGATGGCTACCCCTGTGGACACAGATGGCCACGCTGTTGAGAGTGACCCCCCAGCATGCTTCTCTGTCAAACTGAAGGACACTAAGCCTTACCTCATATTTCCCATGTTACCATGACTATTCATGTTGGTACAAGCATGTGTCTGTCTTGGAACATATTCCTTTTGGTGTCTGGAGCACACAAGGTCTTTCTCTTTTCAAACTTGAAAAGTTCTGTCACGTTGACCTTGGATGTCTTACAACTGCACTCAACCCAACTGACTTAATTGCCTTAGGTGCTTTTAGGCATGGTGCAAAGGCCCTCATCCACGGGGATAACAGCACCCTAGTTCTAAAAACAGACTGTGGGAAATTTACAAGGTCATGCTCACATCTTTACATGCAAATGGGAAAAGAAAATATATTCCAGAAGGCCACATTCTAAGCAGAACCACAAGAAGAGCTTACAAATACATTTGAGACAAACAGCCTGGTAGCATCATCTCAGAGTATCCCAGAAAGGGAGCCAACTGCGTGAGTGATTACAAAGGGTGTGGGGAAAAATCCCATGATCCTTAGCACCAAATGTTTTATTTATATTCATTTTATAGAGAGAAATTTTTGCCTGACATTTAAATTATTGAATATAAATCTGATGTAAAATGTATGCATTTTAAAATCCCATTTGTATTATAATCACTTTGTCTTGGTCTGAGGGCAGGAAGAAGGGGTAGGCGTTCTCCAGGCATCTCCAGAACAGGAAGGGGCTAGCACACTCTCAGCCCACTGCTTCCTCAAGGCTCAGGCTCGCTGTGACACTCAGACCTGATAGCTTCAGAGTAGCGTTTGAAGTCAATCCATTCACCATCTTTCATCCAGTTAAAAGTTGATTTTTGTTTTAGGAATTTCATATGTGTAAAAAGGTGTGATCGCGAATTAATCCAAATGTTGAAAAATGGCATGTTTTAAGCAGTTGTTTAAATTAAACCTTAAAGTGCCATTTAAAAAATAACAGTGTGTTAATAATGGATACATTCTTAACAGTGTGTACTATTCAGAGAAACCAAATTTGATTTGCAAAACAAACAGATGTTTTCAACAGCCTGGTAAATCTCATGAGAACCCAAGTTCTCAGTTCTCTGAAGAGGGCCTGCCTTGCTGTGTCGAGAGAAAAGTTGGTGTATGCTACCATCTTCTGGTCAGATTTGTGTATTAAACAGGAGGGTTCTCAGCATGGCAGGGAGAAACTGGGCCTCTGCGGAGAGCTGCTTTCAGTTTTTTAAGGAACCATCAAGTGAGTTCCAGAAGCTATACCTAATGTATAAAAGCCCAGTGTGTCCTTTGAGAAACTCTAAAGACGTAATTGGTGCTTCATATTGAAACTCACTGCCTGATAAAACCCAAGCACCAGCAAGAACCTGTAGGGCTTAGAATGGAAAGAAAGAACAAAAAGCTCTATAAAAACATGAGAAGGACACTTCCACTAAAATAGTACTAAGAGAAGACAGTGGAGTGTGTTTCTTAAAATGAGAAAATAACGGGATGTGGGAACGCAGAGTTGAATTAAGATGGCCACCAAGATGGCTGATTTCTCCTTGTAACAGCACTGCTGTCGTCTGATTCATGAGGGCAGACAAATGGTCCCTAAACTGATGCCTGCATGAAATTATTTTAGATATCCTAAATGGATTGATTCCAGCCATCCCAAATCCCAGTCCATAATTTGCAACACACACACACACACGTACACATGCACACACACACACACACACGACGTACACATGCACACACACACACACACACACACACTCACACACTTGAAATAAACTGTGAGCAGGCAACTGGCCTGGCTCCAGGCACTCTCCTGTCCTGGTTCTGCCTGAGAAAAACTGTGCTGATATTTTGTTTGTGCTGTAACAAATAAAGCTTGCCTGAAGATCAGAGTCTACACAAGATTGAATCAGTCTAAAAGAACAACAGAGCTCACACAACAGTGATCCCAGCACTTGGGATCCCACGCCTGTAATCCCAGCACTAGGAAGGTGGAGACAGGAATGATATGGCTGGGAGGAGAGAGGAATATAACGCAGGAGGAGACAGGAGCTCCAAGCATTCCGTCTGAGGATTTGTAGAGACAGGATCTTGCCTATTCAGTCTGAGCATTCAGAGAGGTAGGAGGCCGCTCTGCTTTTCTGATCTTTCAGCTTTCACCCCCTGATATCTGACTCTGGGTTTTTGTTATGAAGAACAATTAGAATTCACACTACATTACCACCAGTTTGCTGTGAAACATGGGCACATGAAACAAGTTGTACATTCAGAGAAGTTACCTTAAAAGACAACGTTAAGTCGTTTGTTTCAAAAATGAGTTTGCTTATTTTAAATTCGGGTACAGCTATGGGTACTATATAAACATCTGAATGTATGCCAGTTCTCCACTGTGGAGAAAGAGCTCCTTTGACATATGAATCCTCAGTTTAAAGAGGGTTCTTTTGAGTGCCTTTGAGCTGTGAACTTGTGGATGAGTTGAAAACAAGTTTTGGCAATCAAGACTAAAGGTTCTACAGCTTGATGGCTGGGTTCTACATTAGCTTCACTGGTTTCTAGCTGTGTGACCTCAGAAAAGTGATTGAGCATCTCTGTGCTTCCATGTCTTTATCTGTGAAAAGGATATAATTACATTTAAGCACACATGCACACACACACGCATACACACACACACACACACACACACACACACACACACACACCTCGCACACACACACCTTGCACGTGCTCGGGGGGCTGCAAAGATTCCAAGCGACTGTGAAGGAAGCTCCTGGACCTGGCAGAACATCTACTCTAGGTAGAGAGATGGCAGCACTAACACTTGATGACTTCTTGAGAAACAAGTAAAAGTTCCCCTTTGGGAAACAGAGGGAGACGCCATGAGCGTTGCTGTTTAGGGACATTCTTTCTCTCTTTCACCTCACTCTGAATTCAGAGGTCTTTCCGGTTTGGCATCAATTAGCAGCAAGATTTCCTGCCCACTTCAGAGCCAAAGCCAACCAGTAAGAAAAGCAGGGAAGTTTCTAAAAAGAGCACATCCCACTGCTGACCAGACACAGAGCTTCCTGGCCTGGGAATGAAGATGGATAGTTAGATCGCCTATTGTTCTTCTCCTTGCGCTGAACAGGACCCATATGTGACCTCCATGCTGTTGAAACTAGTTCCAATATTCTTTCTAACGAAGCGGCACCAATGTAAAGCAAGGTGAAGGAGTGAATTTATCAAAATCCCAACCTAAATGAAATACTTCAAATTTGATTTTATTTTGCTGTCTTTTTTATTTTAATACTTAGGCTTGAGTCCATGCTTTCATGAATACCACATTTAAGTAGTCTAGCACTGAACTGCATCTCAGCCGCTCTTCTTTTTATCTTCAGAGTCTCTCTAACTTACTCATTTGGCCTTGAACTCACTCATGACCTAGGCTGACACTGGATTTATTTTCTAGCCCAGTCAGGCCTTGAAGTTGAGACCCTATGGCCTCAACCTCCCAAGTGGCTGGGATCACTAACTTGTGCCACTGTGTCCGACTAGCAAATATACTTCTCTTGTGGCCATCTCTCCTGACAGAGTTTGAAGCAGCGATGCTCCCCCTGAAAAACCCTGCACTGTCTCAGATAACTGAAGAACTCAAACATTTTCACAGCTCTCTAACTTTATTCAAACACCGTTTAGCCTAGGCTTTCATTTCAGTTCCTAGCATTTGTAGCTTCCATGTTATAAGCTTAAGAACTTTGGGGTTATATCCTAGCTCAGTTGTCCTTAAAGAGTTGGTAGGGGACATTTCCCAATTCTTCTAATTGTTAATTCAAACATAATGTATGTGTCAGATCCGCAAAGTTTTCCAGAGGTGATGCATTTCCACAGTGTCAACACTACTTTGTAATTAGCACTGAGATTGAAACATAAAATCTCCCCAGCACCTTGGAAGGACACGCGTCTCTCTTTTCAACCACCGTCCTCTGAGAATTTCCTCTGTGCTGCCTTCCTGCTGCACAGTTCAGTGTATCAGCTGGCTATTGCTGTGTAACAAACAAATACAAACCTTCAGTGCTTTACAGGTGGCTATGAAGTCAGCGCTGCATATCCTGGCTGGGGCCCTGCCTATGGCTAGAGGTAGGGCACGTTTGTGCTCTAGGAGGCCGGCCAGGACATGGGATGATGATGGCAGAGGATAGGAGAACAAACAAATACCTGAACCTCTTGTTTACTCACGACATCATCAGGGTAAAAATTAAAAATGAGGTAGCAAGAGATTTGTGCTAGACTTGGCTTCTGTCTTTATAAAAATTGTTTTATTTATCGCATTAATTGATTTTAATAACTATTACATTATCATTTTTATTGCTTTCTTATGTTTTTTGGAACCCCATAAATGTTATGTGTCGGCCTCCTTATAGTTGTGGTCCTTCTGGAGAATGGACTGTGCATCTTCATTCAAAATCGCTGTAGTCACTTGGCGAAGAGGGCAGGTTTTAGAATAGACCGAATCAGAGCTATTTAAGCTTTGAGCTCACAATTATTTTTAGCTCCTCTTACAGTTGTGTGCGTGGAAATGTGTGGCGTATACTCCTTTGAGATGGGACGCTCAGCGTCGCACTGGGGAACACACCCACTGTGCTGTTTGTAATTCTGCGTGGTGAACCTCAGTGCCATGAAGAATCCCATGTAGGAAGATGTCACAAAATCGACAGGCATGTATAGTCCAGACAGTGCTGACATGAACAGTCTAGCTGAAGTCTCTGTTGCTGTGCATGTTTCCTTGGAACCTGCACCTAGGAGTGGGATTGTTGGGTTGGAGGGTCAGGGGATGCTGGCAGATTCCCAGCCATTCCCGTCACCTTATTGAAGGGTTGCCTATCTCGTGTGTGCATCTCTCGGGGCGTGGTGGTGGTGGTGCTCTTTCTCAAGATTGTCTTGACAGTCCCTGGTTCTTCATATTCCTAACTTAATTTGAAAAGCACCTTGTCGATTTCCAGGAGAGAAAACATCTCCGGGAACCATTTTTACCACACTTGCTCTGAATCCACTCTGAAGGAGAACTGGCTGACGGCTGCACGGCATGCCTCAGTGTCTCCGTAAGTTCTAAACTGGTGTCCCTACCTCTGATATCTGGGAATATGTGGAAGATAAAGGAATATGCGGCATACACTTGAGTAATATAGGCAGACATGCTTATACCACATAGATGATCCTTGTAAGTCAATGTTTTAGCACAGGCTTCAGCATGAATGATTCTTTCCAGGTACAGCCTGCCTCTCACAGGCACCCAAACTCATTCCCTTTTCCATTCCTGGGGTCTTTGTTTGGACTCTTCAGGTAGGCAGAATTCCTTCCTGGCACCCATCCCTCCTGCCTGGTGACAGCTCATCTTCCTGAAGAACTTATGTCAAATGCCATTGCTCTGGAGGGTTATCAAGTCCTGTCTGTGCTCCCCCCAGTGTTGCTTGCTGTCCAGCCCCCCACATTGTATTATGGTGAGCCGCTCAGATGCCATGCCCTGTACAACGGCAACTAGGGAAGCCCTGGCTACAGGTAGATTTGTACTGTGTGAAGGAGAATGGGCTCCACTTTTAACTGGGCTGTTTGGTTTAGGTTTGTTTATTGGTTTGTTTCTGCTTATAGGGTGTCATTGTAATTTAAGTTTATTCAAAGATACTTGATGTCAAAGGGGTGCTTGTCCGTTTGACTTTTATCTCCTTATTCGTTTGACTTGAAAACGTCCCACTTACTCCTATACTCTCTACAACAAGGACTTAGAGCTTGTGCGCTGCCTGGGGTGGCTTACAACATAGTTCGTCAGTTTTAGAAACAAACCATCACTGATTGGTTTTTTTCCAACTAACTGGAGCTCGTGGGGACGCCTATGCCTCTCCATGCCCACTAGGTGGCGGTTTTCCTCTCAGTAGGATCCGTGTGACAGGCCCTGTCACTCCGGCAGGCTGGACCAGGATGCACAGCTTAGCCTGGGAAAATGTCAGCATTAAAGAAATCGGAGGCTTGGGAAAGCATCCTTTGGAAAATGGTGAAGAGTTAGAGAAAAGCTAACCACAGCCTTATGGCTAAGAGGAGATGTGAGAGGCAGAAACAGGCCAGAGGGTGTTGAGTGGCAGAGGAGCTGTCTCTCCGCCCTCCACAGTGGAGCTCCGCCCCTCTGGATGAAGGCAGAAGGTGCAGTGCGTAGGGTAGGAAAGCTGAACCCCTAAAAACTTCCAGGTCGGGGTCTCCTGTGAGGAGAGAAGCATAGAGGTGTTCCACAGCGTTGCATGCAGTTCCTCCCCTTCAATCAGTTGAAATGGTCGCCCGCTCCAAAACGATTGCAGGCCACGCCCCAGGTGCCGCCCTGCGCTGAGAAAGCAGTAACAGTTGACGCTTCTCCTTCTGTTCTGTATTTAGTGCACAAAGCTTGATCCGTTTTTAAAATGTAAACCTTACACGTCTAAGCATTAAGCAACTTGCGTGCCTTTTACACTTAAAAAAAACTTGAAGCTATGAGCTAATGTGTCTCCCAGGGTGCAGAGATGGAGGAACCCAGTGCTCTTGTCAACACTTAGGACCTGAGTCTCAGACAGGCCTGAGGGGACCAGAACGCGGGAAACACTGTCCTGTTCCACACAGCACCTTCTTGAAGTGTTTAGATTTTTATATACAAAGAACCTGGGTAATTATGTTACTTGCCTTCTTTTTTTACTGCCAACCCCACGAAAATTATGAAGACCCCCAGAGCCTAGACCACGCCCCTAGACAGAGATGGCATCAAGGGTTTGGAATTCCAAATCAACAGAGATGACAACTCTGAATGGAGTGGCTTCCTTCTCCACCACACACTACCATAGCCTGGGCTAGAAAAGGGGGACCCAGAAGCAAGCTGTCAAGGACGGTGCAGACTACACAGAATCTCCCAGGGCGCCCTTACTATTCTCCCCTGCCAAGCCTCAGGCTCCATCCTCTGTGGGCCTGTAAGGTAGAAAGAATACACAGTATTAGAGAAGAGGAGGGGGTAGCATGCTCTTCTGAATGCTGCAGTTCGCTAAGCATTCAAGTGCCCTAGACTGCTCACAGGAAAACAAAGCAGCCACGGGGGCCAGGTACAGTAGGGTAGGAGGGGCCAGTGTCCTGCAAATCCATCGGGTCTATGGATCTAATGTCACAGACACATTCTCTGGGCCTTTGGACAACATGCTCACCCCAGGAGGACACACGGCAGAGAGAAGGGTGTTTTCTCTTGGATTTGCCCTAATTCTTTACCTTGTGTCCTTAGATTGAAACACATGCTGCCTTTGAGCCTCGGGTTTCTTGATGATGCACTGAGGATATTGCTAATTCGCAAAGTTACTTTGAGAAGAAAATAAAGCAGGCTCCATCACGATCCTGGCACAGAGAATGTGATTGGCAAGTGGTGAGAGATGTGGACCACACAGCGGGGGAAATACTGAGGTGCCGTGTGCTTCCTAAGAAGGAGTCTGGCAAAGTGAGGATGCCAGAAGCAAATACCAGGGAAGAAGCAAAACCATGGTTCCAAGAAGCATTTGACGCCGGAAAGAGAGAAGCTCTCCTTGTGGCAGCGCTCAGTCAGTCACACGATGCCTGTGCTGTTAGCAGCCACCAAGGACACTAGGGCAAGGGAGGGAGGACCTGTTCAGGTATAAAATACAATTCATCCTGTTGCTGTGTGCATACGTAAAGGGCGGTGTGGCAGATTGGTCAGCCTCTGCAGCTGCAAAGCCAGCTTTACCACATCGTTTAGTTCTGTGGTCCCACAGAACTAAAATAAAGGTATCGGCAGGGATGTGCCCCTCTTGAGTGCCCCAGTGGAGAATCCAGGCCTCCGTTTCTTTGGCTGTTGGTAGTCATGTGAAGTTAAAGAGCGGAGGCTCCTGTTCCTTTGCTGATGATCTGCTGAAGTCAGCCTTAACTCCTAGAAGTCTCTCTGAGCTTTACACATAGGTCCCAACATCGGTGAAACAGAATTAGGGCATCTAAACCTCATCTCATTCCTTCTTTCAGCGTTTTTCATGATCACGTTTCTCTGCCTCCACCTAGCAAAGGTCGTCTGCTTCTAAGCAGTGGATTGAGCTCACCCAAATAAGCCAGGGTAACTTCCCCAGCTCCAGGTCCATAATGCCAACTACACTTTCAAAAACCCCTTTGCCTTGTAAAGCAACATGCTCAGCTTCTGAGTGTTAGGATATAAATATATTATTCTATCCGCCACCTCGTTATATAGTCAAGCTTTTATTTTTTGCATTAATATGACAGGTGAAATGCTGATTGTTGATGTAAAATGTCATTATCAGTGAGACTGGGTCGGGAGGAAGTATGGGATGGGTTAAGGCTCCATGCACTGTAGCTTCTGGTTGCTGCGAGAGGTGACATAACATAAAATTTAAGGTGAGGCAGTACCTCTCCCAACCTTCCCTACCTTCCTCCTTGACTGATGCAAGCGGCAGCCCTGGTCTGAAATTTCTGGAGGCCTCTGGCTTTGGTCACATCGTTTCTCTAGGAAGCATGCACAGAGCTGTTTACCAGGACACCAGCAGAGGCTGCGCTAGGTCCAGGGTTAGCCATAACAGGAAGTTTGGCAGCAACAGGTAGTATCCCTGCATCCCAGAGAGTCCCTGAGAGGCAGATGTCACAGCTACCACTTGCTCTGATTCCTGACTCAATTTCACTGCCCACCCTAGGGATTTGAAAGCAAAATGCCCAGGTCTCTTTGACTATATTTTTGCTATACTTTTAACTGTATAGCATGAAAGAGAAAGAGGATAGAAAAGGGTTAGTTTCTTGCTAACTGAATCCCCTTCCGGTGGAGGCTCTCCGGCCTATATTTTGAAGCTCAAGGGCTCACGGGAGCCTCTTTGCTCGCTGGTGATCTCTCAGCCACAAGAATGGTGAGTCAGCATGATAGTTAGCTCTCAGATGGCAGTCTGCAGCCCTCAGCCGGGGGGGGGGGGGGGGGGGGGGGCAGTTGCCTGACTGTCAGCCCTCGCTGCTGCCCTGCTAGTCCTTGCAGGCTACAGCCTCCCAGATTGGCTAGCATCCTGGCCACACACCCAAGAGCAACGCATCCTGCTAAGTTCCCTGCTCCTCAAGACCATGGCATGGGAGGGGAAGGGTAAGCTAGAGAAGAAGCCATCAGTCTGGTCTGACGTGAGCCAGCTAACACGTGGTCAACAGGAAGGAAAGAAGCCCAGAACCCTTGCTCGAGACCGAATGTAAGTGTGAGGGAGATGGAAGGGCACAGGCCTTCCTCTGCTCTAGAACACATATCAAGGAGCCAGGCGCAGACTCCTGGGGATCAGACGCTGCTCACATCACAAAACCACACGCTGGCCAGCCAGATTCCAGAAGCTGGTGTAGCTACCAGAAAGGTTGACAGATACCCCTGAGGTTAAAGGGTTCTTACTATTTATACTTCAAAACCCCCAATGCTATGTTGTCACTTCGGTGCCATCAATTTAAAACTTGTAGGCAAGGGTGGCATTTAAGGAGTGACGTTTAAACCTTTCTATACACTCTTCTTCAGAAATAAGTCACTAATAGTTCACAGCTAGGAGGAAGCAAGTTGTGTGTGTAAAAAGTGGAGGGGAGAGAGGGAGGAACAGAGGGAAGGAGGGAGGGAGGGAGGAGGGGGGAGGGTGAGGAGAGGAAGGAGGGAGGGAAGAGGGAGGGAGGGAAGGAGAGGGGAAGGAAGAATGAAGGGAGGGGGAAGGAGGGAGAGAGAGGAAGGGAGGGAGGGAGGGAGGGAGGGAGTCTGCCTGTAATAGATTGGGGTTTTTTTTGTTCTCAAAATCCTTTCCTGAAAATGCAGTTCATCCTCTAAATAGGGAAGTGCCAAGTTTAAAAAGAAAGAAAAGAACTGGGGAGAAAAGCTAGGTTAGAAGTTCGGGTGATATTAAAAACAATAGCTTAAATCCAAATTGTGTATTGTCTTAGATTTAGAATTCTGCTGATCTTCGCAGTACTCAGTGACTAATGACTCAAACCACTATCTCAACTGAATTTAGTCTTCTGGGCAGAAATTTTCCACTTGAGGTCTGCAAATTAAACACGAGGAAAGTAATTATTATTTGCTCATCACAGAGTAATAAAATCTCCCGTGAAAATAAGTCTCCAGAAATACTTCTGTTTCCCTGCCCTTGTGCGGTAAGTTCACAGAGGATAGTTTAAGGAAGTTGGCTGCAGGGTCTTAGCTCGCATCCAATCCTGAGGTCCTAAGACGCTAGAGCAGTATCCAGTATCTACCTGAAGGTGGCGCTCAAGGGTGCTGCTAACAACATCTGAGCAGGTAGTTAAGGCCTCTGCAAGGAGAAAAGTGGAGTCCAGACTCTCTTTTCTTTCTCATAAAACAGCTGCTTTACGTTAATGTGCCGTGCAAAGCTTCATCACGCGAAAAGAACAGCAACAAACACAAGATAAGATAATATAAAGACCAACGCTGAGAACGATCGTTATCCTGCTGGCGGTGACTGCGGGAGGCGAGTGCGGTAGAGTACGCAAGGGTTGTCTGCTAGTCCTTACATAAAAATACATCTAGCTGACACTTAGTACTTTTTTTCAAGGGCACTTTTTCCTATTCCTGTTTCACGTAAGTAGAATACACTTTACACATTGCTGACTACAAAAGTCACGGCGTGGTGGAAAGCTACGGTAGCAGCTTTCCCAGTACTGGGTCTTCGAAGCGCCAAAGTGCAAAACTTAACTACGGAGACCACTCCGCACTGCTGCCAAATTTGGATTTTCTGCCCTATTCTTTCAACTGGTCATATACACCCTTGTGGTGCCCTTCTTTTGAAACCCTGTGCTTCCTGGAGAATAAACTTAACCTTCTCTTCCACTGGTGACCCGTGCCATTGTTCCCCAAGCCCCACTACACCCCAACCCCCAACCACGCCCTAGGCTAAGTCAAGTCAGGAGTAGGGCTCCCCAGCACCCAACCTTCATTCTTAGAAGGCCCTACACCATAGTGGGGTTGTTCTGATGTTTGGCCTGCGGCCTTGAAGAACATGCTAGCTCACGCCAAGGCCGTTTCCATCAAGGACTTTTACCATTTAGAGCACACGCCGCCCAGATTTTGAAGAAAGACCCAGACTTTCTCCCTTCAAGGTCCTCCAACTGGTCCTGGCTGTGAACGCAGGAAACATGCAGATGAGAATGTTCTTGCCATCAACAATTGCCGCCTCACGCCTTCCATGGCTTCTCCAACCGTAGCTCCTGCCGGAAGGAAGACCGTCTTCCTTTACCTCCCTTCCTCTCTCGCAGCCTAATGCCCTGGCCCTGCCTTCTACCACCTGCCCTTTTAATTTTCTTTCTTTCAAGGTTGGCCTTCGCATGGCGCCCCTAGAACAGCAGCAGTTCTAAATCTGTAGATTTAGGACCCTTTTGGGGTTGCCTAAGATCCCTGGAAAACACAGATTATTTACATTATGATTCATAACAATAGCAAAATTACAATTATGAAGTAGTAACAAAAATAATTTTATGGTTGGGGTCCCTGTCATGTGAGGAACTGTATTAAAGGGTGGCAGCGTTAGGAAAGTTGAGAACCACTGCGCTAGAAGTACTAACAGCTCCGGAAGAGGGAAATTTAAAAGTAGGCTTGAGCTGGGTGTGTACTCAGGGGTAGGGCACTTGCTAACGATGCTCAAGGCCCCAGGTTCAACCTCAGCGCTGTAAGAAGTGGGGGGACTTCTGGAAAGGAAATAATGAGTCTCAAAAGAGACTGAGGAACCAACATGGCTTTGGTTGGGGAACACGCTTTCTGACAGAAGCCATGTCCATTCCCTAGATGCACACGTGTACATGTTTTAAGCTACAGATCTCTCTTCTTTTTGCTGGTACACATGTTCCAGACCCTCTACAGGTCCCTGGAAGGCTTGCGTTAATACGAGGGGCTGCATCTTCATTCTTACTTGGTGGATCTGTTGGAAACAGCCACGAATCAGGGCTCCTCTTCATAAGTGATTTCCTATATCTGGAAGGCTGGCAGAATACCACAGCAGAGGCAGAAAATGGGAATGGGATGTGGAAAGGGTTCCGTTTTACTTCCATTCAAACTCCTATTTATCCTTCAAATCCCTCCCCTAAGGTCAGGAAGCCACAAAGGAATCAAAACTCAAGGAGCCCTCCTGCTCCTGGGTCCAGGCCCCAGCACCTTAAAGTGTGGGCTGTGACTCCATATGAAACTGGGTGCCCATAGATGGCTTAGAAAACATTAGACAACAGTGGAAGGCTTCAGAATGTACAACAAATGCAAAATAACTCAATATCAGGCATATGATGGGTTTGACACGTTACGCTGCGTGGTTTCTCACAGGCTTCATTCTGAACACACAGCAAGCAGACTTTGCTCTGTGCATGCCGTCACAGCAAGCAACACCAATAAATGTCGCTGAAACACCTTAGCTCAGATTCCAGACTAGTCTCTATTACCACCTTCCCTGCTTTTACTGTTCATACTAAGATCTCTCTGCTCCTGTGGAAACATGATATTTTGATGACAGAAAGCAAAGACTCGGTATTTCCCTGCCATCCTTCCTCAGATTGTCTCTATTGAGTCAGTGCATCTTTGGACTGTACCGTGTTCAAATCTTTGATTTTTAAAGTTACTACTTGAATGGTTGATCTGGATTTCATAGAACATTGTTAAATGGAGTTTTGATGTGGGATTCCCCTCTGTATGCTGTGAATATCATTGGTTAATAAAGGACTGCTTTGAGTCCATAGCAGAGCAGGGCAGAAAGAACTAGGTGGGAAAACTAAAGTGAATGCTGGGAGAAAGAAGGGTGGAGTCAAGGAGAAGCCATGTAGCCCCACCGGAGCCAGACGGAACTTTAGCCAGTAAGCCACAGCCACAGCCACATGGCAATACATTGATTAATAGAAATGGGTTAAATCAGTATGTAAGAGTTAGCCAATAAGAAGCTAGAGCTAATGGGCCAAGCAGTGATTTATTAATACAGTTTCTGTGTGATTATTTCAGGGCTGAGCAGTCAGAAACTAACTAGTGGCCCTCTTCTAACAGTTTGTCTTGGCATTGGGATAGTCTGTTCAGAACTTTGTGAATTGTCCCTAAACATACTTCTGCTCTTTAGGGCCATGTATTTATACAAGGTGGTATTCTCAGCATTAACAGTCAAAAATCAAATTGTCAGTGAATTCTGAAAAAAGTTGAAGATTCCATGTCCTGCAGTATTACTCAGCCAATATTTAATTACTTATGCAAAACAAGCAAGCATGCCTCCTTGGTATGCAAATATGCTTGCATCCTCAATAAATGCACATTATACATTTACAAAAGAGTCATTTTAAAATGACCTTTCTTTATGCTATGTGTCACCAGTGAAAGTTTGGTTCGCACAACCCTTTTCTATATCTAGATACTCAGGGTCATGTAAAAACTATCTCTAGCAAAAATGGATCATGAGTAGAAAAAGTCTGGAAGCTCATGGCGCCTCGGTGGATGCCGAACCTTCAGCCGGTATTGCTCACCGTGGTTTTCCCGATCTGCCATGGAGCGAGTCTCAACATACTTGTTTTGCAAATGCTCGGACATTTGCCCAGTATTAGTAGGCCCAGCCCTTTGGTGACTTTGTTGGGCTCACACAAGATCTGGCTAGAACAACTGGTTCTTCCTCAGTGTGACTTTCCACAGAACTTTCCCTCCGCTCTGAACAGAGGGACGTGAGGATGACATCACTGAATGATTCCATCTGAGCGACAAAGAAACCAAGGATTGGATGGTTTGCAATAACAAAGGGAAGTGTCATCATGGGGATCAGGAGGAAATAAACTGCCCAGCTTCAGAACAAACCAAGAGAGCTAAAACCTTCCAAGTAAAGGAGCCTGGACAGACCAGAGCAGGGTGTGCTTCAATGAGAACTCCGGCTACAGGGCTAGAGAGATGGCTCAGTGGTCAAGAGCACTTGCAGAGGACCCAAGTTCAATCCCTGCCTGAAATCTCATCGGCATACCTGACTGTCTTCATTCAGCTGGCGTTCTGGCCTTCTGCACTCCCACCAGGGCTCGCAATAGGAACTTCTTACTGCCTCCTTGTGCTCACTCTAGCCTGCTGACCCAAACTCACTGAGATTCTTCCCGCGAACATTCCAAAGGCCTCTGGACCACATTGTCGGTTGTCACAGTGACGATCCCACATCTCTGGCACAAATTTTCTGTGCTTGACTTTTACAGCTAGATAGAAGACAAGATTGGTCTGAGCTCATGGCTTAGAGGTTTTAGTCCGTGGGTTGTTTGCTCGGCTGCTGTGCACCTGCGGTGAGGCACATCCTGGCAGAGGGGTGCCAGAGGGCAGAGCAGCTTGCTCCATGGCAGCCAGGAAGAGAGAGTGGAAGGGAAGAGGGAGGAGTGTGAAGCTAGGAAGAGATAAGTGGGGAGGAACAGGGCCTTCATTACAATTCTTATTTAAATCTTTGATCACAATATTTCTAATTTCTACATGTGATCAATTTCGTGTACCCTAGTTTTCCAAGTTCTGGCCCTGAACTCTCATCTGGTATTCACCTCCAGAGAGGGCATTTCTCCCGTGTGCTAAAACCCAGGAAGACTTCTGAGCCTCACTTTCTCCCACCTCACCACATTTAGAGACCTCCTGAGCTGCCTGGGCAGAGTATATTCCTGCCCTCTTTTATGATTCTGGGTACAAATATTTATTTATACTGCAAGAGTTTTTTTTAAAAGCCTTCGAGTGCAGCGGGCTTTCCCCACTGTGGTCCTCTGACTTGCCCATTGTGCTCCCTTTGTCGGTGTTAGAGTAAAAATAGTTCTCCTGGGCGACAGAACAGCAGCTTAAATACATCCAAAGCCCTCCACTGAAGGAGGCACACTCCACTTCTGTGCTTGCGCACCTCGATGGTGCTTGTGACAGTGGGGAAACCCTTTGAAGAATTCTAAGAACTTTCTCACAGGAAAGAGAGGCTCGAGGGCCCCTTAGCGTCCTCTCTGGGCTCCTCTGAGCTCAGGGTTTTGATGTGTGTAGGATGGGGCCCAAAAAAGGAAGGTGGAGAGAGGAAGGCTGGTGGGAGGAGTGAGCATCAAGGGAAGAGGTCACGCTGTATAAACTTGGTCATTTAACACAGCCCTCCTGAGGAGGGGGGTTCTTCCTCCAGCTCAGTGCAATGAAAGCATTCTGATGATGGTCACCGCAGCTCAAACAGATGACCAGGGAGGTAAGGAAGAAGTGGGGCAGTGGAGACTTACAGCCAAGGCGTGTGGGCAGCAACACAGATCACTGCAAGCCAGAGTGATGTGCAAACCAGCTGTGACAGCCAGAACTCTGCAGAGGAGGCCTGTTCCCAGCCTTCCTAATCTTGTGAACTGGAGTACAATTTAGAAAATTCCCCGGGCCCATTTCTCCTGTCAATGGGGAGGATGGCAATACTTCATTTATGTGGTACCCAGAAGAACCGAAGGTTAGGTTGTGTTGAAGTACTTAGCCAGTTTCTGATGTCATTGTAGCAGGTGACAAATCAAAATTACAAATAATTAAAAACTCAATCCAGGTCCAACGGCGCATGCTTGTGAGCTCAGTTCTCAGGAAGTGAAGGCCAAAGGATCAGGAATTCAAGTTCATCCTCCCCTCCCCAGTGAGGTAGATTTGACAAGATCTGTCTAGTTTCCATGAGACCTTGTCACTTAAACTAACAAGCAAATAAAGAAAAAAGGATTGTCCTCCCCGGTTCCCAAAAGCCTCTCATCTCACCGTTTTCTATTACTTTTAGAAATGCTGTTTCCAATGTGCACACATTTGCATATATTTTTCCGACCCCAAGCAAAGCCACGCCATTCCGTCCCCATTCCTCAACAACAAAGCCAATTCGGCAGGCAGACGTCCGTGTATCAGAGCTTCTACCGCGTAACTAAGTTCTATTCCCCTCCCCCCCGGTTTTCTGGGAAATGCTTCCCTTAGGTTGCTGCTCCCCAGTGCCAAGAACACAGCACCATGGTTTCCACCCCACTAAGCCTTAATGGGGTATCCCTGGGAGATAATGGATTCTGCCCAGCAAGGGCCCACTTACCGGTAAGGCTGCTGTGCCTAAGCTCGCTAATGCGCTCTCTCCATTACCCCGCTCCAGTTTTCCCAGCTCCCCTACTACCTTCCATTAAGCAGTGCTCTTTCCAGTCCCTCATCTGCCCCAAGGGTCATTAGCTTCCATCTGACACAGTCAGCCTCGGAACCAAGCCTGGCCCTCCTCAGAACCCTCAGATAGCGTGTTAGCCAACATGGTTCTCTGTCTTGAACGTGTTCAGCTTTGACAAAAGCCACTTGAACCCAGATCTTAAAGAAATGCCGTGTTAGAAGAAAATGGCCACTCGCCATATCTGCTTCCTGTTTCCTGGCAGAGAACTCAGGCTCACCAGAAGTAGTGCTGGTTCATTTTGCAAATGATTTAGAATCTCTGGGTATGTCATTTTAATTCACTTTTGTCCTAGCAACTCTGAGGCCCCAAGGTACTTCAAGGGCTCTTTCATTAGCCAAACTGCAGAGGGAGTTAACTGGGATGGACTCAGAACCCGTAGGGCAGCTACCAGAGGCCCCTGGACCTGTAAGGCCATAGCCAATGGGGCAGCTGCTATGTATCTCACTCCCGAGGGCTTGTCTGCTGAGACTTTAAAACACATTTCCCATTTCTAATACTGTGTTCCATTTCTCCATACACTCATTCCCACTCCCCAAGGTATATTAAAAATCTTCTTGGCCCTTGTCACCATACAGTTTAGAAATAAGAGTTCCTGTAATATGTGTGTACTGCCAACAGATGGCATCGAAAGCCACCATGCATCAGACACCTTGCTAGGAGATGAGAGGAGGGTGACAGTAATGGGAACCGCGCGCGCGCGCGCGTGTGTGTGTGTGTGTGTGTGTGTGTTTGAAATTCTCAAGGAAAACATTAATAAAAGAATCCAGAAATGGAGGGTGGACCAAGATGGCAGCCAGCTGAGTATTCCCTTAAGGGATCTCCTCCCCACATCGACACCAGTTCAAACAGCCATCCACGCCTCGCGCCATTTTCACAGTAACTAAGGAAGCCGCGCAAGCATCTGCAGCACCCGGTTTCAGTATGAAAATCAGAAAAGACATCTTGAAGAGGGCAGGAAGGAAACCTCACCCACCCCCAACAGCTAGCAGTGCAGCAAGGGAGAGATGCTGCCCGCCTGCCTGTTAAACTGAAAGAGAATGGAGCCCAGCCTTTAGACTAAACCCCCCTCCCTTCCTCCTCCAAGTCTGAACAGACAGCACCAAATCGGAAGTTAAAGGCCTCTGCTCCGAGCCTAGCTCTCTGCAGCTCATCTACAGCAAGCTTGTTTATACTCAAGCTTCGCATCACCTGAGCAGCCTCTACACCCGCCCGCCCCAAGCCTGGGCACACGCACACGGTGAGGAGTAAGACTCCAGCCCTCGAGAGGAAAGACACAAAGGACTCAGCTCTATGTCTAGAACCCTGCTGGCCGGTAAAACTTAACACTGGGCCTATCTGGACCCGCGTATGCAGATGACGCCTCCAGATCCCTCCCCGCCCCCCCCCCCGACACGGACTATGGCGCCCTCTAGTGCTGATAAAGCAACAACACACCACCAGTGAGCTGGTGGCAAACCTATGGTACCTAGTACTGTAACAGACGTGTGCAGTTATTCGGGGACAAACAGGCATCTTGCTTAGAATTTTTGGATAGATGAGAGCAAGAAAGGCCAGAGACTAGTGCAAAGCTAAATCCATCTATTTTGAGATGACATCGCATATCAACAAACCCAAGAGCATTTAGGAAGTATGACCTGCCCTGTCCAGCAAAAGAAAGCCCCCAGAAACCGACAGGATAGTAAGGGATATTTGGAAAATCTCGAGTGGACAATTACTTAAGGTGCTTGATGAAACCAAAACTGGGTGCGTGGGAAGTGGAGGAGGGGGTACCACGCCTCTAGTCTCAGCACTGGGGAGGCAGAAATGGACTAATCTCTGTGATGTCAAGGTCAGCCTGGTCTACAGAGCGAGTCCAAGCCAGCAAGAGCTATGGAATATTGTCTTTAAAAAAGGAAAAAGAGAAAGAAACGCCCAGAGAAACAATCTAATTCTGCAAAAGTTTAACAGAGAGAAGAGATTAAATATTTTGAAAATCAAAGCAGAAATCCTTAAGCAAAAAAAAAATTAAAAAAAGAATACCAAGAAATGAAACTAAAATAGCATCATAGCATCATAGCATCAAATGCATCAAATGCATAATAAATCAAGCAGGGATGAAAATTAGGACATCAAACAGGAAAGAAAAGCTTGAGGATGGGCGATTAGGAAATACACGGTCAGAACGGAAAGGTGAACAGGAGCAAAGTGGAGTGTGTGGAAGGGAAGTATGGAGACAGTTTTCAAAACACAAGTGTGAGTGAGGTGTGGTAGTATATGCCTGTGTGTGGTAGTATATGCCTGTGTGTGGTAGTATATGCCTGTGTGTGGTAGTGTATGCCTGTGTGTGGTAGTATATGCCTGTGTGTGGTAGTATATGCCTGTGTGTGGTAGTGCATGCCTGTGTGTGGTAGTATATGCCTGTGTGTGGTAGTATATGCCTGTGTGTGGTAGTATATGCCTGTGTGTGGTAGTATATGCCTGTGTGTGGTAGTATATGCCTGTGTGTGGTAGTATATGCCTGTGTGTGGTAGTATATGCCTGTGTGTGGTAGTGCATGCCTGTGTGTGGTAGTGCATGCCTGTGTGTGGTAGTATATGCCTGTGTGTGGTAGTATATGCATGTGTGTGGTAGTGCATGCCTGTGTGTGGTAGTGCATGCCTGTGTGTGGTAGTATATGCCTGTGTGTGGTAATGCATGCCTGTGTGTGGTAGTGCATGCCTGTGTGTGGTAGTATATGCCTGTGTGTGGTAGTATATGCCTGTGTGTGGTAGTATATGCCTGTGTGTGGTAGTGCATGCCTGTGTGTGGTAGTATATGCCTGTGTGTGGTGGTGCATGCCTGTGTGTGGTAATGCATGCCTGTGTGTGGTAGTATATGCCTGTGTGTGGTAGTGCATGCCTGTGTGTGGTAGTATATGCCTGTGTGTGGTAGTATATGCCTGTGTGTGGTAGTGCATGCCTGTGTGTGGTGGTGCATGCCTGTGTGTGGTAGTATATGCCTGTGTGTGGTAGTATATGCCTGTGTGTGGTAGTATATGCCTGTGTGTGGTAGTATATGCCTGTGTGTGGTAGTATATGCCTGTGTGTGGTAGTATATGCCTGTGTGTGGTAGTGCATGCCTGTGTGTGGTGGTGCATGCCTGTGTGTGGTAGTATATGCCTGTGTGTGGTAGTATATGCCTGTGTGTGGTAGTATATGCCTGTGTGTGGTAGTGCATGCCTGTGTGTGGTAGTGCATGCCTGTGTGTGGTAGTGCATGCCTGTGTGTGGTAGTATATGCCTGTGTGTGGTAGTATATGCCTGTGTGTGGTGGTGCATGCCTGTGTGTGGTGGTATATGCCTGTGTGTGGTAGTATATGCCTGTGTGTGGTAGTATATGCCTGTGTGTGGTGGTGCATGCCTGTGTGTGGTAGTGCATGCCTGTGTGTGTAGTATATGCCTGTGTGTGGTAGTATATGCCTGTGTGTGGTGGTATATGCCTGTGTGTGGTAGTGCATGCCTGTGTGTGGTAGTGCATGCCTGTGTGTGGTAGTATATGCCTGTGTGTGGTAGTGCATGCCTGTGTGTGGTAGTGCATGCCTGTGTGTGGTAGTATATGCCTGTGTGTGGTAGTGCATGCCTGTGTGTGGTAGTGCATGCCTGTGTGTGGCAGTGTATGCCTGTGTGTGGCAGTTTATGCCTGTGCTCCCAATCCCTTGCGAGGCTAAGCAGGAAAAACTGTAAATTCTCTGCAAGCTTAGGCAACTTGGTGAGATCTTATCTCAAGAAAAATAATTCAAATTCAAATGTGGAGAGCAAAAGGATGCAAGCTTTGACCTTTCTTTTTGTTTTGTGTTTTTTTCTAATCTTTACAATCACTAGCTCATTATAGTCAAATCATGATTTGTGTAAGTCTCATGGTAGTCATAAAGCAACTCCATAATAGACCAAAATAATGAAGAATCAAAAGACACTATGTGGGTGAGGGAAAAATTGGGGAGAGAAAGGATTTACAATGAAGGTAGAAGATTGATTAGTATCAAAATGGCAATAGCAAGACATGACCTATTGATAATGACCTTAAAAATTAATGACAAAGAACCCATGGGATAGTTCAGTGTGTAAAGGTCTTTGCCACATGATAGTCTGGTCTTGATCCCCCGAAGCCAAATAGCAGGAGACTATCAACTCCTGCAAGATGTCCTCTGACCTACACCACACACACACACACACACACACACACACACACACACACACACACACAGAGAGAGAGAGAGAGAGAGGAAGAGAGAGAGAGGGAGAGAGAGAGAGAGAATGTATATACACAGTAAATAAATTGAAAAATCTTTTACTTTAAGAGTAGTTTATATTTCGCACGCTATGAAGTTCTGACCCAGGATGGACTTAGGCTAGAATCTTCCCGGTAAGCGCACCTAGGGGCGCTATATAGATGATAAGAAATGGGCTTGTCCAGGTGGGAGAGTTAGCCTAGAAGATGCTAGGTAGAAATGAGCCAAACAGTGTTTAAATGAGTACAGTGTCCGTGTAATTATTTCGGGGCATAAGCTAGCCGGGCAGGGCAGGCGGCTGGGGTGTTTGGGGACGCAGCCCCGCCGCCGCCCCCTATTACTACAATTATAGTCAAATCATGATTTGTGTAAGTCTCATGGTAGTCATAAAGCAACTCTATAATAGACCAAAATAATGAAGAATCAAAAGACACTATGTGGGTGAGGGAAAAATTGGGGAGAGAAAGGATTTACAATGAAGGTAGAAGATTGATTAGTATCAAAATGGCAATAGCAAGACATGACCTATTGATAATGACCTTAAAAATTAATGACAAAGAACCCATGGGATAGTTCAGTGTGTAAAGATCTTTGCCACATGATAGTCTGGTCTTGATCCCCCGAAGCCAAATAGCAGGAGACTATCAACTCCTGCAAGATGTCCTCTGACCTACACCACACACACACACACACACACACACACACACACACACACACAGAGAGAGAGAGAGAGAGAGAGAGAGAGAGAGAGAGAGAGAGAGAGAGAGAGAATGTATATACACAGTAAATAAATTGAAAAATCTTTTACTTTAAGAGTAGTTTATATTTTCCGGTTCAAACATAAAATGACTAAATAGATTTTAAAGACCCAACTACAGGCAGCTGTCCAGACAATCATTTCATTGTTGTAATATGGGCGGCAGGGCTGCGTCCCCAACACCCCAGCCGCCTGCCCGGCTAGCTCAGTCGGTAGAGCATGAGACTCTTAATCTCAGGGTTGTGGGTTCGAGCCCCACGTTGGGCGCCAATTGTAGTAATATGAACGGCGGCGGGGCTGCGTCCCCAACACCCCAGCCACCTGCCCGGCTAGCTTTACCCGAAATAATTACACGAACACTGTATTCTTTTAAACACCGCTTGGCTCATTTCTACCTAGCCTCTTCTAGGCTAACTCTCGCACCTGGACTAGCCCATTTCTTATCAACTGTATAGCACCAGTCTTACCGGGAAGATTCTAGCCTAAGTCCATCCTGGGTCGGAGCTTCATCACGTGCGTCTGCCTGGGAGCTGGGCATGGGGTCTCTCTGAGGCGTCTGCTCTGGAGAGGAGAGCTGTTGAGTCTGACCTCACTTCCTCTTCCTCCCAGCGTTTTGTTCTGTTTACTCCACCCACCTAAGGGTGGGCCTATCAAATGGGCCTAGCAGTTTCTTTATTGCTTAGCCAATGAAATCAACAGATTGATATATGACACTCCCACATCATTTCATCTCCTAGTACACAATCTACATATTGGAGACTTGTGTGAGAGCCTGCTAGGTCCACCCCCTGGAGACTGGAATACTCGCCCACCCTATCATGTCCAGGATAGCAAGTGCACAAGAGCAGATCAAAGTCTCTGCTTGTTCCAGCAGACACAGGTTCTGGCCAGGAAAAGGCGGGAATCTGGAAGAGTTTCCTGATTTTCTAGTCTACTTCAAAGGCGTTCTACCAAACCAGCTGAGTTCTCTCCCATCTATGACAGCTTCAAGGTCTCCAATCCTCAGCAAAGGAGCAGATTTACAGTTAAGATTTGCAAAATATATCAGGTATCCTTAACCAAATAGTAACGCTCTTTAGAACGAGAGCAAAGCTTATAAGGTGAAAATGGAAGCACAGTTGACAAGAAGATAAAAGATCAGTCTCTGGGATAATTAAATGAAAATCCCACATGCCTGGTTCTGTGCTTGTAGCCTAACATACTTGGCACACACACTCTGTGTGTGTGTGTGTGTGTGTGTGTGTGTCTGGTATATTATACTGGGTACTGAACTCAGGAGTTTGTGCTTGCTAGGCTCTTTCTCTCTCTCTCTCTCTCTCTCTCTCTCTCTCTCTCTCTCTCTCTCTCTCACACACACACACACACACACACACTCACACACACACATTAATATCTAAGGCCTACATATAAGAGAAAATGTAGTATTTTCTAAAGTTAGAATACATTGCCTAAAATTATAATTTCCCCATTCCAACCATTTTCTTGAAAATATCTTTTTTTCTTTATGACTGAGTAAAATGTCATTGTACATAAATACCACATGTTTATCATTCATTGGTTGATGGAAGTTTAGCCTGGTTCTCCCTATTCCCTGCCTGTTACAAAAATACAGCAAAAGCCACAGATGCTCCAGGATTTGTATTTGGATACATACCCGGAAGTGGTATAGCTGGGTCATATGGTAGTTCTATCTTTTATTGACATATCTTTAGGCCCTTTCATCAAAGTCTAAAGAGACATAGTCTATTTCCCTCGTGCTGTGTAATTGTTTAATGACCTCTTTTTCTTTTAGGCTTAATTTTCAAAAGATTGATTAGCTAGCATGGAAGGCTCCCATACATCACTCACCCAGTTTCTTCATTCAGAACACAGCATGATGCATTTGATATAATTAAGGAAGCAATATTGACCCCGATGCATTATTGTGATTGTCTAATGTCCACAGTTTAATACAATATCCCCAAATGTCCTTGAGTGTTCTTTCCATGTTCCAGGGTCTGCATCAGATGTAACTGGCATGTGTAGGTTCCTATCAAGCACCACTTTAAAAATAAAAAAATAAGAAAAAACACTTTCCTGGGTCACTTAGAGGCTAAACATTGAAAATAGTTTCAATTACTGACTACTGACTATAAAGAATTCTTTCTGATCTTTTCAAATATATTAGTCCCTTGAAGCTTTAGTGGTAAAATCAGTGTTCACGTTCTGAGTCAAATGTATTAAAAGAAAGTCTTGGGATGTTCGTTCTCAGTAAACACGTGCTATGTAGAGTAAAATCTCTGGAGAGACTTTATGTCCTTTCTTGTTGTCTACTTAGCATCCCCTGGAGAAGTACTGTTCCTTCCAGTTCCGGGGACACGTAGTCACAGTTCATCCTAGAGAAGACATTCTGCTGATGACTTTAATTGACAATCTTCAATGAAATATTAGAGAGAGATTCATTTTATGGAAAAACGGCATTAAAACATCGACTTGTGATTGACATTTTGAGTCTGATTTTCTCTCTCAATGCAAAAGTGGAGGTAAGTGATGGAGGAGCCAACCAAACCAAGGCACACTTGGTTAACTAACGACGGAAAATGGACTTGTGTTCTTAACAGACACTTAGGGTGCTTTTCTTTCTTTTTAATAAATACTTCAAGCTGAATGAATGGGTGGCATTTTGAAGAAACAAAGGTGATTTACTATGCGGAAAACATTTGATTTTTCTGTATGCTAATGTATAACTAGTAACTAGTAAAAAATACACGAATTAGTAAGGAACTTGGAACGCTTTAAGAAGTACACACCCATCTACCCTAATCACTAACCCACCACAAATGTCCCCATCATCCCAGAACTCCCCCAGACCTTTTCTAGGCATTTCTTCCTCTTCCTCCCCAGAGACCCCACTTTCTGCTGACTGTTTCCAAAGCCTTGCTTTGCTCGGTTTTAATTGGCATAAGTGGAATCCTATGGCTTGTGCCTTATTTAGAGTTTTCCATTGCTGAGATAAAACACCATGATCAGAAGCAACCGAGGGAGGAAGAGGTTCATTTCATCTTATAGCTTGCAGCCCACCATCCAGGGAAGCATGGCAGGAATCTGAAGGCCATAACTGAAGCTGAACGGTGGAGGAGCACTGCTTACTGGCTTGCATCCCTTGGTTTGCTCAGTTTGCTTTCTTATGCCACCCGGAAGCATCTGCCCAGAGGCGGCACAGCCCACAGTGAGTAGAGTCCTTCTTGATCAGTTATTAAGATGGAGGGATACATTGCTCAGCCTAGATACAATGGGGAGGGCCTTGGTCCTGCCTCACTGTGGTAGGACAGACTTCATTGACTCCCCAAGGAAGACTTCTGAGGAGTGGATGGGGGTGGAGTCTGGGGAAGGTTGGGGGAGCAGGAGAAGGGAAGGGAGGGGAAATTGGGGTTGGCATATAAATTTTAAAAAAAAAAATAGTTTAAAAATAAGAAGAAAGAAAATGTCATCTGAACTTAGACGCCTCAATCAGGCTCCACCCAAAGCACCTGACTTCAGAAGAAAACCAAAAGCACAAGAAATAAGTTGACCATAAACCAGACCTCAAGTTGGCCTCTTACCGGCAGTATAAACCCCAATGTAGCAAGCGTCTCCCCTGTCTCCCAGTTTAGCTTAGCCTTCACATTCCCTCACCTCCAACTACCTTTGAACTTCAACCCATCAAAAAAAAGAGTCTCAAACATCTATGCCATGCCTACAAACTCCCCTCCTTTAAAAAAAAATCAAGACCCATCATCTCTGAGAGGCCCGTCAGTGAGCCTGCACTTGCCTCACTAGGACTCCACCCCTCACCCACAGTAAACAGGCAGACTACAGCAGTGTGATTTCATCTATAGATTGCCTATCGCAGAAGACAAATTTGTCCGTGGTATCCATAGTACCTCAATTCCAAAGAAGCCACACTCGCTTGTTTTAAACCTATGGCTATTTCCCCCATGATCTTTAGAGCGGACGCAACAAGGACTACTTGTTGTAGATTGTTTGATGAGGAAGTTCACCTCCAATGGCTGTTTCCAAGTATGCTGAGCAGGTAGATGGAGGCCGGCCCAGCCAAGGAAAGTCTGAGGAGGCGCTCCCTCCACTCATGATGTTTACATGAGATTCTGCCTAAGAGACATCCCTTGGGCAGAACTAAAGAACAGGAGAAGGTGAAGGGATCTTCAGGTAGGGTATGCAAAATAGCTGAAGTACCTTGACACTTTAGGATACGCTTTAGCCTGCCCGTCATTGGTCATCCGGAGACAGGAAGTAGCCTTCATCCAGGTTCTTGTTATTTATGAGGGACAGAGTCAGGGCAAGAACCTGCAGTTCCTAGTTAATATTGACTTAATTTACTAAAAGTGGTAAGTGTAAATAAAGAAAGGTACACACACACATACACACCCACAGGGTGAGAGCACACTCTGGAACTGACTTGGTCAGTTCCTGCCTGATATAACTGATACAAACCTCAGTTATTTCCATCTATTAATTGAGATCCCTACCTTCTAGGATGTATGGAAGGGACACTGAGTGCATGGCCCGTGACACTGACACTTAGTAACCAAGATTCCTTTCCATTTTGTCACAATTGAGTCCAATTACAGCAGCCACTCAGTGTCAGTGACCCCGGAATCCAGCACTAGTGGTCCCAACCATTGGAAATTAGAATTTGAAATTAGAACTAATTCTTAAATTCTTTTGTCTAGATTGTGTGGGCTACAGTCAAAGTTAGAGGAAATTTTTTCTTCAGGGTTTTGTAGTCCTTTTTTTTTTGTTTTGTTTGTTTGTTTTTCTGTTTTTCGAGATAGGGTTTCTCTGTAGCTTTGGAGCCTGTTCTAAAACCAGCTCTTGTAGACTAGGCCGGCCTTGAACTCACTGAGATCTGTCTGCCTCTGCCTCCCGAGTGCCGGGATTAAAGGCGTGCACCACCACTGCCCAGTGGTTTTTTAGTTTTTAAGAGCTGTTTGAAACATCTGGCAGTTGTTTTCCCACCTTTGGAGAAGACATTGCCCAGTAAATTTACCTTTTTAGGCCATTGGGTGCACTGGTACAATGCTAAGGGTACAAACGTGAGAAAAATCTAGATCCAAAGATGCCTGGAGAATTTTTCACTTTACTTGTTACACAGACTGATCTAATATAAAGGACACGCCCGTTTTGATTTGATTCTGTTTTGTTTTGTTTTGTTTTGTTTTGGGGGGGTGGGTAAGAGAAGGAGAGTGCTTTGGTTGTAGGGGGTGGAGACAGTGAGAGTCAAAGAGAACTCGAGTTGTTGCCCGCCCCCTGGTTGGGTGGCTGAGCTCAGAAGCTGCCTGGCGGTGACTCAGAAGTGGGTCGTGTAGAGGGGGTGAGGCCATCAGCTCATGGCCCAGTGTGCCATCGGGCAAAGGCACGTAGGTGGGCCTGCTGTTCCCAAACCTGCCCCCGCAGTGATCACACTTACTAGGCAGTGGCCTAGCACCTCATCACCTCAGCTCTTCCCTGCAGACCTGCCTGGTGCTCTTCACAGCCATGCGTCACCTCCTGAAAACATGGTATGAGAAACGAAACACGCACAGGAATCTGCTCCCTCCAACCCCCCCCCCCACACACACACACACACTGGCTGTGTCACCACCCCGCCTCCTTGAAGGCTCTAGTCATGAAAGCTGGCATTCTAGGCTGTCAGCCTTGCTCATGTTCTGCCTGGGAAGGCTTCTATATTCCATGGCCCCTCTGCCCTCGTACTGCAGAAACACCCACCTCTGTTGGGGAAACTCCTGCATCCATATGCTCTTAATCAGTGAGACAAGGTCTCATTTCTGTGAGCATTTTGCTAATTACCTTTTTACTATTTCTTTTATTCTTTAATCTCTCCTTTCTCTGAGGCCTCATTCGGAAACATTTTTATTTTCTCTTTGAGAAAAATAAACTGATGCTGTGGGTTTGTTTTTAAGGCATTACAATGAAAATCTTGTTATATTAAAATCTTGCTTATATTAAAGTATTGCCATGTTCCTACTCACAAAACTCATGTGTGTGTTTGTGTGTGTGTGTGTGTGTTCTGTATTGCCATATCTCTCAGAGAATTCTTAGAAGTTATTGATTCAATAGGTCAAATAAATATATGAGCCAATTCTCGCCAATAGGACTAAAGGGGAGATGTCATGGAATCTTCTAAAAATGCCCTTTTCTTTTTTTAAGAAAGAGCCATAAGCTGGGCAGATGGGTAGAGTGATACATGGCTGTAACCTCAGCACTTAGAAGGCTGAAGCAGGCTGGGAAGATTCTGTCTCAAAACACTAAGAAGAGAGAGAGAAAAAAAGAAAGGAGGGAAGGAGGGAGGAATGGAGGAAGGGAGAGAGAGCCACAGATGGTAGATCTAGCCTTGTTGATCATACATGAAGTAAAAGTAATCTCAATGATCCTGACAGTCAGTCCTCCAGCTTGAGAAGAGGAGCCGTGCTTAAGATTAACACCCAGCAGAGACTCTCGGACAAACATTAGGCGGAG
The DNA here is from genome assembly GCF_037038515.1 of Microtus pennsylvanicus. Taxonomy (NCBI): domain Eukaryota; kingdom Metazoa; phylum Chordata; class Mammalia; order Rodentia; family Cricetidae; genus Microtus; species Microtus pennsylvanicus. The sequence goes on along the minus strand of NC_134580.1, from coordinate 95,671,514 downwards.
TTCGGGGAGTTCTGCTGAAGAGAGGGAGGAAGGATTGTAGGTGCCAGAAGGGTCAAGAACATAACAAGAAAACCCACAGAATCCACCAACCTGTACTCATAGGAGCTCACCGAGTCTGAAGCGACAACCAGGGAGCCTGCATGAGAATTACCTAAGCCCTCTGCATCTATGTGACAGTTGCTCAGCTTGGGCTTCTTGTGGGACTCCTAACGATGGGAGCAGGAGCTTTCTCTTTCGGACCCTGTTCCTCATACTGAGTTGCCTTGCCCAGCCTAAAGACAAGGGGAAGTACTTAGTTTTACTGCAACTTGGTCTGACGTGTTTTGTTGATATCCACGGGAGACCTGCCCTTTTCTGAACAGAAACAGAAATGGAGGGAACGGAGGAGGGGTACAGAGCAGAGGCAGAAGGAAGGGACAGGAGAGGACGGAGGGAAACCGTGGTCAGGATGTAAAAGAAATATTTTTTTTTTAAAGTTGATGCCAATACTGGGAAAGCCACAGAAGAAAGACGAGAAGAATGAGACATTACCTAATGACATCAGCAAGGCACGGGGTGCACTAGCCCCGAGGCAGGGACTTCTCTTGAGAGTCTGCCTCATAAGCAAATAAATTTCAGATGGTGTGAACAGATTTGTTTTGGTGTCCTTAACTGATGTTGGGATCTATCGTGTTTTCTGTGTCCACAGAACTATACAATCATCTTTCATATCTTGAATGATGAGTTAGAGGCATCACGGAGTCAGCAAATAAAATGCAGGTCCTGCACATAGTAGGTTCTTTGTGGTGTATTTAAGATGAGCACTCTCTTGGTCACTGGGAAACCACTTAGAGGAGAAGTCACGTTCCTTTTCTCTTGCGTCCCTGTTGATTTTAGGGTCTACTTCGGACAACAAATTCAGTGACAGTGACCGGTTTTGAGGAAGGACGTTTGCGGATTTTTAAGTTCCATATGGAGCTTGGCGTGTTCCCTCTTGGGATTCAGCTGTTGTGTGAGAAGTCTGCCCACTGTGTGATCCCTGTGCTGTGTTTAAGTCCAAGAGCATCATCACAGTGTGTGTGTGCGCGCGTGTATGTATGTGGGCATGTGTGTGCGTGTGAGTATGAGAGAGCAAGTGAGAGAGAGAGACAGAAAGAGAGACAGAGAGAGAGAGAAAGAGAGAGAGAGAAAGAGAGAGAGAGAGAGAGAGAGAGAGAGAGAGAGAGAATAGAGACCAGGCATATGATCCTAATTTGAGCTTAAATAAGCATATTCTAACATGGACAGCATCTAAATATGTATAAAAAAGAAGCTGCCCTTCCTCCGTTACATAGAGGGATTTTTATTAAAGTTTTCCTGAAAACTGCAGTGTCTGAAAGAGGGAGCGGCGACCAAGGGGGGTGCATTTTTGGTCTCCTGAATGCTCTCCAGGTGTGAGTGTGCAACACCACGCTCCGGTCACAGCCCACTCCCACTCCTCCCTCATCCCACTCTGCTTGGTTTGGTGTGACTGTGGCATTTGTTCAAACACTTGTCACATAAAAAACAATCAGCAGAATTTGAATTAACCACTCATCTCCTTTAAGCTAAGCAGACACTTGGAGCTAAATTTATTTTAACTAGGGATTTATGAAAGGAAGGGAAGAGTTCTAATTAAGGAAGTATTAGCCTCAAACAGTGTGAATAATGGCCCTTTGGAAGTGTCCCAGTCCCTAATAGCTAATTAACAGCTCATAACCCATCTCTCTTGGTGTCCCAAGGCAAGTGTGAAAAGAAGGCCAGGCTGATTAACGAGATGGGCTCAAACGGGATTAAAAACGAAAATTGGCTTTTCAGACTTGGAACCTGCGAATCCACACGATGTGAGAAAGAAGATTGTGCAGCGTCCTGAGCCTCCACTGTGGGAACAGCAGGTGCACTGCTGAAGGCATCGATCGCCCAAGCCCTCGGTGGGCCCTTCCAGTATGACACAGACAGAGGACAAGACTACCTAGCGGGAGGGAAATGGCCTCCCGCCGACATGAGGTCTGGAAAATTCAAGACGGGAAGCCATGTAACTATGATTTTCACTATGCTTCTTCCTTTGTTGTGTTCATGTTCCTAACAAGCATTAACGCACATTGACAGAGCATTGGAAGCAATCAACACCCATTTGCATCTTAAGTTCTATGACTCCATGTGAGGTACATGCTGGAAGATTTTTCCCCTCCCTTAGTCAGGAGCCTGGACGGCTTTCCAGAGGCTACTGTGGGCTCATGCCTTGCCACCTCCCATGTACACTATCCTTGCATTTACCACAAGAAGCCTTCAGACAGGCAGATGTGCTTCTGGGGTCAATTCAAACGTAATGCTCGGATTCCTCACTCTACTTTGCTTCTCCATGGTTCATAGCCATGGTCTCCTCTCTTAAGTCCTAGGTGGGACCTCATTTTTATCCCACTACCCCAAAGAAATGATAATATACCACATAAAAAAACACAGCCAGGTTGCACAACCAAGTGTTTCGGCATCCCCCAAGCACACACCCCCAGCCCCTACTTACTCCCAGGGGATGAAAGATGGATCACAAAACAAGAACTTGGTAGCACACAATGCAAAAACAAAACCCACATCCAAAAGGATATAAAACACTTATTCTTTACTGAATTTTACAGAATTAAACAAGGCTTCCTGCCAGTCCATTTGGTTTCCTGCCAGGAGAGGTGTTATCTCTCCAGGGGTGAAGGAGACAGGCTAGGCAGCAGGTGATTAACACTTCCCTGGAGGTGGACAGAAGCACTCTCCTGGGCTGGGGGGAAAAAAAGCCCATTTTCTTCCAAAACTGTGACTTGGAGGTGACACTTCAAATTATCACAGTAATTTGGGGGATGAGAATGTGACTCTTTAGTTATTTTAATCAGTGGGGTGTACCGAACACACTCGGGTACAGAACTCTGTCTGCAAAAGCTTTTTCAGGAAGATAACTGGTAATTGTGTCTGCCTTCAAGACAGCAGTCTAGAGAGAATGTCAGACAATATAGAGTATGCTAAGAGGATACAGATAAACACATACTGCCATGTAAACCAGTTATGTATAACTTATGTATGTCTATATATAAACCATATATGTTCATATATTATATATGTTCGTATCATATATGTTCATATATATCATATATATGATATAAATGTGACTAAAAATATGACTGCTTTTGACATAATGACTTAAAACTTTAAGAGTAAGAACACAGTCTTTTCAAAGTTTTTGGCATAGCCAAAACACAGTGATGGGTTTCATAAAGATATATCATACAGGTATATCCTAGACTTCAGTTAGGTCAGCTCCCCAATTCCCTTTCTCTTCCCTCTCTCCAGTCTTTCTTTCTGATACCCCAGAAAGGTACATACCACTTCCTTGTATGTACACACATGCACTGTATATACATGCATATACATTTATAAGTGTATATACATATATATGTGTCCTCTCTCCAGTCTTCCTTTCTGATACCCCAGAAAGGTACATATCACTTCCTTGTATGTACACACATGCACTGTATATACATGCATATACATTTATAAGTGTATATACATATATATGTGTGTGTGTATGTGTTCTGATGGTTAGAGAGATGGCTCAGTGGTTCAAAGTACATACCAACAGGTGTAAGATGGAATCTCAGGATCGTTGTAATTTGCATTTCCCTGATGGCTAAGGATGTTGAACATCTCCTTGTTTCTCAGCCATTTGGGATTCTTCTATTGAAAATTCTGTTTAGATATGTACCCCATTTTTAATTGGATTATTTGGTTTGTTAATATATAGTTTCTTGAGTTCTTTATGTACTTTAAAGATGAGTCCTCTGTCAGATGTCGAGTTGGTGAAGATCTTTTCCCATTCTGTCCTATTGATGGTGTCCTTTGCCTTACAGAAACTTTTCAATTTCAGGAGATCCTATTGATTAGTTGTTGAATTTAGAGACTGTGTTATTGGTATTCTGTTCAGGAAGTTGTGTCCTGTGCCAGTGTGTTCGAGATTACTTTCCCAGAAAGGCTAAGATCAAAAGCACAAGTGACAGCTCATGCTGGAGAGAATGTGGATCAAGGGGAACACTCCTCCATTACCGGTAGGAGTGCAGATTTGTACAACCACTTTGGAAGTCAGTGTGACAGTTTCTCAGAAAATTATGAATTGACCTACCTCAAGACGAAGCTATACCACTCTTGAGTATATACCCAAAAGATGCTCAATCATTCCAGAAGGGCACTTGCTAACCTATGCTCATTGCAGCATTACTTATAACAGTCAGAACCTGGAAAGAACTTAGATGTCCCTAAACCAAGGAATGGATAAAGAAAATGTGGTACATTTACACAATGAAGTATTACTCAGCTGTTAAAAGCAATAAAATCATGAAATTTGAAGGCAAATGAATGGAACTAGAAAAAAATAACATTCTGAGTGAGTAACCCAGACCAACAAAGACAAAAATGGTATGTACTCACCCATAAGTGAGTATTACCTGTAAAAATAAAGGATAATTATACTATAATTCACAGACCCAGAGAGAGTAGGTAATGAGGAGGGTTCATAGAAGGACCCTGATCTCCCTGGGAAGGTGATATAGAAGAGATTTCATGAGTAGACTGAAGGAGGGTGGGGGCGAGAACATCAGCAGCCAGGTGTGGGGGCAGCCAATCACAGCCTATAGACTTGGGATCCCCATCCCCCTATGGGGGCAGCCAATTCCAAGCCTCCCCCCCCTTCCCACACTGCTCAGGATCTCTCCTGCTCTACTCATGTTGCTTCTATTGTTCTTGCCACTGCTGCGGCTGCTGCTCCAGGTAGACAGAGGGACCTGCATTAACTCACAATAAAGACTATTTGCTCCAAATCCAAGAACACTTCAGAACCATCATCCAACATGATCAAGTCAGCTTTATCCCAGAGATGCAAGGATAATTCAACATATGAAAATCTGTCAATGTAATCAACCATATAAACAAACTGAAAAGTGAAAAGCACATGATCATCTCATTAGATGCTGAAAAAGCTTTCAATAAAATACAACATCCCTTCATGATAAAGGTCTTGGAGAGAGCAGGGATACAAGGAACATACCTAAATATAATTAAGGCAATATACAGCAAGCCAACAGCCAACATCAAACTAAATGGAAAGAAATTCAAAGCGATCCCACTAAAATCAGGAACAAGACAGGTTGTCCATTCTCTCCATATCTATTCTATATAGTTCTTTAGGTTCTAGCTAGAGCAATAAGACAACAAAAGGGGATCAAGGGGATACAAAAGAAGTTAAACTCTCACTATTTGCTAATGATATGATAGTTTGCATAAGTGACCCCAAAAATTCTATCAGAAACTTCTACAACCCATAAACACCTTCAGTAATGTAGCAGGATACAAGATTAACTTGAAAAAATCAGTAGCCCTCCTATACACAGATGATAAATGGGCCAAAAAAGAAATCAGAGAAACATCACCCTTCACAACAGCCACAAATAGCATAAAATATGTTGGAGTAACTCTAACTAAACAAGTGGAAGATCTGTATAACAAGAACTTTAGATCTTTGAAGAAAGAAATCGAAGAAGACACCAGAAAATGGAACAATCTCCCATGCTCTTGAGTAGGTAAAATTAACATAGTAAAAATGACAATCTTACCAAAAGTAATCTACAGATTCAATGCAATTCCCATCAAAATCCCAGTAATTCTTCACAGACCTCAAAGGAACTATACTCAACTTTAAACGGAAAAGCAAGAAATCCATATAGCCAAAACAATCCTGTACAATAAAGAAACTTTTGAAGGCACCACAATCCCTGACTTCAAACTCTACTACAGACCCAGAAAGAGTACATATGTACGCACTCATAAGTGGTTTTTAAACATAAAGCAAAGAAAACCAGCCTACAAACCACAATCCCAGAGAACGTAGACAGCAATGAGGACCCTAAGTGAGACATAAATGGACCCAATCTACATGGGAAGTAGAAAAAGACAAGATCTCCTGAGTAAATTAGGAGCAAGGGAACCATGGGAGAGGGTTGAAGGGGAGGGGAGAGGCAGGGAGGAGAGCAGAGAAAAATGTATAGCTCAATATAATTTTTAAAAAGAGAAATAAAAATTACTATTTGCTCTTGCATCAGATTCAGTCTCATGGTGGTATTTCAGGGTTCTAGACTTTGGGTGTAACACTACAACTTGATATGCCATGCTTTGCTGAAACTCATGGGGGACCTGCCATTTTTTAGAAATGGAGAAGTGGATTGGGGGGGGGTGAGAACAGAAGTAGGTGAGGGGAAGGGGCCAGGAGGAGAGGAGGGAGGGGAAACTGGGACTGGGATGTAAAACAAACAAACAAACATATACATGCATGCATACATACATACCTAAATACATACATAAATTTATTATTTTTTTAAAAGTACATACTGCTCTTGTAGATGACCTAGCATCCACACCAGGTTGCTCATATCAGATACCCTCTTCTGGATTCTGTAGGTACCTGGACTCACTTGCACGTACCTACGTATTGACACAAATCAACATACACATAATTTAATTTTTAATAGAAATGATTTTATGTATCTAGATTAAAATCTGGATGCACTAATGAAATAAAAACATGCAATATTTGTCTTTTTTGAGTCTAACTAGTTTCACTTTATTGTATGATCTTCAGCTGTGTATCTTTTCCTTAACACAGTCTGATCTCATACTTTACAGCTGAATAGAACACTGATGTTTATACACAGCACATTTTCTCTGTCCGTTCATTTCTGGACAGACACCACCGATGCCAGGACATGACTGTTATGACTGGCACTGCAACAAACATAAATAAGCAAGTGATTCTGGATCAGAGAAAGTGGCAGACACAGGTTAACCGCAGAAAAAAGAAAAACTACACATTCTGTAAAGAATAACCATAAAACGTGACTCCCTACTTCCATTTAAGACATCCATGGCCGGGCGGTGGTAGCACATGCCTTTAATCCCAGCACTTGGGAGGCAGAGGCAGAGGCAGGTGGATCTCTGTGAGTTCAAGACCAGCCTGGTCTACAAGAGCTAGTTCCAGGACAGGCTCCAAAACCACAGAGAAACCCTGTCTTGAAAAACCAAACCAAACCAAAGCAAAACAAAACAAAAGGCATCCATGGTTTCCTAGACCAGAAAATGACGTGTGTGTGTGTGTGTGTGTGTGTGTGTGTGTGTGTGTGTGTGTGTAGTTTTTGAAGTTACAAAATGAGGGGAAATCAATAGCATAATCAAAACTCAGAAAAATCACATAGTGTGGGGTAGAATGAAAATGGGCTAAACCCTCGCCTTCTGTGGCAATACAACAATATTGTCTAAAACAAAGATCAAGAAATCAAGCACATTATCTAGTTACAGCAGAACCAGACAAAGAACTGCAAAAGCGAACTGCTAGGAGAAGGGAGGGAGGAGTCAAGCACAAATTGCCATCTGTTGCTTCCAGTCTTCCTCTTTTGGCTGATGTTTTCTATTTGAATCAGTGGCCATGATGACTTTTAATTTCTTTCATTCTTTCACATAGGAATGTATTGTGCTGAATCTATTTCCCCTCTCACTCTCTCTGTCCTCTTTTTCCTCATTCCTTTCCTTTTTGCTAATTGTCTTTGTTCCTAAGCAGATTTACTTTGACTTTCATGTCTGTCTTAGCTACATCTATTGCTGTGATGAGACACCATGACCAAGACAACCTCCAGGAGACAGAGCTTACTGGAAACCTATAGTTCCCGAGGCTTAGAGTCCATGCCCATCATAGAGAGAAGAAAAAGCAGCAGGCAGGCAGGCATGGCACTAGGGCAGTGGCTGAGAGCTTATATTCTGATCCACAGGCACAAGGCAAGGAGAGCTGGTTGAGAATGGATGGGCTTTTAGAATCTCAAAGCTCAGAGATATACCTCCTCCAACAAGGCCCCATCTCATAATCCTTCCCAAACAGTTCCACCAACTAGGATCCAAGTATTTAAATACATGAGCCTATGGGGGCCATTCTCGTTCAAACTGTTACAATGTCATACAAACATAGATGACTTTGTACATCTATGTAAAACCCAAGGAAGTACAAATAAGCGATCACCACATACTATGTGTCCTTCTGAGGCTGGTTTAATCCACTGAATATAATTAATTTTCCTGTAAGCAACATGTGTTGAGTCTTTGAGGAGCTGGGTGAAATTGTACTGGGAATACATACCACACTTTCCTGAACACCAGGGTTGCCTGTTCTGCTATTCCAAGTGCCTTTCAAACATGTGTTAGTCAGGCACGATGGTGTACACTGGTACTCACAACACATGGGGGGTGGGGCTCAGACACAAAGATCACAAATTCAAGGCCAGCCTGGACCACATAATAGTTCCTGTGTCAAAATAGAAAATAAATAAAATAAAATAATGAAATAAAATTAAGATTGGACGTGGCTTATAGACAAAGTGTTTGCTTAGCAAATGGGGCTGTTCAACCTAGCACTAAATACAAAAAAAACAAACAAAATCAAAATATGAAATAGACAAAGAATAATAGGTTATGTTATTTCTATATGTATACTACATGTGGGCAGAAAAAAATATAATCACTTCTTCAAATACAGCACTTAACATTAATCATGGTAAAGAACTTCCCATGGGGATAATTTTGATGTCCATGATCACTCATCTTATACTGCAAATGTTTGTTTGATTGATTGATTAGGTCAGAGACGCACAATGTCACCGTGGCTGGTAACTCACAGGGTTACCCCTGCCTCTGTTCACCAAAGGCTGTGATGAAAGGCATGTGCCACCATGTCCAGTCCTTACGCCATTTTTCTAACCAGATTGTAGAACTGCACTTTCATTTACAGAAATATCAAGACTGTGCCTCTGAGATCTTAATATTCTAAAACCCTTTATCCTAATTAAGTAAGACACTAAGTCCAAAGGGAGTCAATTTTTTTTCATTTTCCAAAGTGCCATGAAACGCCTATCTGATATTTGGTTTCAAACCATTTTTCCACCCCCACTAGTATTCTAGTCTTGGATGGTAGAATTTAGTTTAAAATTCATCTGGTCTACCTACTCCCTTGTAATGATGAGCAAACTGGGGCTTAGGATTCTAGGAAGTGTCCAAGGGCATGGACAAGTGAGTACAGCTGTCCTCTGTCCAGGGCCTCTGGTACCCACAGTTCTCGCCTCCTGGCTCCCCTGAACCCTGTGTTATCCTTGTTGCAGAGTTCTTAAGAACAGTTAAAAAATTATCTTCTCCCATAATAAAGGAGTGAGTCATGGACCAAAGCTTCTCTCCCACCCATTACTTCTTAAGCACCTCATCTTGGAGCATCATTTTTATTCCCTGGACGAAGAACAGCCTTAAAGTTGGGATATTCTTAATTCAGTCATTGTGGGAAGGGGAGGTGAAGAGGAACTCTCTCCAACACAATCACAGCGAGAACAAAGGCTTAGCCAATTTATGTGATGCATTATAATTATGCCATAAAATTGCTCTTCAACTCGAGTGTCAATGGAGAGAGCATTTTAAAATAGTGCTGTTCTTGATAGGAATAGTTCAGACGGGCGTGTGTGTGCATATATATTTAAGCAAACCATGGGAGCTACAAGTGTTCATCCAAGCATCCAGAGTTTATGGCCCTTTCTTTACAACTGAAAATAAAAAATAATAATAAATTTAAAAAAAACAAAGAAGCAAACACTCTCAGGCAAGGAGATGGCTCAGTTGGTAGGTACTTGATCTGTAAGCGTGAGGACCAGAGTAGGATCCGCAGTACCCAAAGTGGGATGTGCAGAGAGCATCTGCAATGCCCACACTGGGCAGCAGAGACAGGGGAATCCCTGGGTCTGCTGGCCTGAGAACCTAGCCAAATCAGAAAGTTTGATGGAAGACCCTGTCTGAAATAACAGGGTCAGGACTGAACGACAGCTCCAGCCTACGAAAGCGCTTGCATTACAGACATAGTGACCCATGTGTGGTTCCCAACATCCTATGATAGGAGAGAACTGACTCCAGAAAGTGATGCTCTGACCTCTATACACAGCCATCGATGTACAGGTGTATACACACACACACAGAGAGAGAGAGA